>NC_134826.1:43631573-44231573 GCF_004210375.1 Tachypleus tridentatus | reverse complement strand
GTAGAACAAGAAATTTGAACTTTTTGCTATGATAGTTAAAGATATTCACAAAAATAGTGATCCAGTCTCAACATCAAAAAACAAGTTTATTCAATTTTCATCTTTTCTAACCTCTCAGGTTCTATTACAATACAAACTAAGCAACTTGTAATTTTCAAAACTTTCACACTTAGTGAGACAAAAGAGATACAAGAGGTGGTGGCGTGTTCAATTAATTATGTGCTTTCCTTATAACTTATTATTTGATATTTATGGACGACTATTCATCAATAAAGGTTCGCGTATCTTTTCACGTAAATTCGAAAACAAAGAAATATCACAACATGTAAATTTTTAACTTCGCTGTATTTTAATTGTTATCAAGTGATTAACAAAAAATATTTGAAATTATATAATTGATATTTATTTCTATAAATCGTAAAAACGATGTAAAATACTGAATCCGTTTCATTATCTTAAAAGCATATTTATAAACAAACCTTGATTTATTTCAAGTATATGACTGATTCTGTTTGCAAAATGAGACAAATATCTGATAAAATAAATTTATATTAAAATAGTAAAATATGAAAACTGTAATTTTAATGCAGTCTTTTTTAATTTGAATTAACAATTCTCTTTTCTTTAAACATTTTTATAATAAAGGCTTCCAATTAAATAACCTGTTTGTGCGTGGAATGTTCCTCTAACAAAATATTTTAAGTACTTTGGATTTCTCAAAATAAATACTATATTACGACTAAAACAAGAACTTTGCATATATAATTATTAAATTATCTAGAATATTGAACGGGAATAGCCGAAAGAAAAATTAGTGTTGCGAAAACATGTGAAAGTAAATATAATATAAGTATTATTTAATTTACTTTCCTAAAAGAAAACCAATAAAAATGTTAACTACACTTCACAATTTTTAATTAACTGAGTTATCATTGTTTTAGATAAAATATTAATAAGTTCTTTTAAATAGTAAAAAGAAATAAATCAAACAAGCACCTCCTTTTTTATCATTAGTGCAATCGGTTCCACTGAAATATGCTTTATTTTTTAACGTTTCATAAAAGCCAATTAATTTTGAAAGTATGTTACAATTTCTCAAAAATATACATATATTTATACATTTTTCCTATTGTTGAAGAACTGTATTATTTTAATTATCTTTGATCTTGCTATTGAACACAAAGTACGACATATCAAGCAAAAAATATAACAGAAGTTCGACTTCTATTATTTTCCTGGCTGAGAGAAAGTAGTGAATGCTAATGAAATCCGCTAAGATGAGGATATTCTTATACCTGCCATGTTTCGACAATAATTAAATCATCCATTTCTTGATCATACTATTGATTAATATTCAAGCCTATTTTCTGTATTAGATATAATATTACTTGATTAAGAAAGAGACAAATGTTGACTTTGTAAATGGGAAATAGTGAATGTTATGTTAGTGAGTTTTAACACACAATATTTCTAACGTTTATTTGTGTGCCACTCTGAGGCGAGTCAGATTAATGTGAACTAACTATTATATTAAAAAATACTGAATTTGTGTGTATAGTGGTTCATTTTTTGATATTTTAAGTAACTTAGAAGAAACGATTCTTATTTAAAGTATTCAACACTTCATAATATTGGCCTCTTTACACTTAGAAATTATCTAACTCAGCTATTCTGAATTTAAATTGCCAATGAGTAATCTATTACATTGTCAATTATGTTTATGAGAGGATTTCTTTCGCGTACATATATCGTGTTGTTCTTATATTAAGGCCCAGCATGCCAGGTGGTTAAGGCACTCGACTTGTAATACAAGGGATGCGGGTTCGAATCTTTTTCACACCAAACATGCTCTCTCTTTCAGCCATGGGGGCGTTATAATGTGACGATCAATCCCACTATTCATTGGTGAAATAGTATCCTAAGAGATGGTGGTGGATGGTGATGACTAGCTGCCTTCCCTCTAGTCTTACACTGCTAAATTAGGGACGGCTAGCACAGATAGCCCTCGAGTAGCTTTGTGCGAAATTCCAAAACAAACAACATTATATAAATATTAAAATTTTTTGGTTAATTGTTCTCTTTTTTTAATAATTCTATTTTTATTGTTTCTTTTCATCTTCTACTAAACATTTAGTGTTCTGTGATTGACGAAAGACAATTTTCGTTCATACACATGATGTGAACCAACAAAGAAAACAATGATATATTGACAAACATAAATATTAATCTATAGCAGATAAATAAATGGGAATTGGTTATATTTTTATCTTTTTTATTACCCTATTTTCCGTGAAGTTTATTAAAAATTCCATGTTTAAGTTCAACACGAGTAATGTATTTCGTTTTATATTTTTCATTGTTACTTTTCATATCTTAGTCACTGTTTTGTGACTATTACTTTCTATAAAATCACTTACATTTTGTTCAAATTTTTCCTTAAAGTGTTTTAAAGTATTTTCAATTCTATTTACGATCTTTTTTTCACAGATAAAATATATATTTTCGGTACATAAAATACCAGTAATATGAAGTGCTGGATTATCGACATAAAGAACTTTACTTCGAATATGCTCCGCAAGGCAGGGCTTGGTGATTATATCGCTCGTTTCGTAATCCGCTGGGATTGGGTTTCACTCTCTGTCTCTTAAAATATACTCCCACTTTCAGCCGTGTAGGCGTTATAATTTAACAGCCAATCCCATTATTCTTTGGTGAAATAGTAGTCCAAGTGTCGACGATTGAAAGGATGGTTCTTTATCTTATTCTTACACTCCTAAATTATGGACGGCTCTCGCAGACAGCTCTCATTTAGCTTTGCTCGAAATTCAAAATAAACAAACTAACTTGCTTCAATAACACTAAATATGCCATAATTACAAATACACACATAGTGTTTTACATTGTGAAGGTTGGCTTCAATTACTTTGGCTTGCTTCTCAGTATATTTGTGGATTAATGATGGTTTGGAAAGAGAGCCACTGTTTTCCACTCCATAAGAAAGTTTACTTTCTGGTGTGTTATTAAAGTATTAGAACTAATACAAACAATTCTTATTTTTTGTGAATCTCATAATATAATGTTTCTTCACAATATAACTTTCTTATTCTCCATAAACGATTTCTTACATTAAAAATCGACATCACGTTTGTGACTTTCCAAAGACTCTACTGTTGGTTTGAGGACTGTATAAGTTAGTGAAACATGTGAGAGAATAAATGTTTTCAAAACTCTGTTTGGAATTTTCGCAAAACTACACGACGAATATGTGCGCTAACCATCACTCATTTTGCAGCAAATGACAAGAAATGCAACTAATCATCATCACCCACCGCCATCTCTTGGGCTACTCTTTTACCAATGAACACTGGGATGAACTGAAAGGGTGACAATGTCTAGCGTGACGGTAATTCGAAATTTCGACCTTATAGCACGAGTCGACAGCCATAAGAGTATCAGTAACAAGAAGCAGAAAGTGAAGAAGGTATTTATCTGTAATATTCTTTAAAAATAATTAAACAGTTTTAATTCCACATTATCTTTATGTGTAATAAAAATATTACTTAACTTTATTTGAAAACGTCTATGGGAAACAGACGATAACTTCCTGGTTTTACAATGCTTAAATCAAGTGTTCAGCTCCCTGTGAATTAAAATCCAAATATGGCGTATTATGTAACTTTTCTTTAGAAATCTAATTGCATCTTTAAAACAAATAATTAAATATAGCTTTTTAAAAGGGGAGTTTCTATACGATACACGCTTAAACAATATCCTTGTCCCAAATACTGAATGATATTATCCAACTGCATTAATAATGCACTAATTTACTGGGTTAAAAATCTAGAGGTCCACCTCCGTCCATCACCCTTAATCTGTCTCAATAAAAATGCATCAAAAGTAGGAAAATTACTTTCAAGCTTTTTGGGCACAAACACGAAACTTAGACTACAATAGTAATGGCGGACATTGTCTTGCTTCGCTATGTGAAATAAACCTTCATCAAATTGCAATTATAAAAGATTACGTTCGTGCTATGAAGCTAATGTCGGGTTATTTTACTAGACCATTGTATTTGAGGTTGAAATTTAATTGTCTGACTTAGATACCAATAATTCTAAATGTCATTCCGATCAGTTTGTGATTTTATTACACTTTTTGCAATGTAGCGAAATGACTGTGTAACTTAGCGCTGCATATTAATAATATTTCTAAATCAGCTTTTCTTCTTTTGTGTACAAAGTTTCACTGTTTATCCATTTATAAACTGTACTCAACATTTTAAGAAGCAGTAGTTATGTTGAAAATTAGTGGATTATTACTCCCAGGTAAAATTATTCAGTCATCCAAGGTTCATGAGAACGAAGAATTTAACATAACAATATGTACATTTCTGAAGCTTCCGGTAGATGTCACCTTACAAATAAAGAATCTTTTTCTACTCAGTCTGCAACAAAACATCATCCTACCAACAGAATCCAGTTCTTGTATGTTTGTAAAAACGTAAGTCAGCTAAAGGACGACAAACCTTTACAAATTATATCATAAATTGAAAACGTTGAAGTTAAATCACTCAATTTCACTTTCGTTTTTTCAGGAACATCTTTAGCTACGTATCTGGTATGGAAGTGGAATACTAAGAAAAAGCAAATATCTTATCTGACGGTTTAAAATTTGTTTTGTTTAAAAAATATGGTGGTGATAGCATCGGCTCTGACTGTATAATAAGAAAACCACTTCCAAACTTGCCTTCTTACGCTGGTAGTGAATACTAATGAAAGCCGCTCAAATTAGGAAATTCTGATACCTGCTATGTTTCGACAATAATTAAATCATCCATTTGCTTGATTAATTTTGAAACCTATTTTCTGTATTAGATATAATATTACTTGATAAAGAAAGTGACAAATGTTGACTTTGTAAATGGAAAATAGTGAGTTTTATGTTCGTCCTAATACACAATATTTTTAATGTTTATTTTTGTGCCCTTCAGAGGCAAGTGAGATTAATGTGAAGTAACTACCATAATATTTAAAAATACTGAATGTGTGTGTAGTAGTTCATTTTTTGATATTTTAAGTAATTCAGAAAAAACGATTATTATTTAAAATTTTCGACACTTCCTAATATTGGCCTTTTCATATTATTTACCTATTCTGAATTAATATGACAAATGAGTAATCTACTACATTATGAATTATGTTTATTAGAGGATTTTTTCGCTTACATATATAACGTTGTGCTTATGTTGAGGACCAGCATGCCGAGTGCTTAAGGCATTCGACTCGTAATCCAAGGGATGTGGGCTCGAATCTCCGTCACACCAAACATTCTCTTCCTTTCAGCCGTGGGGGCGTTATAATGTGACGTTCAATTCCACTATTCCTTAGAAAAGAGTAGCCCAAGAGTTGGCGGTGGGTGGTGATGACTAGATGCCTCTAGTCTTACTCTGCTACAGCATGGACGGCTAGCGCAGTAGCCCTCGAGCAACTTTGCGCGACAGTCCAGACAAATGAAACCAAACCAATTTTATATTATTGTACGTCATGTTAAATTCATACGCATTTACAGTGTTATTTAGAAAACTATATCTAGGTTTTTAACGTTGGATTGTCAACGTAATAATTCACCTATTTACAAGATACACTTTTTTCTTGTTATTTCAGAATTTTAGCCATAAAACCTCAGATTCACAGTCATCTAAGATCGGTTCAGTTTCAAACTCAATGTTTTCTTGTAAACATGGGAATGGACTAGTGCTTAAAATGATAATAATCTAGTACTCTTAATGGAAATGAGTTGGTACTTAACATGATATGGCCTAGCACTTAACATGGAATGGTCTAGTAGTTAACATGGGAATGCGAATATCCCACTGTTCTTAACCAAGTGTCGCTGAAAATGGGTCAGTTATGACAGTGAGTGTCTTTTCTAACAATTTAATTATAGTAGCTCAAGATTAGGTGGTGGGTGATGTTAACTAGCCCTTTTATTTTAGTTTACTTTTATAAAAGTAGGAACGACTGTGAAGAAATATTCCTTGTATGACACTAATTTACAAAACAAACAAATGCGAACAAACACAATGGCAACTAGATGATGCCATAGAATTCTACGGATGTTTGTACTACTTGGTCTCGTTGAAAACTTAAAAGGAAATAACAATGATGGTATAATTTAAAACAGTTAATAAGAAATAACACAGCGGTTAAATAAGTCTATTCTACATAAATAAACCGAATATTATTATTTTCAGAATCGGCCGTCTTCGTTTGTTGAAACAAACAAACGCTGTTGTTGTTTTGTTGTATTGAATTAAGCACAAAGCTACACAATGGTCTATCTGTGCTTTGTCCATCACGGTCAACGAAAACTCCGCAGAGATGCCGCTGAGCCTCTGGGGCTCGCAAAACAAAGGCCATGTTCTACATATGAAATAATTCCAGCTCTCATTCCAAGCATACAGTTCCTACCACTTATTTTAAAGTTTCGTTTTTAATAACGCTTGGAGATTTTTGAGAAATTCAGAACATATTTGGAGAAAAATATAATATTATAATTATATGTAAACAATATCAGAACAACAAATGTTTCGGTTTGTACAGAGTATAACAGACACTGTTCGAATTTGCAGCCATAAAGGATGACTTCATTTCTTTACAAATTTTATGTCTCTAATAACAGTAATAATAAAATATTAAAGTTTAATGATTGTTTTTTGTCAGACCAATTAGACAATTTATAATCTCGTTTAACAAAATAAAAACAGAAAATGAAATATGCACAATATTATTACAGTTTTTTCCTAAGCGTTTATATACATTTAAATAACTTTTTGTTAGTTCAGAATATCTTTAACGAATGAAATCAAACATAATGCTTACAAATGAACCGAAAATCAGTGATTTCTGCCACGTTTTATTCCACACTAAAATATACTGTACAAAACGTATACATTTTATGAAATGTGACATATGGTTGGATAGTTCACGTCATTGTTAGAAGTTCACACAGTTCTTCACTAACAGATGGCTCGACTTTAGAAAATAATGGTGAGTAAATATGGCTCACAGTTAAATATCTACTATTAACGAAAACAACTAAATGCTGCGAGGGTACTACAAAGTTTGTTGTATCCTGGTTGGACAGATGTTTGTTTGTTTGAATTTCGAGTAAAGCTACACGAGAACAATCTGTCGTATTTAATTTCTTTATTTGACTAATCTATCGTTATATTTTGTTGAAGGTCTTTACAAACAATACACAATTATATACAGTACGAAATACCATTGTCAAAGTACGCCTGTATGGTCCATGAGTTAACATCCAATTATAAAGAAAGGATTAAAATATCAGCAGATTTTTTGCTTCAACCTTTATTCTTTATTGTTAGTTTTCATTATGTACTTCTATCAAAGGACAGATGTTTTGATTTTTTCCCCAAGCATATTTTAAAATATTTTTTGTTATAACCTTTGAGAATTTATCATCTGTGCATTTCAAATGCATGTAACAGAATAAATTTTATTTATTAAAGTTTTTTTCCTGCAATGATCTCGAATCTAAAAATCAAAGATAGAAATAAACATTTTATTTTAAAACATAATTAACTTTATTTGTTCAATTCGTTTAATTCATTGGAACCATTGAAAATTCTCCATCGATGCCGGATGGTGAGTCAGCGATAAGTTTAAAAATTTACAGTGTTAAGTTCGATTCTCTGCGGTTGATAAATCGAATAGAACCCATTGTCTATCTCTAAGCTAAGAAACAACAAATAAACAACCACTTAGTATTGTTTTGACCTAAATATAGTTGAACCTTTCTAATTATTGAGAACTATACTGAGTTTAAAAAGGTTAAAATAAATACCTTATAACTGTTGTAACACCTTAAGGTACGTGTTATGTTGGAGCTGTTTACATATCACAATCAACGACATGAGCAATTTTAGGTTTACTGGCCACGTTGCATGAATGATTAGAGTGCGTTTTATATAGTTTCTGTAGTGCACGTTGGTGGATAGAAAACGCATTGATACTGAAAATGAACGGAATTATAACAACAAAATGCTATTTTTCTTTAATTGAAACCGTAACTGACAGTACAAAGCTTCAAATAAAGTAATGAACCGCTACGCAAAAGTTCTCTAAAGGGTAGGTAGCGCTTACAAACGACGGAAAAGATTATAAATTTTAAAATTTATGAAGGCCACTGGTGAGTGAAGATCAAAAGGTAAAGTTGAACGCAGGTCACTTGTGTTGCCTTCTACGAACTAAAAAACACAAAACAAATAAAAACCAGTTTTAAAAAAATGTGTTTCGGAAATTAGATGTCTCACAAATATCTAAAATTCTGTTCTATTCTGGGAGGTTAAACTTTTATATACATATAGAAAAAATAACTCTTCAAGGACACCTATTTAATTTGAACTGTTTTCTAACACACTCGCATACACCGTTTCATCATATTGTTACAGTTTTATATTCTTTTCGGTTACTATTATTTCAAATCACTTTTCTAAATTGTGACGTCCAAAGATCCGTGAAGAAAACTTTGTGTCATGTGTAATAGAAAAAATTTATTTGAATGTTCAGGAATAATAAACAAGAAAGGTATTTATTAACATGGAATAATCAGAACCCGAAAATGAAAAATACTTTGGTCACAGGTATTTTAAAGCGTAATTACTTGATATACACTTTTACATCTTATAATTTATTTTGTACGATATTAAAGATAAATTACGCTGTTAGTAAAAACAAAACAAAGTAAAGTGATTTAAGAACGGGTACATTTAGCAAATACTTATAAATCAGTAACATTTTTTCACCTATATTATACGTAAAAAATGAAAAAAAAAAGATCTAAATTCTGATTGGCTACAATAGAGGGCAAAGTGGTGCATGGTGACAGTTGACAGTTGGGATGGTTGCTTGAATATTTGCGATTGTTTGAGTAAGGACAAAGATGGTACAGCTCGTATGCGATTTACACTGTTGGTCATTTCGGCTTTCAAACGAAAGTTATGGTAAAATCAGCCTTTGCTAAGAATAAAGTCTGTAGTCGATTTGGATTGTATAGTAATTATCAACAATCGAATTGTCTTACCAGTTAATCGGGAGTGGATCAAATAAAGAGCACGCAGATCAGTTTGATTGATTTTTTTGGGGGTGGGGATTGTTGGGTTTTTTTGAAAAGTTGTAGAAAGGTCAACGCTTTAGATGAACACTAAAAACTACGTGGTTTTTACTTTTAAGGATTGTGCAGATAATATAAGCGGAGAAATACTCGGGTCTAAAGAGATATATTAAGTCAGCGTGACTTGAGAACTAGAGACTTCCCTACAAAGTATTCTCGTCTTCGTGATATCGGCTGTTATCATGAACTTACATTATTTGATAAAGTCGCAGATTTGGCGTAGAGAGAAATTGTGAGGTAATGAATTTAAGATAGCTGGATAAAACGTAACAAAAGTATGTGGTGAGGTTACGCAGACGTATAACAGAAGATAGCACAAACCACGTTCTGCTAACTGGCTGGTCTGTGTCTTTAAAGTGTCGTGGTGAATTGTACTGACTGAATGGTTTTTCCCTGTATCTGATTGATTTGAAGACATTTGTATGTTCAACCAATAGTAGCCACAGTTTTAATCTTGAATCCCTGTTATTGAATGTTTATTGTGTTCATTTAAAAGGATTCTTTCGTTTTTCACATCTTTTAAAATTTGTGTTTGTAAAAGTTTCTTAGAGCATATTTTTATTTAGGTGCAAGGTATGTCATGTATATGTCTTAACATAAATTTTCAATGTTTTTAAATTCTGTGACTATACTAGGTCATTAGTTCACTTGGTTATTTATGAGAACACCAATCGTTTCAATGTACAGTTTACAAGTGTAAGTTTTCATGACCTTCACAAATAAGACTGGAAAACTTATTATCGATATTTTAATACTGTTTTATCGAGTTGATAAGTAGGATTGACAACAGAGAAGTCTAGCATGCCATGGTCGTCGACGTCTGCCGCAGATTTGACACATGAAGAAGAAGAATACTGTTTTGAGTCATCAGATGAGAATAACTCCCCAATAACAGAACAATGTTATTATAACATACTTCTTCATGAAATATATATTTTTTAATTCTATACATGCATCTTCCTCTTCTTCCACTTCTTCCTGAAATGTTGGATCGAAGCTTAAAACAATAATTAATTAATTAATTAATAAAAGTACGACAAGTTAAATGTGACAATTTTATTCAGAATGACAACCCTGTTTACGCGATCCAACCCTGATAAAAAGTGCAAGAAAAAAAAGTGATATTGGTTTTTTTCACATTCGGGTTTCGATGCCAGTTGTGGGCATAAAATTGATACCCATTGTGTATCTTTTGCTTAACTTCAAACAAACGCTAAAACCCTTCACCTTATGAAGTGAAAACTTATAATTGAACGTTACACGTTGGGATTATAAACTTCAATTCATGTCACTTTGCCTGAATAATCATTATTTGAGAAAGAAAATTAGCACGTCATATTCATTGGTTGTTCCTGAAAATAAAACATAAAGTATTTCTTAATATAATAATTTAGGTTTACTTTGTCTATTCAATTAGTATTTTATATTCACTTCTCTGCAAGGTGGCTCACAAAACATTTATAGGTGGAATATTCTTCTAACCGTACATTTGGATTTCTTCAAATAAATACTATATTAGGACTGAAACAAGAACTTCGCATACATAATTATTAAAATATTCAGAATATTGAAAGTTAATATCCAAAAGGAAACTGACTTGTGTGAGATGTGCAAAAACTTGTAAAATATAAAATTATAATATTATAAAATAATAGTATTATCTATTTTAATTTCCTAAACTAAAACCAGTAAAAACATTAACTACGCTTTAAAATTTCTTATCATTGTTTTAGGTAAAGTATTAATAAGTTCTTTTAAATAGTAACAAGAAATAAAACCGAACAAACACTTCTGAAAATTGGACTTTAAACCAATACTGTAGTTCTCAAGTAAATTGAGATTCATTCTCCTAGACCTTGTTTCACCATACAAGAATAAGTTATTGGACAATACTTCTTGTACAAATGATCCATTGGGCTCTCATCTCCAGGTTAAACTGTTTTCTTGGAACTTGATTGTTCCAGATATGAACCATACAGCTATCGTTTTAGATTTCTCTAAAGTCCTCATTAATATTTAGGTTTGACAGATATCATTGTTTTCTTTGTTGGTTTACGTATAGACACGAAAATTGTTTTCTGTCCATCACCGAACACAGAAGATGAAACCATATAATAGAAATTGACTTATTGAAAAAAAGAGCACAATTAACCAAAACACTTTAATGTTTATCTAATTACGAGAAACATATGTTAAAACTGTCAATAACAGTCAACAATCGTAACATGCCAATCACTTAACACAGTGATTCCTAAACTTTTTCAGCTTGTTACCCAATTTAACATGCCACATTAAGCATGTTACCCCTTTCACAAAATGTTTTCAACATTGATATATATGGCTAAATTAAACTAGAGATATATTGCACTTTATTTATTTACAATTTATTTATACAATTTATTTACACTGAATTACACTTTTAATTATTGTATTTGATCATTGTGCATTTCTAATGAATATTGCCAAAGATGTCAAGAACATCAGTGAGATGGATGGAGTTGCATACTTGAAGCTAGTTTAGGAATTCTTGGCTTTGTGGTTGAATGTGCCAGCCTGGCATCGTTTGCAACATTCAAGCGAGTCCTCTTTTTTGTTTTCATCCCCAGCACGGTTGAGAACCCCTTCTCGCACAGATACGTTGTTGAGAATGATACCAACAACTTCAAGGCTCTCTTCGACAGAGTTGGCGAGTCAGCTAGTTGTGAAATCCAAAAGGAATCTGCATTTTGGTTTTGGAATTTGACTTTCAATGCTTCATTTGCTCGCATTGTGATCCACTCCTCCTTTGCAGGGAAATCATCATCATGAATGGCCTCATCAGGTACAGAAAAGGGATGAATGATCCACTGAAGACTGGCTGTTTTTAGGTCACTCTCTGGAAAGTAGTGCTGCATGCTTGTTTCAAGCCCCTTCAAATGGTCGCTCATCTCTTTGTTGATGGTCTGTAAAAGTGATCCAGTATCATAACTATTCTCCTCAACAAACTGGTCTAGGGTGGGAAACTGAGCGATCACTCTTTTCTCCAAGCGTCGAATCCAGAGTCTCAGTTTTCCCAGAAAGAAATGCAGTCACAGTGTGATGGGCATCAATGACAGTCGTGTTTTGGCCCTCTAGTTGCAGATTATCACTGTTCAGCTCCGCAACTATGTCAGCCAAGTAGCAAAGTCGAGCAAGCCACTCCTTATCAGTGAACTTGATAGCAAAAGGAGATTCTTCTTGTTTCAGAAATTCCTGAAGAGCCGTTCGGAGCTCAATGACTCGACGTACAACCTTGCCTCGTGACAACCAGCGAACATCGGTGTGGTAGAGCAGAATTTGATACTGCTCTCCCATTTCCTTGCACAGCTCCCTGAATATGCGCGAATTCACATCCCTGGACTTGATGAAATAGATGATTTCCAACACATCTTCAAACACTAATATCAGATTACCAGGCAGGCTTTTTGATCGTTTGTGTATTTGTTTGTAGTTAAGAACAAACCTACATAAAACGCTCTCTGTATCTTTACCACCACGGATATATGAGCCAGACTTTCACCATTGTAAGTCTACAGAAATGCCGTTTTACCACTAGGAACAAAAAATTGTTACATAAAATGTTGTGACTTGTGGTTTCACCATGTAACGAATTGATTAGTGGCGCGGTAAAAGTAAAAGACGGCCGAATCTATTTGATACTCCTCAGTTTTCACAGTCTCTAGTTTCGAAAACTTCTATCATCAAATCCAACTCAAAAATTCTTACCGCATTATACACTTATTTCGATGTAAAGACCAAATACGTAAAGTTTAAAGTTGATGACTCGTGTATAAATATATATGTAAAGTTACATACGTTGGCATAACATGATTGAATAAAAATAAAAATGACAAAAATAATATTGGTATTGGAAATGAAGTGACCTAATACTTGAGAATAACCTAGTACATAACATGGGAATAGACTAGTTGTTAACATGGGAATGGTGAAGTACTTAACATGGAAATGGCCAGGGTATCACATTCTCCTTAATATGGGAATGACCTCGTCCTCAACATGGGAATGGCCTTGTACTTAACATGGAAATGAACGAGTGCTTAACATGGGAATAACCTACTGTTTAAAATGGGAGTGGGCTAGTATTTAACATGAGAATGACCTACTACTCATCATGGGAGTGGCATAGTACTTAACATGAGAATGACCTAGAAGTTAACATGAGAGTGGCCAGTACTTTACATGGGAATGAATAGGAAGTTAACATGGGAATGAGATTATCACTCTGTTCTTAACCCATTACCGTTATGAAAGTGAGTGTCTTTTCTTTTAATTACAGTAGCCCAAGATTAGTTGGTGGGTGATGTTAACTAGCCCTTTAACTCTAGTTTACTTATAAAAAAGTAGGGACGACTGTGAAGATATATACTTTGTATAGCATTACACTAATTTACAAAACAAACAAAGCGAACAAACGCAACGTCAACTATATGATGCCATAGAATTCTACGGATGTTTTTTTTTGTTTTGTTTGTTTTTTGAATTTCGGCTAAAAGAGCGAGCATGTTTGGGATAACGGTGATGCGAAACCGAGACCCTGAAATAACGATTCGCACGCCTTAATACGTTTAGCATTGCCGGGCCCTACGGATGTTTGTACTACTTGGTCTCGCTGAAAACTTAGAAAGAAATAACAATTATGGTATAATTTAAAACAGTTAATAAGAAATAACAGAGCCGTTAAGTATGTCTATTCTACATGACACTGTGTATATAAATGGAACAGTATCTTTATTAGATAAACAACAATATGTTGTTCACTGTTAGTTAAACCTTGGTGTGTTAATTGAAATAAATGGAGATTTAATATAAATCCACACCGAGACACATCCATATATATATATAAACATTTAGATTACTTACCTGATAGCAACACCTTCCAACCAAATAGATAAAGAACACCGCCACTTGTAAATTAACTGAATATTATTATTTTCAGGATCGGTTCTCTTCGTTTGTTCAAACAAACAAACACCATGTTCGACATATTAAATAATTCCAGCTATCTTTCCAAGTATATAGTTCTTACCACCTATTTCAAAGTTACGTTTATACCTTTCCTAAAGGTTATAATAAAATATTAAAGTTTAATGATTGTTTTTTGTCAAAAAATAATTGAGCAGTTAGTTAATTTATATTCTCGTTTAACAAATTAAAACACAAACTGGAATACGGACGAAGTTATTACAATTTCTTTTTCTTATAAGCGTTTATTTACATTCATATAACTTATTATTGATACTATATGTTAGTTTAGAATATACTTAACGAAAAAAATCAAATGTCATACTTTTAGACGAAGAGAAAGTCAGTGGTTTCTGCCATGTACAATTCCAATTTACAAATATATTGTACAAATCGGATACATTTTATGAAATGTAACAGATGGTTAGCACAGTTCACGTCATAGTTAGAAGCTCACACAGCTCTTATGCTATGCACGAAAACAACAAAGTCACTACAATGTTTGTTGTATCCAAAACCTGCACGAGAGCTACCTGCGATCGTCGTCTCTAATTTTTTATTTCACAAATGTATCGTTATATTTTATTGAAGAACGTCTTGATAAAGAATATAGGATTAGATTCAAGGAGAAAAACCATTATCAAAGTACGTCTGCACGGTCCATGAGAAAAGAAATAGTTAACATCCAGTTTTAAATAGAAATGTTAAAATGCACACAGTTTCTATGCTACAACGTTCATTCTCTGAAGTTAGTCTTAATTATGTATTTCTTTCAATTGTGATTAACTAGTGACCTTTCCTCTACTCTTACACTATTAATTTCGGGACGGCTATTGAAGATAGCCCTCTTGTAGCCTTGCGTGAAATTCATAAACAAACAGTTCTTTCCTGGAATGATCTTGAATCAGAAAATCAGCGTTGGATATAAACTTTTTATCTCAAAACATCATAAAACTATCTGTTCGTTTCGGAGAGTTAAACTTTTAACTTGATTAAAGTTGTACGAAATAATGTAATTAAATACATTGTTTAAGTTAAGATTTAGATTATATAATAATATTTTAAATAGTTTCATTGTTGATAAAGAAGTCGTTTTTCTCAACTTATTTCGGGCCGCCATGGCCAGGTGTGGTAAGGCGTTCGACTCGTATTCTGAGGGTCGCTGGTTCGAATCTCGCTCGCACCAAACATGCTCGCCCTTTCACCTGTGGAGGCGTTATAATATTACGGTCAATCCCACTATTCGTTGGCCAAAGAGCAGCCCAAGAGTTGGCGGTGGGTGGTGATGACTAGCTGCCTTCCCTCCAGTCTTACACTACTAAATTAGGGACGGCTAGCACAGATAGCCCTTCGATAGCTTTGTGCGAAATTTTAAAACAAACAAACAAACAACGGTTACTAAGAAATAGTATAAACATTCAAAACAATGTTTCCTCCCCTTCCATTCAACGGTATTTTACATTGCATAAATTATTCATATCGTGATAAGTTTTGCCCCAGTTTCTGAGAAGTTCAAATGAAACCAACTTACAGGTTACATATTAATGTTTCTATCCGAATTTTGACTCATTTCATCGCGACTAAGAAATCCCAATATAAGGAACTCACAACAACTATCACTATTTTGTAAAACACAAATCATAGTTACAATACACAAAACATGGGAAGGTTTTGTAAAAGAATAGTGGAGAAATCTTTCATGGAACTCAATTCTCTTAACATACCAGTTTAATCCTGCTCGTTAGCTAACTGAAAGATAATTCAAGAAATAAATAAAGTAGCCCTCACAAGTTAAATAGGATTAAAACGTCCAAAGTTTATCGTTATTGATATTAAAATCGAAAGTAGGAGACTGCAAAAAATTACTAAAATTAAAGTTCACAAACATTTTGAGTTAAAAAGTATTCGTACAAGGACAAGACTAGATTTATATAGTGAATACTAAAACCAACCCAGGTTTTACACCTACACACTTCTCAGCCGCCAACGGCTCATATGATGTACTCGATTTCATCATCGCTCCAAAGGACATGGTTAATAGAATATCTAACTTTAAAGTGCATGATGAAATCACCAGCGACCACTTCCCCGTATCATGTATGATTCACCCGCGCCACCCGGCTGTGGCGTACGTGACTCCTTCCGCATACACCTACACTGAAACAGACTGGCTCACTTTTAATGCCTCTCTGGACTCATACCTACCCCACCCAATCGAACATGTAAACGACAAAACAGAACTAGACAAATATGTAGATCAAATTACAGAAGCCATAAAGAAAGCCACAAAAAACACAATTCCTAAATCAAAAAGAAAACAATCACTTATTCAATGGACTCTAACACCAGAAATTCACGCACTAATAATCAAACGCAGACAATTACGACGAATACACTACATCACACGTGATCCACACATTAAAACAGAAATCAATAGAACAAATACAAAAATTAAACAAGAAATTAAAAAAGTCAGAGAAAACAATTGGCATAACTTCTGCAAAACTTAGAAAAACCAAGAAAACCCAAAAGAATTCTGGAAAAATTCAAGAGTATTGCGTCAGACAAAAACACAAATCACATGTTACAACACATCACACACAACAATAAAATCGCAAGGACGGACGAAGAGAAAGCTGACTTATTAGCTGACTATTACAAATCCGCTTTTAGCGATTTAAACTCAGTAGATTTCGACACACAACACCAACACCATGTCAACAACTACATAAATGCAAACCAAGCTTCATTCTCACCAGGATTTCCCGGAGAGACACTAGAAGCATACTCAAATTCAATCAATAGAAAAATAACCATAACCGAACTAAAGATTAATATCAAAAACTTGAAGAACACTTCCCCCGGACATGACCAAATACCAAATATTATTCTCAAAAAAGTTCCACTCTCCTACTACAACACCTCACAAACATCATGAACATTTCATTAGCGACAGGGTATTACCCTGACACATGGAAAAAGCCATCATAACAACGATCCCCAAGAAACAAACTAACAGAACAAATCCAGATAATTTCCGCCCCATCAGTCTGTTAAGCTGCCTTGGCAAACTGATGGAGAGAATTATCTCCAACCGTCTCCTCCATTTTTGCGAATCAAACAACATCCTTCCAGAATCTCAAAATGCCTCCAGAAAAATAGACAAACAACAGATCACCTCACACGACTCACCGAATCAATATACAAAGCTTACAACAACAATCAAGTAACCATCGGGTATTCCTAGATGTCAAAAAAGCATTCGACAGCGTTTGGCACAATGCCATCATATACAAACTAAACCACCTACAAATAAATCCTACGATAGTCAAATGGATTTCAAATTTTTTAACCAATAGAACAGCACAAGTAAAAGTCAATAAAACCATATCCAAATTATTTAATATAACGGCAGGAGTGCCCCAAGGATCAGTCCTCTCTCCACTTCTTTACATAATTTTCGTCAGTGACATACCTTTTCCAAATCTAACATACACACACAATTCACAATACGCAGATGACATCGCAATCTGGAGCACCTCCAGAAACCCAGTAATGGCCATGTCTCGCGTACAAGAATCACTAAACAACGTCTCAACATGGAGCAACAAGTGGAGGGTCGTGTTAAACCGACAAAAACACAAGCAATCACCTTCTATAGAAAACTAAAGAAGCAAAGGAAAAATCTAGAAAAAATAAATCTATCACTTGGAAACACAACCATCAACATGAGCAAAAAACATCACATTCCTTGGCGTCACTTTCGACACAAAACTAACATGGAAAAACACATAAACAATATACACTCATCAATAAGAAAAAGGATTTCATATCTAAAGACTATAACTGGTAAACAATCAAAATGCGCACCGAACACCATTATACAAATATATATAGGCTTACATCCGTCCACTAATAGAGTACGGATGTCAAGTAACATACAACATGCCAAACAACACACCCAAAAAATCCAAGTGCAACAAAACAAAATATTAAAATCCGCATTCAGTTTACCATCTTTACACCAACAAATTATCTACACCAAATTAGTAATTTACCAACTATAAGAGATAGAATAACAGAACTTTCTATGAAATATTATCGAAAAGCAGAAAACAGAAACAAACTAACGGCATCACTACACAAATTATCAAGTGCACCAACAAAATACATATCACCATACAACATATTTCAAGAATCACAATCCACTCAACAAAGAGTTTAAATACATAAAAACTATGTTATTAACATGAATTCCTTTTTTTTCAGGTACAGGGCACACGACAGGCAAACTTTCGGCGCCTGTCGTGTGAAAGTGGGTTTTCTCGGGGTACTCCTGTTTCCCCACATCAAAATCTTCAGGCATTGGATTTCTAGATCCCAGCCCAGGCAACCTTTTTGCCAGACCCAGAATCGGGCCGTTTGATTTGATCTGAACTTGAATGAATTACATTCATGTTCACATCTACCCAACTTTTCTTTTCGAGACAGGTCCCGACCTTCCTTCTTTCCACTGCTACCTTTGCCTCCACCCAAAAGACCATTTAGTGAGACATTCCTCACCCAAAAAGTCAAGAATAATAACGATAATTAATTTATTAAAATAATAATAATAATAAAAAAAACCCACCACTTAATCCTAATAACAATCCACGAAAGGGGACGAAGAGGAACTACAAAGTTCCTGAACACCCCAGTTGGAGAGAGAACTCTTCGGATTTCTCTCTCTCTAAACTGAACCCCTGCCACGTTAGTTTAGTTTTTAGAACCCAGGTTTACACACGTGATATTCGTCTATTGCCGCAGGAGGCAGAATCTCGCCATCATCTGATTCGTCGACAGAGAAGACAGCTGTTTACTCTTACACCCGGCATGGCCAGGTGGATAAAGCACTTGACTCGTAATCGGAGGGTGAAGAGTTCGAATCCCTGTCGCACCAAACATGTTCGCCATTTCAGCCGTGGGGTCGTTATAGCGTGACGGTCAATCACATTATTCATTATTGAGAGAATAGATCATGGGTGGTCCATTCCTTGTTGAATGCATGCAACGGTTTGTTAAAGAATACAGCCTAACAATCTGGTGTCTCGACGGACCTGGCTTATTGACCAGAGTCATTTGAGAAACTTGTGAGAAAGAATACAAATATTTTGCTCCAAAGTTCACGTGTTACGAAATTCATCGCTTACCAGTTTTAACTTTCTACCCTATTCATTATAATCAGCGAGAACCTTATTACAATATCAGAGCTTCTTTACGTGCAGAAGACATCTGGAAAGACACTTATATCGTGCATAACTGAAACAGTATATCTCAACGACTAAATTTCGAACAAAGAGATGGGATTGAAATGGAAGAATTATCCAATAACGTGTTCTTATATTTTGAAACAAAGAGTAAAAGAAAAGAAATCCAAAATTACCATTAAATGGAGAGAACAAGTTTCTAATAATAAAATCCGGGATTTTTAGGATCTAATTTTTTTCGAAATTAAATGATAGCTTAAACTTGATAACCTAAGAGAAGAGTTTACACTTTTACTCAAAATTTACAGTTAAATTATGTAAAAAAATAAAATAAAATTCCCTACAAAATTTTGCGAAATAATTCGCAGATTTAATGACACTATCACAAATTTTTTACTCAGTCTATACACAGTAGTAAATTCAGAGGATGAACATATGATGTTTTGTTTACCTACCCTCTTGGCTACTGTTAATCATAATTTGTTTTGTTTTTTGTTGTTTGTACCCATTCTTGTTTTGTGTTAATCCTGCTGTTGGTGAGATAATTCTCATAATTTGACCAATAATACGCTAGCGATTTCAGTGCAGCTCGCTTACAGTAATGCTGGACAGAACGTGCTGCAGGTTCTAGTTGAAACCCAGACTTCAATGGACGAAAGTGCCATCTAGCTGTTTCGACAGCTTGTTCTACATTCTCCAGTATGTCTTTCACATGTTTGAGTGTCATCAACTGATTCAGCAGTGCAAGTACAACTTTTCTCTTATACAGTTTGTTGCACATTGTTGGTTAAGGAGAGTAGTTTGTATCATTAGATATCTTATAGATGTTGTTTCCAATCGCTTCCATAAGACCATGAGAATCTTCTGAGGGTAACATGGTGAATAGAATCCATAATTTTAAATGTGTAGAACACAAGCAATCGTTTGTTCTTGTCAAGAGCACTGGAACTTGATGCCTTAAGTCGAGCGTCTTCATTTCGATAGTTGAATACTGTTGTGAATTCAATACCAAAGAAATGTCTAATTAAATAAACCTCGTTTCCGCGCCCTGTTAGAGTATTAAAATACACTGAATACCTCTCTTTCACAGTTGAGTACTTGAATGATTTCCTCGTTTCTTCTGTGTCACCAAATTCATAGGGATCCTTAGAGTAGAGTAATCAATCCTTCCTCTTTTCTTTATTGGCGCCTTTAATTTGCTCTGCATCCACATTGATACTGATTGAATTTCTCACAAACACCACACATACACACTTTACAGTTGCAAGTCATTTTCTTCTTTTCCCGTATATCGATGCTATATCAACGCAAGGTCAGTATAATGTTTCCTTGAATGTTGACTGTTTGTCGATATCTATTTTGTGGCACTCTCCGGAGCCGGTTTTCAAAAAGCGTGCCGCAATCTCCTCGTTGTTGTCCAGACAGGTTAAAGTAAAAATGTTAACCAATACAGAAATAATCCGGATTGACTTGCTAAATTAGGTTTTGCTAAATTCTGGAACCCCTGAACGTGAAAGAACTGTTAAAACTAGGTGCTAATTTTTACTTTAAAATAGAAAAAAAAATAAGATAAAATAGCATTATATCATCTTTCAAACCTTAAAGAATAACTTTTTCATAAATTTTACATAAAAGGAACACGGATGTTATTCTGAAAAAGAACTATAATATTTAAAACAGAATTGCAATTCTTAATAAAACTGTAATATTTAAAATAGGGTTGTCATTCTTGACAGAACTGTAACTTAAAAATTGCGATCTTTAAAACATGGTTGTCGTTTTTAATAAAAATGTAATACTTAAAGCAGGTTTGTCATTATTAATGAAAGTGTTATATTTAAAATAGGGTTGTCGTTCTGAATAGTTTAATTTATAGTTTTAGATCTGAAAGTAGTAAATCCATAATCTTATTTTTGTCAGTGATCTGTTTAGTGTAAGTAAATTAATAAACCTTTTTTTTCCGTTACGAGATGAGCATTTAGATTAATAATCCATTAAACT
This sequence comes from Tachypleus tridentatus, assembly GCF_004210375.1. Taxonomy (NCBI): domain Eukaryota; kingdom Metazoa; phylum Arthropoda; class Merostomata; order Xiphosura; family Limulidae; genus Tachypleus; species Tachypleus tridentatus. The sequence continues at coordinate 44,210,127 of NC_134826.1, read as the reverse complement.
TAAACCTGAACCGATCTCAGTGGACTGTGAATCTGATATTATATGGCTAAAATCCTGAAGCAACAACTGAAAAATGTATCTTTTAAATAGGTGAATTATTACGTTGATAATTCTATGTTAAAAACCCTAAATAACTTTTCTAAATAAAACTGTAAATGCATATGTTTTAAATCAATTCAACTTGACGTACAATAACATAAGATTGGCTTTGTTTCGTTTGTCTGGAATTTCACGCAAGGCTGCTCGAAGGCCACCAAAGCTAACCGTCCCTAAGGAAGCCGTGTAAAACCATAGGAAAGGCAGTTAGTCATGACCAGCTATCGCCAGTTCTTGGGCTACTTTTTCACCAACGATGAGTGGGATTGATCGTCCCACATAAACAACACTACATATGTATTTGAAAAATCATTTGACAAACATAATTCATAATGTAACAGATCACTCATTTGTGATATTAATTCAGAATAGCTGAGTTAAATTATTTCTAAGTGTAAAGAGGCCAATATTATAAAGTGTCGAAAACTTTAAATAATAATCGTTCCTTCTAAATTACTTAAAATATCAAAAATAAACCACAACACATACATACATTCTGTACTTTTAAACATCATAGTTGTTAATTCACATTAATCTCACTTGTCTCTGAGGGATACACAAATAAACGTCAGAAATGTTGTGTATTCTGACACACTAAAATAAAACTCACTAGTTTCCATTTAGAAAGTGAACATTTGTCTTTTTTTTTATCAAGTAGATAATATAACTAACACAGAAAATAAGTTTCAAAATTAGTCAATAGTAAGATTAGCAAAGAAATGTGTTAATTATTGTCGAAACATAGCAGGTATAAGAATATCCTCATCTCAGCGGCTTTTTCTTAGCCAGTAACATTATACAAGTCGAACTTCTGTTATCATATTTTTTGCTTGAAATGTGTCGCTTTGTAATTAATAGCAAGATCAAAGGTTGGTAAAATAATACAGTTCTACAAGAAACCGGAAAATGAATAAATATTTGTATATTTTTGAGAAATTGTAATATACTCTCAAAATTAGTTGGCTTTTATGAAATGTTATTGTTTTTATATAGTAAAACGTACGCTTAACCTTTATATAAAAACAGTCATCTGTTATAAAAAACGAATAAAATAAGCAATGGCTGACTAGTATGCCACGTAGATTTTGTGCTCAATGTAAAGTTTATATTAAAGTTGGTGATAAAGCCCTTCATTGCTCTGGTGAGTGTCAAAAATGGTATCATTTAAGATGTAAGAACTTAACTGAACAGGATTTGGAATATTTAAATGAAATTGGGAAAAGTTATGAATGTGATTTTTGTATGAGAAAAAGAAAGTTAAGCCTAAATAGTGAAACTCCATTAAGAAGGACTGTGTCCATTTCGTTAGAGGGGGAGACAGTTAATCTTGTTGAGAATAGTGAGCTTGATTTAAATATGGGGGAGGCAGATATGAAGTGGCTTAAGACAAAAGTTACTGAAATTTTGTCAAGACTTGATGACTTTCACTTAATTAAAGTAAAGGTCGAAGAATTAGTGACTTCCTTTCAATATTATTCAGAGAAGGTAGAAACTATGAGTGAGGATATCACAACTTTGAAAGCTGAAGTTAAGGAGTGTAAACAGGAAAATAAAACATTAAAGCATGAAAATGAAGAATTGTGGAAGGAGATGGCAAGTTTTCGGAGGAAGATGTGTGAAGCGGAACAATATTCTTATAACTATAATGTTTTGATTGGAGGTATTCCAGAGAAGCCTAATGAGAATTTGCAAGAAGTTGTTGAGAAGATTACAACTACTTTTGGGGTTGACTGTGCTCCTACAGATATTGACACTGTTCATCGTATAGGAAAGAAAACAACTGAAAATAAGAGTCCGAGACAGATTGTTGTTAAGTTTTGTCGTAAGCAAATTAAATTTGATCTGCTTAAACTTAAGAAAACTAAATTTCGCTCTCTTAATACTAATGATATTAAGGTCTGTAATGAATCTTATCCAGTTTATGTTAACGAACATCTCTCCCCATATTATCGTGATATTTTCATGCAAGCAAAACGAAAACAGAAAGATCTTGGCTATAAATTTCTTTGGGTATCGAATGGTAATATTCTTATTAGGAAATCAGAAACTACTCAGCCCATTGTTTTACGCTGTTTGATTGATCTTAATAATTTATAAATACTGCAATGGCTGATGATTTTGATGATATTGTTGGTGTTACACCAACTTTGTCTTCTCTTTCTGATTTACCAAATGTTTTTCTGTTGGTCATTTAAATTTAATACATGTTAATATTCAAGTCTTACTCAAAATTTTGACCAATTTCTTGTTTTTTTACAATCAAGCGTTGTTAAATTTCATATAATAGCTTTTTCTGAAACTTGGTTTGTTGAGGATGGATTTGTTTCCTTTTCGATTCCAGGTTACTCCTTTTATTCTTCATCTTCTGGTCTAAATAAGGCTAGTGGAGTGGCAGTTTTTGTTAAATTTGAGATACTGACTATGATAAAAGAAGTGCAGTACATTAAGTCTGATGCTTTAATTTTATTTTGTATGATTCAAAATAAGAAATTTAATCTCTTTGTTGTTTATCGATCTCCTAGATTGCCTGTATTGAAATTTATTGATGAGCTTTCATTAGAATTGAATTTATACAAATATGATATTAATATACTTGTTGGTGATTTTAATATAGATGTTTTGACATTTGATGATGTGTGTTATAAAAATGCATATTTTAATTTTTTGTCTGAGAACAATCTTCGTATTATTATTTCTTCTCCTACACGGATAACCAATGTTACTAATTCTTGTATTGATCATTTTTAATTAGTGGAAATACTATTAAAAATTGTTATTCTTATATTGTTGAGAGTTTTTTGACCGATCATTTTCCAATTGTTTTATGTATAGACATTTTATCGGATCTAGAACATGTCTCAAATGTTCAAAAGATTAAGTTTAATGAATTGAGTTCTTGTTTGAATTTTTCAGATTGGTCCTGTGTTATGAATTGTTCTGATGTTAATGTTGCTTATGATAATTTTGCTGAAGTGTTAACTGATTGTATTCAAAGTTGTACTACTACTGTTTCTGTGTCACGAAAGTTTAGAAAAATTAAGCCATGGATTACCAGTGAATTGGTTTTGTTAATGATTAAAAGAGATAAGTTAAAAAAGAAAGTACATCAATTTCCTGATGATATTTATCTAAAGATTAGATTTAAGTGTTTAAGGAATTATGTTGTTAGCTTGACCCGTAAGACTAAATGGACTTATTATCATAACCTGTTTAAGAATGCTAAAACTATTAAACAGAATTGGAATATTGTTAACTCTATTATTGATGTTAAAAAAAAAATAAGAAATTTTGTAATTTTGGTACTACTGATTTATCTGATTTGAATTATTTTTTTGTTAATGTTGCTAAATCTACTTGCTCCAATCCTAAATTTTGTTCTCAGGGCATGCCTCCTGCTCCTTCTTCTTCTTGTTACCTATATCCTGTTACTGTATCTGAAACTATGAATAATATTTTCTCCTTATCAAATTCAGCTTCTAATGGTGTAGATGGTGTTTCGGTTAAGATTTTGAAAGCTAATGCTAATCTTTTGCACCAATTTTGACTTTTTTAATTAATTTATCTTTTACTCAAGGGAAGTTTCCTAATGCTTTAAAGTTATCATTGGTCATTCCTATTTATAAATCTGGTAATATTTTGATTTTACGAATTATAGACCTATTTCCTTATTAATACATTTCTCTAAACTATTTGAAAAATCTATGAAGATTAGAATTTTATCATTTCTTGATAGACATTCAGTTTTGTCTCCTTCTCAATTTGGCTTTCGCCTGGGCTTGGAACGGAGGTTGCTGTTGCTAAACTTGTGGGAAGTATTACAGAAGCTTTGGATTCTGATCTTCATCCAATTGCTGTTTTTCTTGACTTAGCCAAAGCTTTTGATTCTGTTAATCATAAAATATTGTTAAATAAATTATCTTATTATGGTTTTAGAGGCATTGTTTTTGATTGGTTTTTTCTTACTTTCACAATAGAAAGCAATCAGTTTGTATCCATAATAATTATAGTGATTGGCTTACAATTAATGTTGGAGTACCACAAGGTTCTGTTCTGGGCCCTTTATTATTTCTCATTTATATAAATGATATTCTTTACCAACAGTTTTTGGAGATATCCAAGCCTATGCCGATGATATTGCTGTTGTTTATAGTAAGCCAAATCTAATTAATGAAGCCATTATTTCTAGTGATCTTAATAAAATTAAAATTGGCTTTTCTGTAATGACTTATCCTTAAATATATCTAAATCTTTTCTTCTTCAGTTTAACCTTTATGGTGTCATTCCAGCTTTTCCTTCTATTTTTTATCATTCTAGTGATTGTTATACTTACCCTAATTGTAAGTGTCCCAAATTGACTCAAGTTTCCTCTGTTAAATATTTAGGAATTATTTTAGATCGAAAATTAAATTGGCAATTTCATATTAATTCTTTAGTTAATAAATTAAAATATAGTTCTATGCTAATTTTGAACTTAGTCATTGTGCTCCTTATCATATTTTGTTAAGTGTATATTATGCTCTCTTTCAATCTTTCTTACAATATTGTATTTCAATTTGGGGTGGTACATATAAGACTTTTTTAATTCCTATTCACAAGTTGCAAAAGTGTTTTCTCTTATTTTTACTCATAGGCTTGATACCGATTTCAGTAAATTTAACTCCCCTCTTTCATATGATAAACTTTATTTATATTTTTAGCTTTATCTACATTGCATGTTTCTTTTAATAGGCCTTTTAAAGTCACTTCATATTTTACACGACTTCAATCTTTTTTTCCAATTAATGTACCCACACCACGTAAAACAGTTACACTTCATCAATATCTTTATTTGGCACCTCGTATTCATAATTTTATTCCTTATAGTATAAGATCTTCTATTAATCGTGTTAATCAAAAGAAATACTTAAAACAATGGATCTTAAATACTGATGATAATATTCTGGGAACTTTACATTGATTTTGTAAGTTTTGATTTTACATTTTATGTGTTTAACCATCACAGGACGAGTTAACTCTTTGTTGATGGTTTTATAATGATATTTGATTTTTTGTGTCTAATTTATTGCTTAATAAATTTATTATTATTATTATTATATTATTTTATGAAATGTTATTGTTTTTATATAGTAAAACGTATGCTTAACCTTTATATAAAAACAGTCATCTGATGGGTCAGAGAATAATTCTCCGTCTTCACAACGTTAAATTCTGGACTTTAAATTTATATATTGAGAAAAATGATTTTAGTTGAAAGGTAATTTACTTGTCTAACCGAGATGATGTTCTACTGATCTGATTTTCGATTCACTTCAGTATCATATTTTTTTTATAGCAAGGCAAGTAAAGGATTGAACGACTTGAAAGTTTTATTTTAATAATATTTGAAAGTTTATTTCTTGTGTTTTGTTTCTGAATATTCAATAATGATCTGATGATAAATTGTATTCAACATAATAGAAAAAATTAGCAATTACATAACTGTTTCAGGTCAGAAGAGGTTCCTCAAAATGAAAACCGTGACAGAACCAGAAAACATGTTCTTTTATGAGACCTCTGGTAAATACAACCATACGAGTAGTGAATCTTTCTTTATTGAGTCTTCAACAAAATATTTTCCTACCAACAGAATCCAGTTCTTTTACCCTTGTAATAACTTGAGTGAATTATAGAAGGACGAAAACATTAACGATAAGCCGATTAACTGCGAGTTATTATTCTCCGAAACACAATTAACTACGTTGTATCAGAGTGAAATGTTTAACGTAGCAATTTACAAAACAGCTTTTTTATCAAATGGTTTAAAATATGCACTTCTCAAAAAGTATAGTGATGTAGCCATCGATTTTGAGTGTACAATAAGAAAACCACTTCCCAACTTGTCTCCTTACGCTAGTTTTTATTCGTTATTAACTTTGAACAATGCTATAATTAAAGAACAGAAAGGAAGTCCATTTTTCGTTGAATGCATGCAACAATTTATTACAGAATACATCCCAAACATCTGGGGATATATGGGCCTTGCTTTAGTGACCAGCGTTTTTTGAGAAGCATGTAAAAGAGAAACCAAATAATTTGCTCCAGGATTCAAGTGTTATAGAATTCATCTCTTCCAGGTTCCAGTTTTTTACCCTGTTCATTTTCTCAGCGTTAATTGTTTTTTATCCCAATGTTTCCGAATCCTTAAAAGAAATCTGGAACGATAGTTGTATGGTTCATACCTGTAACAGTCAAGTTCGAAGAAAACAGTTTAAACCTGGAGACAAGAGCCCAATGGATCATTTGGGTAAGAAGAATTGTCCAATAAATTATTCCTTCATTTTGAGGCAAGGTGTAGGAGAAAGAATCTCAAATTACTTGAGAAATACAATATGGGTTTAAAGTCCAATTTTCATGTGGTGTTTGATCGATTGTATTCCATGTTACTATTTAAAAGAGCTTATTAAGATTTGATATAAAACAATAACTCAGTTAATAAGCTCAGAGAATTTTAAAGTGTAGCTAATATTTTTTATTGGTTTTCATTTAGGAAATTAAATAAAATAACACTTATATTATCGTTTTTTTTACAAGATGTTTGGTATATTTTATACCACTAATTTTTCTTTTGGTTCCAACCACCCCGACATGGCCAGGTTCGGATAAGGCGTGCGGGTCTGAGGGTCGCGGGTGCGCATTCCTGTCGCTCCAGAGATTCTCGCACTTTTAGCGTTGGTGCGTTATAATATAGGGTCTGGCATGGGTTAGCGCGTTAAGGCGTGCGCTTCGTAATCTGAGGGTCGCGGGTTCGCGCCCGAGTCGTGCCAAACCTGATCGCCCTCCCAGCCGAGAGGACGTTATAATGTTACGGTCAATCCCACTATTCGTTGGTAAAAGAGTAGCCCAAGATTTGGCGGTGGGTGGTGATGACTAGCTGCCCTCCCTCTAGTCTTACACTACTAAATTAGGGACGGCTAGCACAGATAGCCCTCGAGTAGCTTTGTGCGAAATTCCAAAAACAACAACAACAACAGCGTTATAATATGACGTTAAATCGCACTTTTCGTTAGTAAAAGAGTAGCCCAAGAGTCTGCGGAGGGTGGTGATGACTAGCTGGCTTCCCTCTTGTCTTACACTGCTGAATTAGGGACATCTAGCGCAGACATCCCTGGGGTAGCTCTACGCGAAATAGAAAAAAATCGTTCATTCTCTTTTAATATTCCAGATATTTTAATAATTTTGTATGCGAAGTTTTAGTTTTACTCGTAACATGGTATTTATTTTGAGAAATCCAAAACACTGAAAATATTTTGTTAAAGAAATATTCCACCCACAAACTGGTCATTTAATTGAAGCCTTTATTATAAGAATGTTGAATTAAAACGTAATTGTTAAATCAAATAAAAAATGACTACAATATAATAACAGATTTTGTATTTTAGTTTTTAACATGAATTTATTTTATCAGATGTTTGTCCGATTTTACCAACAGAATCAGTCGTATACCTGAAAGTAAATAAAAGGCTTGTTTATAAATATACTATCAAGTTAATGAAACGGATTCAGTGTTTCACATCGTTTTCAGGCCCGGCATGGCCTAGCGCGTTAAGGCGTGCGCTTCGTAATCTAAGGGTCGCGGGTTCGTGTCCGAGTCCCACCAAACATGCTCGCACTCCCAGCTGTGGGGCGTTATAAACTGACGGTCAATCCCACTATTCGTTGGTAAAAGAGTAGCCCAAGGGTTCGCGGTGTGTGGTTATGACTAGCTGCCTTCCCTCTAGTCTTACACTGCTAAATTAGGGACGGCTAGCACAGATAGCCCTCGAGTAGCTTTGTGCGAAATTCCAAAACAAACACACAAAACACATCGTTTTTAAAATTTATAAAAATAATTACCAATTACGTAATCACATAATCTTGTAAATCGCTTGGAGCAAATTCAAATTCAACGAAGTTCAGAATTTTCATTTGTTGTTATTGTTTTTTTTTAATTTATAAAAAAGATACGGTAATAGAACCTAATAGGTTAGAAAACGTGAAAACTTGTTTTTTGATGTTCAGACTGGGTCACAATTTTTGTGAATATTTTTAACTATCAGAGCAGAAAGTGCGAATTTCTTGCTCTACTTTCTACTTCTTTTTAATTGGTTTATAACTAAAAAACAAAAACAACAGAGTTCGTTAATTTCTCTAACATAACATAGTTTTAAAGGAAGTATGCACTTTATAAGATGAATTATTTGACGGAATACTAAATTTCTAATGGAGCTAGGTTCAAGGGGAAGTATATCATATTTTACACAAACATTATGATTCTTTTAAACTGATACTACATAATAGACAACCAATATATATCACAATTGGAACATCATGTGTATCTATTGAAACACTGCGTTTTAATAAACAAGAAAATCTTTTCAAAACAGGACATAAACTTATGGTTTGGTAATATCAATTTTTCATAAAGAATGGAAAGAACGCAGTCGGGATGCAATTTACATCATATCTTTGGTTTGTTACGTAATTCTGTTCGAGTAAAACGTAATGTAACTTGTTTAAGTACGGTACTAGGCTTTTGCAATATTGTTCACGTCATCATTAAATTGTTAAATGTTAAATTGTGGAAAAGAGAGGGTTAAATATATCTAGATTTTTCTGTTTCACATTATAGATACGGAGAGCTATGTTTGTGTTAGTGAAGTTATTATTAGATTTTCCTCAGTTTAGCCAACAATGTGTCAATAGCGGTGACCATTTAATGTGTAATAATCACAGATTGTATTGTAATGGCATAGCAGAGAAGAATAATTATTCTTGTCATTTAGGTTTTAAAGTAACTAAACTAGCCTGTGTGAATTTTTTAGAAATTAAAGGAAATAACTTAGAATTTTACATTTAACTATAATAACCAGACATTTATTCCATATTTCTCCGTTAACATTCCACGACACTGTGTATCTAATAACCAGACATTTATTCTATATTTGTCCGTTAACATTCTACTACACTGTGTATCTAATAACCAGACATTTATTCTATATTTGTCCGTTAACATTCTACTACACTGTGTATCTATGCTATTATGAAGGGATGATACAAATATCATACCTACTTTATTTTCTTGTTTTCATTGTTCTTGATAAAATTAGATTAGCCATTCTTGGATTTACTTCCTTTCTAGAAAAATGTTTGTCTTTACTTGAAAAAAAATATTCTCGTACAATTTGTGTACGTGAGACAACCAGCTCTATGACAATGCACAAACATTATTGTACATTGTTAATATCAAGTCAGGACATCAACCACCTGTCACTAGCTCTGGATTTGCTTTAGTGGAGACAAAAAAAATTAAATTTATATCTCTCTGTAAGTTCTACGTCAGAAAATTTATTGTGAAGCCAATCAAAGTAAACGTACAATGGAAAAGTACTGAAAGGTTAATGTGAGAACAGTAATTTATTTATTACGTGTTGCTGAGGAGTGTTAAAAAGAAAACTGTTAACTCTGTTTATATCGAATGAAGATAGTAATATGAAGTTTATTCGTAATTTCCATTCACGTAAGGCACACATAATATATTAGTACTTTTTCCTTGACCAAACGGCCAGATCTTTATTGTAAGAGACTATGAAACAACAAAATTCAAGTCACTTTTCATGAAAGTTTTATTAATCATGCAAGAAATGTTATAGATTTATTTTAATATCGGAATCTTTTATTGTTTAGTGGAGACATTTTCGGCTCCCCCGCGAGTACAGCGGTAAGTCTACGGACTTACAAGGCTATAAAATCAGGGGTTCGATTCCCCTCGGTGGGCTCAGCAGAAAGTCCAATGTGGCTTTGCTATCAGAAAGCACACAGACATTTACGAGCTTACAACCCTAAAATCTGGAATTCTCCGTGGTATAAATAACAGACATTCCAAAGTGCCTTTAAATAAGCCACAATGAAAGTAACAGACTTTGTTAACATCATCATTTCATAAAGTGACCTGCCTACAACTTTACCCTTTGATCTTTACTGACCAGTGGATTTCACTGACGTAGCATCATTTGGATTGTTTATTTGTTTTTGAATATAACATAAAGCTTCACGAAGGCTACATGCGCTTCCCGTCCTTCATTTACAATATGATACTAGCAGGAAGGCAGCTGGTAATCACCATCCTTTGCCAACTCTTGGGTTACTCTTTTACCAACGAATAGTTGGAATAACCGTCATATTAAAACATCCACAGGTCTAAAATGTCAAGCACGTTTTGTGTGAAAAACCCGTATCTCCAATTTGCGAGTCGATCGCCATAAAAAGCTGAGAATGCCTTGCCCGCATATTTGGGACGCCTAGTGGGTGTTACAAATACTAGAAATTCCATTAGGTTTCTAATTTTGAGGTATGTACAATTCTTGTGGTATTTCTATTATTCGTTGCAAACACAAACAAAAATTTACAGCTCCTTACTAATTGGCTGATTAAATATTCATTTCAAAATATCATCTAGTCTCGTATTCTTATATCATTAAAATCTTTTTTTTATTATTTCAAGAAAATTATTATTGTCAAGCCACACTCTTATTGTCACACGTTGAAAGCTTCTTCTACCTGAAAACAATTCGTCTAAATTAAGTAACATACCCCAAAAAATAAGATCACTCATAATGTCTAGTTGTAGTCTTCAGTCTTTGTGCTTTTAAATAAAACTAGATGATTATGTTTTTGTATGAATGATTTGTTGATGAGCGCAATAATCATTGTAACAAATATTGATCCATCCACTGTTTTCAAAAGCTTGTTTTGGTATAGTTTATAACAGGTGCTATAGATACTCTTCACCCTTGTAGCAGTTATAATGTTATAGTCAATCCTACTTTATCTTTGTAATAAGTATCAAAGATTTGGTGGTGGGTGATAATTACTCGCCGGATAGATTATAAATAATTCCATCTAATTTTCATTAATATTTTTCTACATATAGTAATTTTTTGTGTGTGTTTTAATTTAGTTCTTGCCAACACAAGAAAATTATCAATGTCTTCAAGTAAAGTCTATCTTCAATATTTCCCTCTGAATAGTTATGAAACAGAAATTGTTGTGTTCATTGTTAATTTAATCTAGCTCTCAATATAAAAAAATCGTATAAGAAACAAATGGCACGTTAAACTTCAACTGTGCTTGTGTTTTAGGCTGAATGTAGGCACGAGGTTCCAGCCTGACTGGCTAATTTCCTATTTTAATCTAGTTAATTTGGTACTTCATCACTGATTATCTATCCAACAACTAACTAGCCTGGATAAACACCTGATGGTACATTATCTCAATAACTAACTTGGTTTAGCGCCTGCTGGTTAACTATCTTAACATTTAGTTAAATTAGTTTAGCATCTGATGGTTAACTATTTTACAAATTAACTAAATTGGTTGAGTGCCTATCCCACCAAATAATTAACTTGGTTAAGCGTCTGCGAGTTAACTATCTTAACAATTAAATAACTTGGTTGATACATCTTAGAGTACTAACAGTTTAGTCTGCTGCCTCCATCTGAGAGTTGATACATTCTAGAGTACTGACTGTTTTGTCTCCTACCTCCATCTGAGAGTTGATATATCCAAGAGTTCTGGCTGTTTATTCTGCTGCCTCCATTTTAGAGTTGATAACTGCTGGAGTACTGGCTCTTAAGTCTGCTACATCCATCTAAAAGTTTATACATTCTGGAGTACTGGCTCTTTAGTCTGTTACCTCCATGTATGGGTGATACATCCTGGAGTACTAACTATTTAGCCTCTTCTTCAATGAGGGAATTATATCATTTTGATATACACAAATACTCAAGGATGTTATATGATGAGTAATAAGACTTTTACCAATTTAAAGAAGAGAACAACGTTTCGACCTTCTATGGACATCTTCAGGTTTGCAAAGTGACAGTTTGCAAGCGATCATTAACGGGCACATGTCTCAGAGACGAGAGTATAAACGGATACGGAATTGTATGGGGCGTTTCAATTGGATGTTTGGTTTTAGTTTTTGTATAAGTAGGGCTTTTTGTTATCTTCCTGTTTTCTGTGGTACTGTTGGGTTTATTTGATTTCCAGTGTTCAAAAACGTGTGAGTGTTTCTTTGTGTTCTCCAAATTTATCTTCATTTTTGTACTTTTTTCTCGAATATAGAATTCGTTACAGTTGATGCATTTTATTTTATAAATAAGATAGGTGTTTATTTGTCAGAATAGTTTTTACATAGTATTAGCTTTAGTTTTGTACCGGGTTTTTGAATAAATTTGGTATTCAGTGGGATTTCTTTTTTTCAAATGCTTCTCAGTTTTTATCTGATGTGGGGAATATACGGTATGACGCAGATTGAATCACATGCGTTCTATGCAGCTTTACACCTACCACAATACTGGTACAGATGTATTGATGATACAATTGCCGGATTCACATCTACAGAATATATGCCTGATTTTTTTCAACCACGTTAACTCGATACACCCGAACATTAAGTTAACCTGTGAAGAGAAAGAAAGTAACCAAATAGCATTTCTTAACCTCAAGTGTACAAGAACCAATACACAATCCACAGAAAAATCACCCACACTAGGTTATACATTCACTGTGACTTATCACAAAAGCACAACATATTAAGAAACTAAATAAACACAGCCACAAAACTATGTTCACCTGATAAAATTAACGATCAAATCAATAAAATAAAAGATCACTTCATCAAATCAACATCAAAAACCATTGAAAAATTATACAAACTCACCTGGATCAACAATAATATACCTGAAGATACAACAAACTACAAAACCTGACACTACTTCATTCATGAAGATGAATCAAGAAGGCCGATACGTTTTCTCTGTTTTATTTTGGTAAAAGTGTTAATATCCATACCAGTCGTCCTAACATATATTTTTTCGTCAAGTGTGTTTCTTGTCATCACAAATCGTACAATTCTGTATATTTAGTTTGATGTCTCCATGGCGATTCACAACATATCAATAATTTATACTTAAATTAATTTAGACAATTATCATACTCAATTATTTTGATAAAAGTTTTCTCTACCAAAAATATCTTTTCTTGTTGACCTCAAACTTTGGTGATGACAATTTTTTACTATGGCTGTGACAACCCATCTCTAAATACGAATTTTAAAACTGCTCTTGGTACTGACAAAAGGTGGCAGTTAGATTCTTACTCGAAAGTATAGTACCAGTTAAACGTTGTTTTAAACTAAGTTGTTTTATAGCGAATTTTTTGTTCTTGTTTTTTATAAGCACAAGGTTTGGCAGTGGGTAGTGATGGTCAGCTGCATTATTTCTAGTATTATATTGCTTTCGTGTAGACCTTTGCATTAAATTCAAAACAAACTAAAAGATGCCACATCAGTGAAGGCCACAGGTAAGTTGTGTAAAGGTCAAAGGGTAAAGTTGTAGGCATGTCACTTTCTAGGACACTGTAAGAAATGATGATTTTATGAAAGACTGTTTCTTCTTTGTTGATTATTTAAAGTCACATTTGAATGTCTCTTATGTATATCATGGAGAACAGAATTCCAAATGTTGTAAGACCGTAAATGGTTCCACTGAAGGACTTGTAAAATTGTTATATAATTAAAGATTTTAAGATAAAAAAATCTATAAAATTACTTGTTATGATCGATAAAAGTTTCTTGAAAAGTGACTTGAATTTTATTGTTTCATTGTTTCTTACAACAAAGGTCTGTTTTGAAAAAGTTTTATTGTTTGTTCTTAATGCAGTGTTTCAATGGATACAGGAAAGTTGTATTCACAACCAACTTTTACACTCAATGATGTTCTAATTGTGATATATATTGGTGGTCTATTATGCAGTGTCAGTTTAAAAGAGTCATAATATTTGTGTGAAAGGTGTTATATTTACCCCTTGACCCGAGCTATATAAGAGAAATTTAGTGTTTTTTTTCAAATAATACATCTTATAAAGTGCATACTTCCTTTGCAACTGTGTTATGTTAGTGAAATTAACGAACTGTGTTGATTTTGTTTTATAGTTACAATGTAATAAAAATGAAGTAGAAAGTATAACAAGAAATTTGCACTTTTTGCTGTGATAGTTAAAGATATTCACAAAAATAGTGACCCAGTCTCAACATCAAAACACAAGTTTATTAAATGTTCATCTTTTCTAACATCTCAGGTTTCATTACCGTACAAAGTGCCCTGTACTTTTCAAACCATCACGTATTTTTCATGCCTTTCACACTCAGTGAAACAAAAAAAGACAGAAGAGGTGGTGGCGTTTACAATTAACTGTGAGTTTTCCTTTGAACTTATTATTTGATATTTATGTAAAAGAAAACGTTCGCGTATCTTTTCACGTAAATTCGAAACAAAAACACCACATAAAAATTTTGAACTTTGCTGTATTTTAATTATTATCAAGTGATTAACAAAAATATTTCAAACTTCTTAAATCATAATTGTTTTTTCTAAATCATAAAAAACGATGTAAAATACTGAATCCGTTTCATTAACGTAATAGCATATTTATAAACAAACCTTTTATTTACTTCAAAGTATAACTGATTCTGTTGGTAAAATCGAGAAAACATGTGATAAAATAAATTCATGTTAAAAACTAAAATACGAAATCTGTTATTGTAATGTAGTCATTATCTGTTTAAATTAATAATTCCGTTTTCATTCAACATTATTTTAATAAAGGCCTTCAATTAAATAACCTGTTTTTGGGTTGAATGTATCTCTAACATAATATTCTCAGTACATTTGGATTTCTGAAAATAAATACAATATTACGACTAAAACAAGAACTTCGCATACATGATTACTAAAGTATCTTGAATATTGAAAGTGAATAGCCGAAAGAAGAATTAGTGGTATGAAATATGTCAAAAAGACTTGTAAAAGAAAACATAATATAAGTATTATTTAATTTATTTTCCTAAATAAAAACCAATAAAAACATAAACTACAATTTAAAATTTATAAGTTATAGTTCTGTAGGTTTACTAACTGAGTTAGTTCTTTTAAATAGTAACAAGAAATAAAATCGAACAAACACCTCTTGAAAATTGGACTTTAAACCCATACTGTATTTCATAAGTAATTTTAGATTCATTCTCCTACACCTTGTTTCACAATATAAGAATAAGTTATTGGACAATTCTCCTTATACAAATGATCCATTGGACTCTCATCTCCAGGTTTAAACTGTTTTCTTCCAACTTCATTGTTCCAGATATGAACCATATAGCTATTGTTCCAGATTTCTTTTAAGGAGTCGGAAACATAGGGGTCAAAAAACAGTTGACGCTGAGAAAAATGAATAGGATAAAAGGCTGGAACTGGAAAGAGATGAACTCCATAACACCTGAATCCTGGAGCAAAGTATTTGGTTTCTCTTTTACATGCTTCTCGAAAAACCCTGGTCACTAAAGCAGGGCCCATATATCCCCAAATTTTTGGATTGTATTCTGTAATAAATCTTTGCATGCATTCAACGAGGAATGGACTTCCTTTCTCTGCTTTAATTATAGCATTGTTCACAGTTAATAAAGATTGAAAACCAGCGTATGCAGACAAGTTGGGAAGTGGTTTTCTTATTATACAGTCAGAGTCGATGGCTATACCACCATACTTTTTGAGCAGTGCATATTTTAAACCAGTTGATAGGAAATTTGTTTTGTAAATGGTTACGTTAAACAGTTCACTTTGATACCATGTAGCTAATGGTGTTTCGGAGAATAATAACTCGAAGTTCATCGGCTTAACTTTAACGTTTTCAATTTGTGATACAGTTTGGAAAAACTCGTCTTTCTGGATTTGACTCAAGTTATTACAAGCGTAAAATAACTGGATTCTGTTGTTAGGATGATATTTTGCTGAAGACTCAATAGAGCAAGATTCTCTACTCGTAAGGTAGCATTTACCAGAGGTCTCAAAAAAGAACATGTTTTCTGGTTCTGTCACGTTTTTCATTTTGAGGAACCTCTTCTGACCTGAGACAGTTATGTAATTGCTACTTTTTTCTATTATGTTAAATACAATTTATCATCAGATCATTATTGAATATTCAGAAACAAAACTCAAGAAATAAAACCTTCAAGTCGTACAATACTTTAGTCGCTTTGCAATAAAAGTAATATGATACTGAACTAAATCGAACATCAGATCAGTGGTGCATCATCTAGGTAAGACAAGTAAAATACCTTTCAACTAAAATCAATTTTTCGCAAAATATAAATTAAAAGTATCGTCTAATACAAAATAAAGTTTTTTTAAGAGAGGTTATTTTTTTTTTCTTTAGCGCAAACCTGTTTCATGAATCATGCGTTATTTTTACAAAAAAGTTAACATTTCATGAAAGCTTATTGATTTTGAATGTATGTTACAATTTCTCAAATATATACAAATATTTATTCATTTTTCGATTTCTTGTAGAACTTTATTATTTTAATAATCTTTGATCTTGCTATTGAACACAAAGAGAAACGTTTTAAACAAAAAATATGACAACAGAAGTTCGACTTCTATTATTTTCCTGGCTAAGAGAAAGTAGTGAATGCTAATGAAATCCGCTAAGATGAGGATATTCTTATACCTGCCATGTTTCGACAATAATTAAATCATCCATTTCTTGATCATACTATTGATTAATATTCAAGCCTATTTTCTGTATTAGATATAATATTACTTGATTAAGAAAGAGACAAATGTTGACTTTGTAAATGGGAAATAGTGAATGTTATGTTAGTGAGTTTTAACACACAATATTTCTAACGTTTATTTGTGTGCCTCTCTGAGGCGAGTGAGACCAATGTGAACTAACTATTATGGTAGTTAAAAGTACGAAATGTATGTGTATATTGGTTCATTTTTTTATATTTTAAGTAATTTAGAAGAAACGATTCTTATTTAAAGTTTTCGACACTTCATAATATTGGCCTCTTTATACTTAGAACTTATTTAACTCAGCTGTTCTGAATTAAGATGAGCAAATGGGTAATCTATTACATTAAGAATTATGTTTATCAGAATACGTGTTTCGCCTACACATAATGATGTTCTTATATTAAGGCCCAAAATACCAGGTAGTTAAGGCAATCGACTTGTACTACAAGGAATGCGGGTTCGAATCTCCGTAACACCAGACATGCTTGCTCTTTCAGTCGTGGGGGTGTTATAATGTGACAATCAATACCACTATTCTTTTGTGAAAGGGTAGCCCAACAGTTGGTTGTGAGTGGTGATGACTACCTGCCTTCCCTCTAGTCTTACACTGAAAATTGGAAACGGCTAGAACATATAGCTCTCTAGTAGCTTTGTGCGAAATTCAAAAAAAGAACAAACAAACAAACACTGTTAACTTTAATCGAACATTAATCTCAGTGTTTACCTGTAAATATGGTAACGGACTAGTGCTTAACATGGTAATGGTCTAGTACTTAACAAGAGAATGACCTGGTATTTAACATGGGAATGGCCTAAACTTAATTTGAGAAGGGCCTAGTACTTAACATGGGAATGCGAATATCCCACTGTTCTTAACCTAGTGTCGCTGAACATGGGTCCGTTATGACAGTGAGTGTCTTTTCTAACAATTTAATTACAGCAGCCAAAGATTAGGTGGTGGGTGATGCTAAGTAGCCCTTTCACTCTAGTTTACTGATAAAAAGTAAAGACTACATTGAAGAAATATCTCATGTATAGCTTTACAATAATTTTCAAAACAAACAAATCGAACAAACGCAACGTCTCTTAGATAATGCTCGAGAATTCTACGGATGTTTGTACTACTTGGTCTCGTTGAAAACGTAAAAAGAAATAACAATGACGGTAAATTTAAAACAATTAATAAAAAATCACAAAGCAGTTAAATAGGTCTATTCTACGTGACACTGTATCTTAATGGAACAGGGTTTTTTCTGAGATAAACAACAATCTGTTTTTCACCGGTAGTTAAATCTGCGTGTGTTAATTGCAACAATCTGAGATTTAATATAACTTCTAAACACTCATCGAGATACATTCATATATATTCAAAACATTCAGCTTACCTACCTGATAGCAACGCATTCCGAACCAATAGGAAAAGAACACCACCACTTGCAAATAAACTGAATATTATTGTTTTCAGCATCGGACCTCTTCGTTTATTGAAACAAACAAACGTCATGTTCAACAAGTGAAATAACTGCAGCTCTGATTCGAAGTATACCGTTCTTACCACCTATTTCAAAGTTTCGTTTTTAATAACGCTAGAAGATTTTTTGAGAAATATAGAACATATTTAAAAAAGAGTATAATATCATAGTTATATATAAACAATATCAGAACCACAAATTCTTCGGTTTGTTCGAATTTGCAGCCATAAAGGTTCACTCTATTTTTTAAAAATGTTATACCTCTCATAAAATAGATAGTAAAATATTAAAGTTTAATGATTGTTTTCTGTTAGAAAATAATTTAGCAATAAGGCAACTTGTAATCGTGTTTGACAAAAGAAAAACAGAAAATAGAGTACACACGAGGTTATTACATTTTTTTCCCTAAGCGTTTTTTTTACATTTAAATAACTTTTGATCAATACTATATGTTAGTTTAGAATATGTTTAACGAATGAAACCAAACATCATGCTTACAGATGAGCCGAAGTCAGTGATTTCTGACACGTTGTCTTCCGCACTATAAATATACTGTACAAATCGGATACATTTTATGAAATGTAACAGATGGTTAGCACAGTTCACGTCATACTTAGAAGTTCACACAGTTCACGTCATACTTATAAGTTCACACAGTTCTTCACTAACAGATGGCTTGACTTTAAGAAATAATGGTGGGTAAATATGGCTCACAGTAAAACATCTCCGATTAACGAAAACAACTAAAAGTTCCCAGGCCACTACAAAGTTTGTTTTATCCTAGTTGGACAAATGTTTGTTTGTTTGTTTGAATTTCACGTAAAGCTGCACGAGAGGTAAGTGCGCTTGTCGTACCTAATTTCTTTATTTGACTAATCTGTCGTTATATTTTGTTGATGGTCTATTCAAACAATACACAATTATATTCAGTTCGAAATACCATTGTCAAAGTACGCCTGTGTGGTCCATGAGTAAACATCCAATTATAAAGAAAGGGTTAAAATGACAGCAGGTTCTTTGCTACAACCTTTATTGTCCTTCTAGCGGGGTTTGCCATGTATATTTCTTCACATAAATTAACAACGTTTCCAAATTCTGGGACTATATCATTAAAAATTCTCCATCGATCCATCTGTGATTCTTGAAAATGAAAAATATTTATCTGTCAAAATTAGTCGACTTTTATATTTAATCATTTCTACATTATTAACCTGTTGTTTTAATACTTTTTTTTTAAATAAATATCATTATCCTCTTATTTATGTTTACATTTTCACGTTGATTCACTATATACGTGCCTGTGAACTACAATTGAAGTTTTTGCTTTTAAATTGGATAAATTAAATAGTTCGAGTTAACTTGTCAAGTTGTACTTCAAGTGCAACATTTATGAAATGCTTAAAAATAATATTTTAAGACGAAACTATTTTGTGTGTGCGTGTGAGGAAATGTATAGAATTTGGCCAACAATTGTTACTGGCTACGAATGTTATCTACGTTGGGCCCTTATTCACACAGCAAAGCATTTTTATTTCTTAGTTGTATGGAAATATAAAGCTAAAACATTTTCTTCTCTTTAACAAATATTCCGAACTTCTAACCTATATTCAAAGTCGGTGGCCACTTCTGTATACGCAGAATAGTTTTATTCTTTTACAGGTACAACACGACTTTTACCTGTTACGTGAAACTTCACTTTCCATGTCCAGGCGCCGATAAAGTTGCGATCGGGACTTTCAGAATATAAGAACAACAGTGTTTGATGTAGTCGTACTCATCAAAATATGTTGGATATAAAGGAAAGAAGCAATCACAATCGAGAGGGGATAGATGTGTGGGACTGGAACCTTGGTGGTTGAGTCTGCGTGTTTTTATTTCGGAGTGAGACTTAGTCTGACTTAAAATGGTGGTAAAATTTGTAGCGTCTGCTGAATGTAGCTGGTTTGATCACAGATAAAAGTGTTCTGCTAATTTGGATGAATTGGTCAATAGAGGGCGAAGTATAGCATGGTGACAGTTGGGATGGTGGCTTGCATATTTGCGATTGTTTGAGTAAGGACAAAGATGGAACAGCTCATATGCGATTTACACGGTAGGTCATTTCGGCTTTAAAATAAAAATTATGGTAAAATCAGCCTTGGTTAAAAATAAAGACTGTTGTCGATTTGGATTATATGGTAATTATCAACAATCGAATTGGCTTACCAGTTAATCAGGAGTGGATCAAGTACAAAGCACGCAGATCAGTTTGGATTGATGTTTTTAGGGGTGGGGGTTGTTGGGTTTCTCGAGGAATTATAGAAAGGTCAACGTTTTAGATGAACACTAAAAACAGGTGGTTTTCACTTTTAGGGGTAGTGCAGGTAACATAAGTGGAGAAATCCTCGGGTCTAAATGGATATAATTAGTCAGCGTTACTTGAGAACTAGAGACCTCCCTATGAAGTATTCTCGTCTCCGTGAAATCGGCTGTTATAATGGGCTTACATTAAATCGTTTCAATGTACAGTTTACAAATTTTAGTTTTCGTGACCTTCACAAACAAGACTGGATAACTTGTTATTGATATTTTCGTACTGTTTTGAGTCATCAGATGAGAATAACTCTTCAATAACAGGACAATGTTATTATAACATATTTCTTAAGAAAATATATATTTTTTAATTCTATACTTGCATCTTTATCACCCACTTCTTCCTGAAATGTTAGATCGAAACTTAAACCAATAATTAATTAATAAAAGTACGACAATTTAAATGCGACAATTTTATTCAGAATGACAACCCTCTTTACGCGATCCAACCCTGATAAAAACTGCAAGAAAAAATTGATATTGTTTTTTTCACATTCGGGTTTCGATGCTAGTTGTGGGCAGAGCACTGATAGCCCATTTTGTATCTTTTGCTTAATTTCAAACAAACAAAAGCTAAAACCCTTCACCTCATGAAGTGAAAACGTGTAATTGGACGTTGTACTTTGAGATTATAAAATTCAATTTCCCTGAATGACCATCATTTTAGAAAGAAAATCAGCATGTTATATTAATTGGTACAATGTACAAACGATCCATTTGACTCTCATCTCCAGGTTTAAACTGTTTTCTTGGAACTTGATTGTTCCAGATATGAACCATATAGCTATCGTTTCAGATTTGTTTAAAGGACTCATTAATATTTAAATTTATCAGATGTCATTGTTTTCTTTGTTGGTTTACATCACGTAAAGAAACGAAAATTGTTTTCTGTCCATCACCGAACACAGAAGGTGAAACCATATAATAGAAATAGACTTATTGAAAAAAAAAGAGAACAATTAACCAAAAAAACTTTAATGTTTATCTAATTACGAGAAACATATATTAAAACTGTCAATAATAGTCAACGATCAGTCGTAACCTGCCAATCACTTAACACAAACTTATATTAATCATCTTTATCTGAAACCTATCCCAATTTGAACGGCTTGGATAAGATATTCTAATTCAGTTCATCCAGATTATATTAAGCTGCGATAAAAATTATTATTATAATTTTCTTAATGGTTTTATATATCTATTAAAGCTTTTAGTAGGTCGTTTTATAACAGAGGAAAAGGGTTGATAAATTCTGAAACGTTTTAGTTACAAGGTTCGAACATGTCGTGATACACTTATGCCGTTATCAGAGATATGTTAAAATAGCGCAACAAAGATATTTTTTGCTTCTCAGAACGGCTTGTATGGGTATTAACAATTTTAATGATAAGCAGAGAATAACGTTTCGACCATCCTAAGTCATCTTCAGGTTGATAAAGTGAGTTTGCATCTGACGATTGCCGGACACATGTCTTAGGAACGAGAGTATAAACGGATAAGGGATTGCAGGGGTCGGTGCACTTTGACGTTCACTTATTAATTAATATTGGTATAAAGGTGTTCCTTTATATTGTTTTAATTTTTTGTTTTAGTTGATTTATAATTACAGCATCTTGAATTTTGTGTGTTTTTTAAAAATATTTTTAACTAGCTAATAACTATTTCACTTAATCATTTAGTACATTGTTAAACTGAAGGGAAAATAAGAAATACAAAGACAGATTATGAAGTATATTTCGATACACTTGAATTTTAATTGAATAAATTTGAGACAGTTTTCAGATCTAGAGAGGTTTATAAGGAGGGTTGCTGTTTTAGCTGTGAGTAAACATTCTTCAATGTAAAGTTCAATGTCTGAAAATCTTGTATTAATGATATGAGAAACGTTTGTGTATTTGTTTGTAGTTAAGAACAAACCTACACAAAACGCTCTCTGTATTTTGCTCACCACAGATATATAAGCCAGACTTCCACCATTGTAAGTCTGCAGAAATGTCGTTTTACCACTACCAGCAAAAAAATGGTTATATAAAATGTTGTGACTTGTGGTTTCATCATGTAACGAACTGATTAGTGGCTCGGTAAAAGTAAAGGGCGGCCGAATCTATTTGATACTCCTCAGTTTTCACAGTCTCTACTCTCGAAAACTTCTATCTTCAAATCCAACTCAAAAATAATCTCCGCATTATACACTTATTTCGATGTAATGACCAAATGCCTAAACTTTGAAGTTTATACACGAGAAGACTCGTGTATAAATATATATGTAAAGTTACATACGTTGGCAGAACATGATTGAATAAAAATAAAAAATGACAAAAATAATATTGGCTTTGGGGATGAAGTGACCTAGTACATTACCTAGTATTTAATACGGGAACGGCCTAGTGTTTAACATGTGAATGGCCTAGAACTTAACATGGAAATGAACTAGTGCTTAACATGGGATTAACCTTCTGCTTAAAATAGGAGTGGGCTAGTATTTAACATAAGAATGACCTAGTACTCATCATGGGAGCGGCCTAGTACTTTACATGAGAATGACCTACAAGTAAACATGAGAGTGGCCAGTACTTTACATGGGAATGGATAAGAAGTTAACATGGGAATGCGAATATCACTCTGTTCTTGACCCATTACCGTTATGAAAGTGAGTGTCTTTTCTTTTAATTACAGTAGCCCAAGATTAGGTGGTGGGTGATGTTAATTAGCCATTTAACTCTAGTATACTAATAAAAATGTAGGGACGACTGTGAAGATATAGACTTTGTATAGCATTACACCAATTTACAAAACAAACAAAGCGAACAAACGCAACGTCAACTATATGATGTTTTTGTGTTTTTTTATATGCAAAAACGGCTCGTTTGGGTTGAGAAAATATTTCACAAAGGTTTGTGAACCTGACGATGACCGAAGATGGTCGAAACGTTGTTCACTCATCTATGTAAAATATTTTCTCAACCCAAACGAGCCGTTTTTGCATATAAAATTCTCAACAAGTGGGTTTCTCGATATCACTGGTTTTTGTGTTTTGTTTGTTTTTTGAATTTTGGCTAAATGGGCGAGCATGTTTGGGGTGACTGTGATGCTCAACCGAGACCCTGAAATAACGATTCGCACGCCTCAATACGTTTGGTCATGCCGGGCCCTACGGATGTTTGTACTACTTGGTCTCGCTGAAAACTTAGAAAGAAATAACATTTACGGTATAATTTAAAATAGTTAATAAGAAATAACACAGCTGTTAAGTATGTCTATTCTACATGACACTGTGTATGTATATGGAACAGTATCTTTATTAGATAAACAGCAATGTGTTGTTCACTGTTACTTAAACCTTCGTGTGTTAATTGCAACAAAGGGAGGCCCGGCATGGCCAAGCGCGTTAAGGCGTGCGACTCGTAATCTGAGGGTCACGGGTTTGCAGCCGTGGGGGCGTTATAAGGTAACGGTCAATCCCAGAATTCGTTGGTAAATAAGTAGCCCAAGAGTCGGCGGTGGGTTTTGAAGACTAGCTGCCTTCCCTTTAGTCTTACACTGCTAAATTAGGAACGGTTAGCACAGATAGCCCTTCGATAGCTTTGTGCGAAATTCAAAACGAACAAACAAAAGCAACAAAGGGAGATTTAATATAAATCCCCACCGAGACACATTCATATATATATATAAACATCTAGGTTAATTATCTTATAGCAACACCTTCCAACCAAATAGATATATAACACAGCCACTTGTAACTAAACTGAATATTATTATTTTCAGCATCGTCTCTCTTCGTTTGTTGAAACAAACAAACACCATGTTCGACATATTGAATAATTCCAGCTATCATTCCAAATATACAGTTCTTACCATCTATTTCAAAGTTACGTTTACACCTTTCCTAAAGGTTATAGTAAAATATTAGAGTTTAATGATTGTTTTTTTGTTAGAAAATAATTGAGGAATTTATATTCTCGTTTAAGAAATTAAAACACAAACTGGAATACAAACGAAGTTATTACAATTTCTTTTTCTTATAAGCGTTTATTTACATTCATATAACTTATTATTCATACTATATGTTAGTTTAGAATATACTTAACGAAAAAAAATCAAATGTCATACTTTTAGAGGAAGGGAAAGTCAGTGGTTTCTGCCATGTAGAATTCCAATTTACAAATATATTGTACAAATCGGATACATTTTATGAAATGTAACAGATGGTTAGCACAGTTCACGTCATAGTTAGAAGCTCACACAGCTCTTATGCTATGCACGAAAACAACTAAGCCACTACAATGTTTGTTGTATCCAAAACCTGCACGACAACTACCTGCGATCGTCGTCTCTAATTTTTTATTTCACAAATGTATCGTTATATTTTATTGAAGAACGTCTTGATAAAGAATATAGGATTAGATTCTGTGAGAAAAACCATTATCCAAGTACGTCTGTACGGTCCATGAGAAAAGAAATGGT
Source organism: Tachypleus tridentatus (assembly GCF_004210375.1). Taxonomy (NCBI): domain Eukaryota; kingdom Metazoa; phylum Arthropoda; class Merostomata; order Xiphosura; family Limulidae; genus Tachypleus; species Tachypleus tridentatus. The sequence goes on along the minus strand of NC_134826.1, from coordinate 44,185,091 downwards.
TAACATCCAGTTTAAAAAAAAAAAAAAATGTTAAAATGCAGACAGTTTACATGCTACAACGTTCATTCTCTGATGCTAGTTTTAACTATGTACTTCTTTCAATTGTGGTTGACTAGTTGCCTTTTCTTTACTCTTACACTACCAATTTAGGGACGGCTAGTGCAGATAGCCCTCTTGTAGGCTTGCACGAAATTCATAAACAAACAGTTCTTTCATGGAATGATCATGAATCAGAAAATCAGCGTTGGATATAAACTTTTTTATCTCAAAACATCATAAAACTATCTGTTCGTTTCGGAGAGTACAAATTTTAACTTTATTAAAGTTGTATATCTATTCAGAATTGTTTCAAACTTTTTCTCATAAATGTATTAATGTTTTTCTTCTAAAATGATCTTCAACCAAAAAAAATGAACGCTTGAAATAAAAATTTTATCTTAAAACATCATTAATTTTATTTGTTCAATTCGTTTAATTCATTGGAACCATTGAAATTTCTCCATCAATGCCGAATGGTGAGTCAGCGATAAGTTTAAACATTTACAATGTTAAGTTCGATTCTCTGTGGTGGATAAATCGAATAGAACCCATTGTTTATCTCTAAGCTAAGAAACAACAAATAAACAAACACTTAGTATTGTTTTCACCTTAATATAGTTGAGCCTTTCTATTTATTTAGAACTATAGTCAGTTAAAAAAGGTTAAAATAAATACCTTATAACTTGTGTAACACTTAAAGGTATCTGTTATGTTGGAGCTGTTTACATATCACAATCAACGATATGAGGAATTTCATGTTCACTGGCCACATTATATGAAAGATTAAAGTGCGCTTTATGTAGTGCATGTTGGTGTGTAGAAAACTTATTGATATTGAAATTAAACGCCCTTACACTGCTAAATTAGGGACGTCTAGAGAAGATAGCCTTCTTGTAGCTTTGCGTTAAAATCAGAAACAAATAAAGAAACCAAAAATTGCCACGTCAGTGAGGGCCACTGGTGAGAAAAGAACAAACGGTAATGTGGTACGCATGTCTATTGTGTCGCTTTGCGAGAAATAAAAAAACAATTTAAAAAAAATGTGTTTTGGATATTAGGTGTTGTTATTCTGGGAGATTGAACTATTTTATATATATATATATATACGTATATAAATAACTCTTCAATGACACCTATTTAATTGGAACCGTTCTCTGACACACTCGCAGTACATCATTTCATCATATTATTACAGTTTTATATTCCTTTCCGTTGCTATAATTTCAAATCAGTTTTGTAAAGTGAGACGTTCATAGATCCTTGAAGAAGAAGTCATGTCGGGTGGAATAGAACACATTCATTTCAATGTTCAGGAATAGTAAAGAAAAAAAGGTATTTATTAGCATGGCATGATCAGAACCTTAAGATGAAATGTACTTTGGCCACAGTTACTTTAGGGCGTAATTACTTGATTTACACTTTTAAGTCTTGTACTTTATTTTGTACGATGTTAAGAAAGATTACATTTTTAGTAAAAAGAAAACAGAGTAAGTTATTTACAGAAGGGGTACATTAGGAAAATACATAAAAACTATTAATATTTTCCAAACAATATAATATATAAATGATGAAAGAACAAAATTAAATTCTGAGTAGCTACGATACGTCTGACATGCCGTTCTTATTTAATGAACGGTAATGTTAATGAAATAAACACTCTAGAACAATAAGGCGTATTGAGGGTGCTAAGTTGATCGACTTCCACTCTGAAGGTTGCAGATTCGATTCTTCGTCCCACCAAATGTCTTCACCCTTTTAGACATGGGCAAGCGAAATAATGTAACAGTCAATTGGTCAGTAAAAGAGTCGCAAGCCCAAGCGTTCGTCGATGGATGGTTGTCCCTTACATTCAGTTTTTGATTTCAACTTAAGAACAATTATTACATATAACTCTCGTGTATTATTACGCGAAATTCAAAACAAACCAAAGTGTAATGCTCGATTATGAAAAATATCCACCTGTCAAAATTAGTCGTTAAGATTTGTTAATGAAAACTCGTCACTATTTTCCATTCACTAAATAAAATACCAGTACTTTAATTTAACTAACAGAGGAAACAGTACTTCTATATTCGATACCAGCATGTTTTGGTCAGAGATAATTTATTTACTATGGAAATATCACATGTTGTCGTCTGAGACTGGCATGGAGTTTTATCACTTTTCGAAGACATTGACAAATTTATTTTTGGTCAGTTATCGAAAGTCGAACTAGTTTGATATTTTCCTTGCAGCATCATCAATGCAATTTTTTCTAAAAAAAAAAACAGTAAAGAAGATATATTGAAATACATTAGTGAAACTTCCATTTACTTTCAAAATATTCAAACGGTCTCATATCCTTATTTTTCTGTAACGAAATTTGTTTTTTCTAATATTTCATGTACAATCGACACTATCAACACAAGAGTCAACACAATCTTCTTTAAATAAATAAAAACTACAAACCATTATGTACAGCCTACACCACCATCATGACATTCAACATAATCTTCTTTCAATAATGATAAGCCACAAACCTTCAGATAGAGCCTGCTTCATCATGACGAGAATCAACACAACCTTTCTTAGTAAGCTTAAACCAAAAACCTATTGATATAAATAATTTATATCAAATTTTTAGTCCTTCGCTGGTACACAGGTAAATTTATCAATGTACAACGCTAGAATCATGGTTTCGATTCCCTTCGGCGGGCTCAACAGATAGTCCGACGTGGCTTTGCTTTAAGAAAGAAAACACACACATACACAAGTTTATAATACTGTATGAAATTGTAATGAGCTAAAAAGAACTATTTCAGTTAAACATTAATGTAGTAACTCTGTTCAGTGTTAGATATTACATGTTGTCTGATTGTCCCTTGTGATAGAAAAATATCCGTCACCAACAATGACAAAGGTGCGAATACCATTAGCCCTGACATTTATTCCCTTACCACAACTTTGCGTTCTGTATATTGAGATTGTTAATGCATTGATCAAATCCAATATTAAGTTAAAATAGCCCAAGAGCTGGTTGTGAGTGCTGTTGACTGGTTGTCATTCCTTTGTCTATCCATTTAAAGTTAAGGGTGATAGTACATTTTATCGTGAACAACAAGAGTGTGTTGAAAAGACTATCAACATTATATAAAAATAACTAAGATATGTATTTTGGGATCTTTTAGGGGCATACCTAAAACCTCCTAAAAGTTTTATAATGATAAGGGGAAATTCGTGTTGTAAATAGATAGACATATGGTAATGTAAGCTCATAACTTATCATCGTATAGGGCCTTTGGAACGCATGTGGACATTTGTCTGGGCACTAGATGTGGACCAGTTCAACCAGCGTTAAACTGGCTTCATTCCGCAACCTTCTATCATTACCAGACACAGTCACCATGTTAGTAAGGTCTTTTCTGATTGTTTAACAATAGAATATCTTCTGCACATTTTTGTATTCCTCCAAATGAGTTTGAACAGGATCAACATGCAGTTATATACCTGTAACTACATGCCAAAGTCAAGGATAATTTTTTGAAGTATTAAAACTAGTATGAGTAACAAGCTTGTAGTTTTCAGAAACACCTCACATAATTTAATGTGCCTGGTCTTTGCAATCATCAGCGTGGTACATCCTGAGACCCACATTTGAGTGGTTGATAAAATCAGTACGATACGCTGCTTTGTACTTGTAACAGCTAGTACAAGTGCCAAACTATGCATGTGCAATATTCATCATCTTGTGCTGACAGTGCATTTTGTTGTTCATGCTAGTTCTGATCTCTTCAATGGAAGTTTCGGAATCCAATGAAATTTCCGGACGTATGACTCTTCATTCTTAGAGTTAAACTGGCTTTTATTACAACTCTTGGTCCTTGATGAGGGCATTTAATGAACAGAAGTGGCGTCATTGTATCACAAGTACGTCATCTGTCAGTTTATTTTTTATTTCTTAAACTTTTCGTACTCCTGAAAAGGTGAATTAAATTTAACAACAGAGTTCGGGTGCTCACTAAGAAATAGTATAAATATTCAAAACAATGTTTCCTACCCTTCCATTTTACAATATTTTACATTGCATATATTATTCATATAGTAATAAGGTTTCGCCCAGTTACTGGGAAGTTCAAATGAAACCAACTTACAGGTTACATATTAATGTTTCTATCCGAATTTTGACTCATTTCATCGCGACCAAGGAATCCCAATATAGGGAACTCACAACAACTATCGCTATTTGGTAAAACACAAATCATAGTTACAATACACAAAACATGGGAAAGTATTGTAAAAGAATAGTGGAGAAATCTTTCATGGAACTCAATTCTTTTAACATACCAGTTTAATCCTGCACGTTAGCTAACTGAAAGATAATTCAAGAAATAAATAAAGTAGCCCTCACAAGTTAAATAGGATTCAAACGTCCAAAAGTTTATCGTTATTGATATTAAAATCGAAAGTAGAAGACTGCAAAAAATTACTAAAATTAAAGTTCACAAACATTTTGAGTTAAAAAGTATTCGTACAAGGACAAGACATTATGATTCTTTTAAACTGATACTACACAATAGACAACCAATATATATCACAATTGGAACATCATGTGTATCCATTGAAACACTGCGTTTAAATAAACAAGAAAAACTTTTCAAAACAGGACATAAACTTATTGTTTGGTAATATCAATTTTTCATAAAGAATGGAAAGAACGCAGTAGGGATGCAATTTGCATCATATCTTTGGTTTGTTACGTAATTATGTTCAGTGAAATGTAATGTATCTAGTTTAAGTACGGTACTAGGCTTTTGTGATGTTGTTAGCGTCATCATTAAATTGTTAAATGTTAAATTGTGGAAAAGAGAGGGTTAAATATATCTAGATTTTTCTGTTCCACATACTAGCAGGAAGGCAGCTGGTAATCACCACCCTTTGCCAACTCTTGGGTTACTCTTTTACCAACGAATAGTTGGAATATCAGTCATATTAAAACATCCACAGGTCGAAAATGTCGAGCACATTTGGTGTGAAAGAGCTACAAACCCGTGCCTCAAAATTGCGAGTCGATCGCCAAAATAATCTGAGAATGCCTGGCTCGCATATTTCAAAACCCTAGTGGGTGTTACAAATACTATAAATTCCATTAGGTTTCTAATTTTGAGGTATGTACAATTCTTCTGGTATTTCTATTATTCGTTGCAAACACAAACACAAATTTACAGCATCTTACTAATTGGCTGATTAAATATTCATTTCAAAATATCATCTAGTCTCGCATTCTTATATCATTAAAATCTTTTTTTATTCTTTCAAAAAAATTATTCTTGTCAAGCCACAGTCTTAATGTTACACGTTAAAAGCTTCCTCTACCTAAAAACAATTCGTTTAAATTAAGTAACATACCCCAAAATATAAGATCACTCATAATGCCTAGTTATTGTCTTCAGTCTTTGTGCTTTTAAATAAAACTAAATGATTATGTTTTTGTATGAATGATTTGTTGATGAGCGCAATAATTATTGTAACAAATTTTGATTCATCCACTGTTTTCAAAAGCCTGTTTTAGTATAGTTTATAACAGGTGCTATAGATACTCTTCACCCTTGTAGTTGTTATAATGTTTCAGTCAATCCTACTTTATCTTTGTAATAAGTATCAAAGATTTGGTGGTTGGTGATTATTATTCGCCGGCTTCATTTTATTTTTTCACTTCGATATTAAATTCGTCTAGCGCAAACGGTCCTCGAGTAGTTTCCAGCGAAAATTCAATTGCAAAAATAAAAACAAAAAAGTGCTCGCACAGGTTTAATTTACATGGTGATGAACTGTTGAAAATAGATCATAAATAATTCCATATAATTTTACAAAATATTTTTCTAAATATAATAATTTTGTGTGTGTATTTCAATTCAGTGTTTTCCAACACGAGAAAATTACCAATGTCTTCAACTAAAGTCTGCCTTTAATATTTCCCTCTGAATAGTTATGAAGTAGAAATTGTTGTGTTTATTGTTAATTTAATGCAGCTCTCAATATAAAAAAAATCGTATAAGAAACAAATGGCACTTTAAAGTTCAACTGTGCTTGTGATTTAGGCTGAATGTAGGCACGAAGTTCCGGCCTGACTAGCTAATTTCGTGTTTTAATCTAGTTAACTTGGTGCTTCATTACTGATTATCTATCCAACAACTAACTAGCCTGGATAAGCACCTGATGGTTAATTATCTCAATAACTAACTTGGTTTAGCGCCTGCTGGTTAACTATTTTACAAATTAATTAAATTGGATTAGTGCTTATCCCACCAAATAATTAACTTGGTTAAGCGTCTGCTGGTTAACTATCTTAGCAATTAATTAAATTAGTTGATACATCCTAGAGTACTGACTGTTTTATCTGCTGTCAACATCTGAGAGTTGATACATCCAAGAGTACTGGCTGTTTAATCTGCTGCCTCCATTTGAGAGTTGATACTTCCTGGAGTACTAAATCTTTAGTCTGCTACATCCATCTAAGAGTTTATACATTCTGGAGTACTGGCTGTTTAGTCTGTTACCTCTATGTATGGGTGATACATCCTGGAGTACTAACTATTTAGCCTCTTCCTCAATGAGGGAATTATATCATCTTGATATACACAAATACTCAAGGATGTTATATGATGAGTAATAAGACTTTTACCAAATTAAAGAAGAGAACAACGTTTCGACATTCTATGGACATCTTCAGGTTTACAAAGTGACAGTTTGCAAGCGATCATTAACGGGCACATGTCTCAGAGACGAGAGTATAAACGGATACGGAATTGTATGGGGCGTTTCAATTGGATGTTTGGTTTTAGTTTTTGTATAAGAAGAGCTTTTTGTTATCTTCCTGTTTTCTGTGGTACTGTTGGGTTTATTTGATTTCCAGTGTTCAAAAACGTGTGAGTGTTTCTTTGTGTTCTCCAAATTTATCTTCATTTTTGTACTTTTTTTTCGAATATAGAATTCGTTACAGTTGATGCATTTTATTTTATAAATAATATAGATGTTTATTTGTCAGAATAGTTTTTACATAGTATTAGCTTTAGTTTTGTACCGGGTTTTTGAATAAATTTGGTATTCAGTGGGATTTCTTTTTTTCAAATGCTTCTCAGTTTTTATCTGATGTGGGGAATATACGGTATGACGCAGATTGAATCACAAGCAATCTATACATCTTTAAACCTACCACTATACTGGTGCAGATATATTGACGATACAATTGCTGGATTCACATCTACAGAACACATGTCTGGTTTTTTTCAACCACGTTAACTCTATACACCCTAACATTAAGTTAACCTGTGAACAAATAGAAACTAACCAATCTTAATCTCAAAATCACAAGAACCGATACACAATTCAAAAGAAAAGTCCACAGAAAAATCACCCACACTGGTGTATACATTCACTGGGACTCTGCACAAAAACCCTACATATTAAGAAATCAAATGAACACAGCCAAAAAGCTATGCTCACCCGTTATAACAACAACACTTCATCAACACCAACAACCGTTGAAAATATTATAGACACACATCTAGATCAACTATAATAAACCTGAAGATACAACAAACTATAAAACCTGACACTGCTTCATTCATGAAGATGAAACAAGAAGGCCGATACGTTTTCTCTGTTTTATTTTGGTAAAAGTGTTAATATCCATACCAGTCGTCCTAAGATATATTTTTTCATCAAGTGTGTTTCTTGTCATCAAAAATCCTACCATTCTGTATATTTAGTCTGCTGTCTCTATGGCGATTCACAACATCTCAATAATTTATACTTAAATTAATTTAGACAATTATCATACTCAACTATTTTGATGAAAGTTTTCTCTACCAAAACTATCTTCTCTTTTTTACCTCAAAATTTGGTAATGACAATATGTTACTATGGCTGTGACAACCCATCCCTAAATACGAATTTTAAAACTGCTCTTAGTACTGACAAAAGGTGGCCATAACATTGTTACTCGAACGTATATTAATAGTTAAACGTTGTTTTAAACTAAGTTGTTTTATACCTAATTTGTTGTTGTTTTTTATCTTTTCTTAAATAGTTTGGTAAGCTTTGTCTTTGTCATCTTTTTTCTATTGGCAGCTACAAAATCAGTTTTAAGAAGTTACGGCTGACCACAAACTACTGTAAGATTCTGCCATCTTCATAAATTCAAAATAATATTGGAAAGCATTTAATGTATATAACACGAAAAACACATTGGCTGAATGATCTTCATGCAAAGAGAAACATCAGAATATTAACAAAACATCAGTAATTAATGAAAGTAAGAGTTTGGTAACAAATTGTTTTGTCCCATTGTTTTTCATTTAAATTTCTCCTGGTGGTTCACTGACAACCTTCAATGCTTATAAAATTAATGGTCAGTGTTCAACGCAGACTGTGGATAGAGCGAAAATAGTTCGTTTCGTAGCTTTGTTATTAAACAGAAATAGACATTATAAAGGTTATAAGATAACATTTAACCTGTCACAAAACTTGCAACAAACTTTGCATTCTAAAAATAACTGCTCGACATGGCCAGGTGGTTAACACGGTAGACTGGGAATATGAGTATCGCGCATCAAATCCCAGTTACATCAAATATTCCCGTCTTTTCAGGCGTGGAGACGTTATAGTGTGACGGCTAATCCTACTTTTCGTTGGTAAAAGAATAGCCGAAGAGATGCCGGCACGTGGTTGTTAATTTTGCTTTTTTTTATTTCTGCGCAAAGTTACTCAGGCCATTCTATGCTAGCCGTCCTTCATTTAGTAGTGTAAGGTGAGAAGGAAGGCAGCTAGTCATCACCACCCATCGCCAACTATTGGGCTACTCTATTAACAAAGATTAGTGGGATTGACCGTTATAATACCCCCAAGACTGAAAGAGCGAACATGTTTGGTGTGACCAGCATTCGAATCCGCGACCCTCAGTTAACAAATGGAATGCCTTAACCCTTCTAGCCATGCTGGCATTTTTAAAAACCTTTAATGTTGTCTGCACGACAAGTTATCGCAAAGTTGTAAAATTAACTGTCTGATTAAACTGTTAGCTATTGTATTTTGCTGTGTATATGACGTATACACAAAAAACATTTGTTTCCTGAAAATAGCTTTGAAAATAGGGGTGTATCTTATACAAGAAAAATACAATACTGACTTTCAACAATGAAGTATCATTGTAAAACGTAAAGAAAAATAATATTGATTTTTGTGATAAGTATCAAACTAATCAACTTCCAGATTGTCATGACTAAATTTATGATGTTTCATTTTGTGTAATTACTATAGTTATGACACTAAACGACAGAAATTGATAAATAAAATAGTTATCATAAACAGTATATTAGTTACAGAAACGAAAAATATATACAACATATGAATCAACATAAATTGGATATTTTAAATAATTGACATCCAGTGGAACAGTTGTATGCTTGAGGGCTTATAAGGTTAGAAAACGGTTTTCGATACCCATGGTGGACAGAGCTTAGATATCCCTTTGTGTGGCTTTGTTCTTCATTCAAAAACAACAGCAACTTTTAAATAATCAAAGAATAATTTATTTAAAAAAAACAGTTAAATTTAAATTTGCTAAGAGAAATAATTACCATTTCTAGTTACTCTCTTAGAATCAATTAGCAAAAGTTTTAGTATAAAATGAATTTATTTCACACCACACATCTGTTCACGCCAACACCTTTCACTCGCTCTATTTTACTGTGCATATACAAAAACTCCTGTTTTCATGTTATAACGCGGTGTTTCCTCAGATTTTCTACTTTCGTATTCCAACTCTTTATTCATTATTTAAAACATTCAGATAGATATCAAGTCTATATATGACATTTAAACCCAAGTTAGTTATAGTTAAGTCATAACTGCTAAATTTATATGTTGATGTCTCTAATTTTGAAGTACAGACCAAAGAAAGGATAGTCACTTAGCATCATCCTATCTTCATAGACGCTAACGGATATCAATCCGTTATGACAATCATGTCACTTTTATCTCTTATAAAATTTGTAGAAAGTTTTGATGTATCACACAGTTCCAAACTTTGGTCGTCTGCTTCGGAATTCAGATCTCTACCATGGAGTCACACAAGTCCTGAAGTCCTTTATGACGTCAGCTTTAGATGCAATTTTGATATTGCAAAACACGTATTAAGTTCTGGATACTCAGTGACAGAAGTACACTTAAGAAGTTCTTCAGGGAAGAATATCTCTCCTTTCTTCTTTATTCCTCACAAGTAACTGATTTTGGGTGTTGTTGTTTCTTTCAAACAGAATATTATATACGTAGAAATCGGATTTTTGTGCTTGTGGTGGTCAAAGCACAAAAGGCTAATTGCGTAGCTTTGTGCTTAATTCCAAATAAACAAAAAAAAACTTATTAAGGTAACCGAGAAACCCATCCTGATTCCGCTTGGAGAACAGAAATATAATTTTGCTATTTTTTTACCTGGCCCCTGTGACAATATTAATATTTTAATATATAGTTCTCAAGCTATAAAATGGAAAAGAAATTGACTTGTTTGAATTTACCTTATAGAAAGAACTCTAATTTTATGGGGATTAATATCGAATTATATTTACCTAAATCCAGCATTTTAACTGATAAAATGGTTACTTCAATGATCAAAACAAGTGTACGTTATTTCTTTTGTAGCTAAAATTAATTATAGTAGACGCTTAACCATATAAGTTGGTTGGCCGGACAGTTGACCAGCAGACGCAAAATCAGGTTAATTGGTGGGGGGATTGATAACCAGCACACCCTACGCAAGAATGTAACAACTCTTGGGTGAAGGTAGCAGACTAAAGAGCCAAGACTACAGGATGAATCAACTCTCAGATGGAGGAAGAAGACAAACAGTCAGTTCTCTAGTATGTATCAACTATTAGATGGAGGCAGAAGACTGAACACTCAGTACTCTAGGATGTATAAACTCTCAGATGGAGGCAGCAGAATAAACAGTCTGTACTCTAGGATATATCAACTCTCAGATAGAGGCAGTAGACTAAACAGACAGTACTCTAGGATGTATCATCTTTCAGATGGAGGCAGCAGAATAAACAGTCTGTACTCTAGGATATATCAACTCTCAGATAAAGGCAGTAGACTAAACAGACAATACTCTAGGATGTATCAACCAATTGATTTATTTGTTAGAATAGTTAACAAGCAAACGCTTAACCATGTTAGTTAGTTGATGTGATAGTTAATCAGCAGATGCTATACCAAGTTAATTAGTTGGTGGATAGCTAACCAGCAGACGCTGGTTAAGAAGAGTAATCTATTTTGAACTATTCATCTCTATATAAAGAACACCTGTGGGAGCAGGTTTTTTAATTTTTTTGTTGAATTTTGTCTTGAAACTACTCGAGGACTGTTGAACGAGACAACTCTGATATCGAAGTGAAAGAATAGAGAGAAGCCGGCGAGTTGATATCACCCACCACCAAATCATGGCTACTCTTTACCAAGATAAAGTAGGATTGACTCTATCACTACAACAACTACAAGGCTAAAGAGGAGGTCATGTTCGGTAAAGAAATTCAATGTCACAATCAACACATTGTTAGTCAAGCTTCTTAACTTCCAGAACGTCCCACATCCGAAGAGTATCTATAGCATATGTTATAAAGTATACCAAAACAAGCTTTTGAAAACAGTGGATGGATCAATATTTTGTTACAATGATTCTTGTGCTCACCAACAAATACTTCATACAAAAATTAAATAATTTAGATTTATTTTGAAGTACAAAAACTGAACTCTATAACCAGACATTGTGAGTGATCTTTTTTTTTCGGGGTATGTGATTTAATTTAGACGAATTGTTTATGGGTGGAGGAAGCGTCAAACGTGTAACAATAAGATAGTGGCCTAATAACAATGATTTTCTTGAAAGCATAAAAAACGATTTGAATGATGTAAGATTGCGAGACTAGATGATAATTATAAATGAATATTGAATCAGCCTATTAATACGGAGCTGTAAATTTGTGTTTGTGTTTATAACGAACAATAGAAATGCCAGAACAATCGTATATACAAGAAAATTAGAAATTAAATAGAATTTCTACTATTTTTAACATCCTCTAGGCATCGAAAACATGCTAAACAGGCATTCTCAGCATTCTCGAAGTTATGACGCTCGACTCGAAAGTTGGAGGAACGGATTCGAAGCTCCTTCACACCAAACGTGCTCAACATTTTAGACCTGGGTTAGTTTTAATATGACGGTTAATCCAACTATTCGTTGGTAAAATAGTAGCTCAAGGTTTGGCAGTGGGTAGTAATGGTCAGCAGCATTTTTTCTAGTATTATATTGATTTCGTGTAAAAGGCCCGGCATGGCATAGCGCGTTAAGGCGTGCGCTTTGTAATCTGAGGGTCGCGGGTTCGCGCCCGAGTCGCGCCAAACATGCTCGCCCTCCTAACCGTGGGGGCGTTATAATGTTACGGTCAATCCCACTATTCGTTGGTAAATACCAAAACAAACAAACAAAGCTTTCGTGTAGCTTTGCATCAAATACAAAACAAACTAAAAAATGCCACATCAGTGAAGGCCACTGGTAAGTAGTGTAAAGGTCAAAGGGTAAAGTTATACGCATGGCACTTTCTAGGACACTGTAAGAAATGATGATTTTATGAAAGACTGTTTCTTCTTTGTTGATTATTTAAAGTCACATTGGAATGTCTTTTATGTATACCATTGAGAATAGAATTCCAGATGTAAGACCGTAAATGGTTCCACTGAAGGACTTGTAAAATTGTTATATAATTAAAGATTTTAAGATAAAAAAATCTATAAAATTACTTGTTATGATCGATAAAAGTTTCTTGAAAAGTGACTTGAATTTTATTGTTTCATTGTTTCTTACAATAAAGGTCTGTTTTGAAAAGGTTTTCTTGTTTGTTTTTAATGCAGTGTTTCAATGAATACAGGAAAGTTGTATTCATAACCAACTTTTGCACTCAATGATGTTCTAATTGTAATATATATTGGTGGTCTATTATGCAGTGTCAGTTTAAAAGAGTCATAATATTTGTGTAAAAGATGTTATATTTACCCCTTGACACGAGCTGTATTAGAGAAATTTTGTTGTTGTTTTTTCAAATAATACATCTTATAAAGTGCATACTTCCTTTGCAACTGTGTTATGTTAGTGAAATTAACGAACTGTGTTGATTTTGTTTTATAGTTACAATGTAATAAAAATGAAGTAGAAAGTAGAACAAGAAATTCGAACTTTTTGTTATGATAGTTAAAGATATCAACAAAAATAGTGACCCAGTCTCAACATCAAAACACAAGTTTATTAAATGTTCATCTTTTCTAACATCTCAGGTTCCATCACCGTACAAACAAAGTACCCTGTACTTTTCAAACCATCACGTATTTTTCATGCCTTTCACACTCAGTGAGACAAAAAAAGACAGAAGAGGTGGTGGCGTTTACAATTAACTGTGAGTTTTCCTTTGAACTTATTATTTGATATTTATGTACAAAAAACGTTCGCGTATCTTTTCACGTAAATTCGAAACAAAACCACCACATGAAAATTTTGAACTTTTCTGTATTTTAATCATTATCAAATGATTAACAAAAATATTTCAAACTTCTTAATTAATAATTGTTTTTTCTAAATCATAAAAACGATGTAAAATACTGAATCCGTTTCATTAACGTAATGGCATATTTATAAACAAACCTTTTATTTACTTCAAAGTATAACTGATTCTGTTGGTAAAATCGAGAAAACATGTGATAAAATAAATTCATGTTAAAAACTAAAATATGAAATCTGTTATTGTAATGTAGTCATTTTTCTTTGAATGAACAATTCCGTTTTCATTCACATTATTTTAATAAAGGCCACCAATTAAGCCACCCGCTAGTACAGCAGTATGTCTCCGGATTTACAACGCTAAAATCAGGGGTTTGATTTCCCTCGGTGGGCTGAACAGATATCCCGATGTGGCTTTGCTATAAGAAAAAAAAAACACGCCTCGAATTAACTAACCTGTTTGTGGGTGGAATGTTTCTCTAACATAATATTTTAAGTACATTTGGATTTCTCAAAATAAATAATATATTACGATTAAAACAAGAATTTCTCATACATAATTATTAAAATATCTTGAATGTTGAAAGTGAATAGCCGAAAGAAGAATTAGTGGTATGAAATATGTCAAAAAGACTTGTAAAAGTAAAGATGATATAAATATTATTTAATTTATTTTCCTAAATTAAAACCAATAAATATATTAACTACAAATTAAAATTTATAAGTTATAGTTCTGTGGGTTTACTAACTGAGTTATCATAGTTTTAAATGAAATCTCAATAAGTTCTTTTAAGTAGTAACAAGAAATAAAATCAAACAAATACCTCTTGAAAATTGGACTTTAAACCCATACTGTATTTCATAAGTAATTTTAGATTCATTCTCCTATACCTGATACAAACAAATAACACCACAGGAAAATTCTGAACTTCACTCTATTTCAATTGTTATCAAGTGATAAATAAAAAATATTTGAAATTATTATAGTTGATAATTATTTTTTTAATTGTAAAAACGATGTAAAATAATCGGTTTCATAAAATGATAAAATTTCATTTTTATAACATCTTTATCTATAATGAAAATTGTTCTTTAAACCTAAACTTTATTTCTTAAGTAATTTCAGATTCATTAACCTACACCTTGTTTCACAATATAAGAATAAGTTATTGGACGATTCTCCTTGTACAAATGATCCATTGGACTCTCATCTCCAGGTTTAAACTGTTTTCTTCAAACTTGACTGTTCCAGATATGTACCATATAGCTATAGTTCCAGATTTCTTTTAAGAACTCGGTAACATTGGGATCAAAAAACAGTTGACGCTGAGAAAAATGAATAGAATAAAAGGCTGGAACTGGGAAGAGATGAACTCCATAACACGTGAATCCTGGAGCAAAGTATTTGTTTTCTCATTTACATGCTTCTCGAAAAACCCTGGTCACTAAATCAGTGCCCATATATCCCCTGATTTTTGGATCGTATTCTGTAATAAATCGTTGCATGCATTCAACGATGAATGGACTTTCTTTCTGTGCTTTAATTATAGCATTGTTCACATTTGATAAAGATTGAAAACCAGCGTAAACAAACAAGTTGAGAAGTGTTTGTCTTATTATACAGTCAGAGTCGATGGCTATACCACCATACTTTTTCAGCAGCGCATATTTTAAACCAGTTGATAGGAAATTTGTTTTGTAAATGGTTACGTTAAACAGTTCACTTTGATACCATGTAGCTAATGGTGTTTCGGAGAATAATAACTCGAAGTTCATCGGCTTAACTTTAACGTTTTCAATTTGTGATACAGTTTGGAAAAACTCGTCTTTCTGGATTTGACTCAAGTTATTACAAGCGTAAAATAACTGGATTCGGTTGTTAGGATGATATTTTGCTGAAGACTCAATAGAGCAAGATTCTCTACTCGTAAGCTACAAGCTTACTATAATTGCTACTTTTTTCTAATATGTTGAACACAATTTATCGACAGATCATTGTTGAATATTCACAAACAAAACTCCAAAAATAAACTTTCAAATGTTATTAAAATAAAACCTTCAAGTCGTACAATACTTTAGTCGCTTTGCAATAAAAGTAATAAGATATTGAACTAAATCGAACATCAGATCAGTGGTGCATCATCTTGGTTAGACAAGTAAATTACCTTTCAACTAAAATCATTTTTCACAAAGTATAAATTAAAAGGATCGTCTAATCCAAAATAAAGTGTTTTTTTCAAAGAGAGGTTATTCTTTTTTATCATTAGCGCAAACCTGTTTAATGAATTATGCGTTATTTTTATAAAAAAGTTAACATTTCATGAAAACTTAATGATTTTGAATGTATGTTGCAATTTCTCAAATATATACAAACGTTTCTTATTTTTCGATTTGTTGAAGATATGTATTATTTTAATAATCTTCGATCTTCCTAAAAATATGATAACAGAAGTTCGACTTCTATAATGTTACTGGCTAAGAGAAAGTAATGAACTCTAATTGAAAGCCGCTTAGAAGTGAATATTCTTACACCTGCTATGTTTCGACAATAATTAAATCATCCATTTCTTGATCATACTATTTATTAATTTTGAAACCAATTTTCTGTATTAGATATAATATCTACTTGATTAAGAAAAAGACAAATATTGACTTTGTAAATGGGAAATAGTGAGTGTTATGTTAGTTTATTTGTGTGCCCCTCTGATGCGAGTCAGATCAATGTGAACTAACTATTATGGTAGTTAAAAGTACCAAATGTGTGTGTATATTGGTTCATTTTTTGATATTTTAAGAAATTTAGAAGAAACGATTCTTATTTTCCGATACTACATAATATTGGCCTCTTTATACTTAGAACTTATCTAACTCAGCTATTCTGAATTAAAGTGACCAATGAGTAATCTATTACATTATGAATTATGTTTATCAGAGAATGTTTTTCGCCTACACATATAATGATGTTCTTATATTAAGGCCCAGCATGCCAGATAGCTAAGGCAATCGACTTGTACTACAAGAGATGCGTGTTCAAATCTCCGTAACATAAGACATGCTTGCTCTTTCAGCCGTGGGGTTGTAATAATGTGACAATCAATACCACTATTCTTTTGTGAAAAAGTAGCGCAACAGTTGGTTGTGGGTGGTGATGACTACCTGCCTTCCCTCTAGTCTTACACTGCTAAATTAGGGACGGCTAGCAAAGATAGCTCTCTAGTAGCTTTGTGCGAAATTCAAAAAACAAACAAACAAACACTTTTAACTTTAATGGAACATTAATCTCAGTGTTTATCTGTAAATATGGAAATGGACCAGTGCTTAACATGGTCTAGTACTTAACAATAGAATGAGCTGGTATTTAACATGGGAATGGCCTAGAACTTAATATGAGAATGGCCTAGTACTTAACATGGGAATGCGAATATCCCACTGTTCTTAACCCAGTGTCGCTGAACATGGGTCCGTTGTGACAGTGAGTGTCTTTTCAAACAATTTAATTACAGCAGCCCTAGATTAGGTGGTGGGTGTTGTTAACTAGCCCTTTCACTCTAGTTTACTAATAAAAAAGTAAAGACTAAATTGAAGAAAAATCCCATGTATAGCTTTACAATAATTTTCAAAACAAATAAAGCGAACAAATGCAACGTCAACTAGATAATGTCCGATAATTCTACGGATGTTTGTACTACTTGGTCTCGTTGAAAACGTAAAAAGGAATAACAATAACGGTAAAATTTATAACAATTAATAAAAAACCACAAATCAGTTAAATAGGTCTATTCTACATGACACTGTATCTTAATGGAACAGGTTTTTTCTGAGATAAACAACCATCTGTTTTTCACCGGTAGTTAAATCTACGTGTGTTAATTGCAACAATCTGAGATTTCATATAACTTTTAAACCCCCACCGAGATACATTCATATATATTCAAAACATTCAGCTTACTTTCCTGACAGCAACTCATTCCAAACCAATAGGAAAAGAACACCACCACTTGCAAATAAACTGAATATTATTGTTTTCAGCATCGGACCTCTTCGTTTATTGAAACAAACAAACGTCATGTTCAACAAGTGAAATAACTGCAGCTCTGATTCGATGTGTACCGTTCTTACCACTTATTTCAAAGTTTCGTTTTTTGAGAAATATAGAACATATTTAAAAAACAATATAATATTATAGTCATATAAAAACAATATCAGAACCACAAATTCTTCGGTTTGTTCGAATTTGCAGCCATAAAGGTTGACTCTATTTTTTAAAACAATTTACCTCTCAAAAAAGTAATAGTAAAATATTAATGTTTAATGATTGTTTTCTCTTAAAAAATAATTTAGCAATTAAGTAATTTGTAATCGTGCTTAACAAAAGAAAAACAAAAAATGGAGTACGCACGAGGTTATTGCATTTTTTTCCTTAAGCGTTTTTTCACATTTAAATAACTTTTTATCAATACTATATGTCAGTTTAGAATATGTTTAACGAATGAAATCAAACATTATGCTTACAGATGAGCCGAAAGTCAGTGATTTCTGCCACGTTGTCTTCCACACTATAAATATACTGTACAAAACGTATACATTTTCTGAAATGTGACAGATGGTTGGATAGTTACAAGTTCACACAGTTCTTCACTAACAGATGGCTTGGCTTTAAAAAATAATGATGCGTAAATATGGCTCACAGTAAAACATCTACGATTAACGAAAACAACTAAACGTTCCTAGGCCACTACAAAGTTTATTTTATTCTAGTTGGACAGATGTTTGTTTGTTTGAATTTCACGTAAAGCTGCACAAGAGGTATATGCGCTTGTCGTACCTAATTTCTTTATTTGACTAATCTGTCGTTATATTTTGTTGATGGTCTTTACAAACAAAACACAATTATATTCAGTACGAAATACCATTGTCAAAGTGCGCCTGTATGGTCCATGAGTTAACATCCAATTATAAAGATAAAGTTAAATTGACAGCAGATGCTTTGCAACTATTGTTAGTTTTCATTATGTACTTCTTTCAAAGGAAAGATGTTATGACGTGCTTTTCACAAAGCATATTTTAAAATATATTTTTATGACCTTTGAGAATTAGTCATCTGTGGATTTCAAATGCATGTAACAGAATAAATTTATGTATTAATGTTTTTTTCTGGAATGATCTTCAACTAAAAAAAATCAACGATAGAAATAAACATTTTATCTTAAAACATAATTAATTTTATTTGTTCAATTCGTTTAATTAATTGAAACCATTGTACATTCTCCATCGATGACGAATGGCGAGTCAGCGATAAGTTTAAAGGTTTACAGTTCTGGATTCTGCTCTCTGTAAACCTGACATGGCCCAGCGCGTTAAGGCGTGCGCTTCGTAATCTGAAGGTCGCGGGTTCGTGCCCGAGTCGCGCCAAAGTGCTCACCCTCCCAGTTGTGGGGGCATTATAATGTGACGGTCAATCCCACTATTCGTTGGTAAAAGAGTAGCCCAAGAGTTGGCGGTGGGTGGTGATGACTAACTGCCTTTCCTTTAGTCTTACACTGCTAAATTAGGGATGGCTAGCTCAGATAGCCCTCGAGTTGCTTTGTGCGAAATTCCAAAAACAAAGAAACAAATTTACTCTCTGCGGCGGATAAATCGCATAAAACCCATTCTCTATCTCTGAGCCAAATAAACAAGCACTTAATAATGTTTTCACCTCGATATAGTTGAATTTTTCTATTTGTTTAGAACTATAGTCAGTTTAAAAAGTTTAAAGTAAATATTTTATAACTGTTGTAATACTTAAAGATAACTGTTATGTTGGAGCTGTTTACATATCACAATCAACAATACGAGAAATTTCAGGTTCACTGGCCACCTTGTAGTGCGCTTTTTATAGTTTCTGTAGTGCACGTTGGTGTATAGAAAACATATTGATACGGTAAATAAATGGCCTCATAACACCAAATTGCTGTTTTCCTTTAACCGAAAGCTCAAAGCCTTCTCTACAGTTTCTTCAGTCACAAACCGTAACTGACAGTACAAAGCTTCAAATATAGATATGAAGGGCCAAGAAAAGGTTCACTAAAGGATAGGTAGCGCTTCCAAGCGATGTAAAGAGATTATAAATCTTAAATTCGAGTATTGCGGGCTCGAATCCCTGTAACACTAAACGTGCTCGCCATTTTAGCTATGGGGCGTTAATGTGTGATGGTAAATTCCACTCTTCGTCAGTAAAAGAGTAGCTCAAGAGTTGGCTGTAAGTTGTGATGACTAGTTGCCTTCTCTCCAGTCTTACACTGCTAAATTAGGTACGGCTAGAAAAGATAGCCTTTTTGTAGCTTTGCATTGAATTCAGAAACAAATAAACAAACCAAAAGACACCACCTTAATGAGGGCCACTGGTGAGTAAAGATCAAGGGGTAAAGTTGAACGCATTTCACTTGTGTAGCCTTGCGCGAAATAAAGAAATCCAAAACAAACAAAAAATTGTTTTAAAAAAATGCTTCGGAAGTTAGGCGTAACACAAATATCTGAAATTCTGTTTTATTATGGGAGGTTAAACTATTATATATACAGATAGAAAAATAACTCTTCAAAGACACCTATTTAATTGGAACTGCTTTATAACACACTCGCCACACACCGTTTCATTACATTATTTCAGCTTAATATTCTTTTCAGTAACAATCATTTCAAATCACTTTTGTAAATTGTGAATTCCACAGATCTGTGAAGAAGACTTTATTTCATGTGGAATAGAGTGAGTGTGTGTGTTTTTTTTTTATAGCAAACACACTTTAATCATTTATACATTAGTAACCTGTTGTTTTAATATTTTTTGTTAAAAATATCACTATCCACCTATTTATGTTTACATTTTCACGTTGATTCATCACAGACATGCTTGTCAACTAAAATGGAAGTTTTTGCTTTTTAATTCGAAAAATGATAAACTCTGAAAGAGTTTGAGTTAACTCGTCAAGTTATACGTAGTGTAAAAATGTCATTCCGATCAGTTTGTGATTTTA
The DNA here is from genome assembly GCF_004210375.1 of Tachypleus tridentatus. Lineage (NCBI taxonomy): Eukaryota > Metazoa > Arthropoda > Merostomata > Xiphosura > Limulidae > Tachypleus > Tachypleus tridentatus. Next base: position 44,164,454 of record NC_134826.1, on the reverse strand, counting down.
TTACACTTTTTGCAAAGCGGCGAAATGACTGTGTAACTTAGCGCTGCATATTAATAATATTTCTAAATCAGCTTTTCTTCTTTTGTGTACAAAGTTTCACTGTTTATCCATTTATAAACTGTACTCAGCATTTTAAGAAGCAGTAGTTATGTTGAAAATTAGTGGATTATTACTCCCATGTAAAATTATTCAGTCATCCAAGGTTCATGAGAACGAAGAATTTAACATAACAATATGTACATTTCTGAAGCTTCCGGTAGATGTCACCTTACAAATAAAGAATCTTTTTCTACTGAGTCTGCAACAAAACATCATCCTACCAACAGAATCCAGTTCTTGTATGTTTGTAAAAACGTAAGTCAGCTAAAGGACGACAAACCTTTACAAATTATATCATAAATTGAAAACGTTGAAGTTAAATCACTCAATTTCACTTTCGTTTTTTCAGGAACATCTTTAGCTACGTAGCTGGTATGGAAGTGGAATACTAAGAAAAAAGCAAATATCTTATCTGACGGTTTAAAATTTGTTTTGTTTAAAAAATATGGTGGTGTTAGCATCGACTCTGACTGTATAATAAGAAAACCACTTCCAAACTTGCCTTCTTACGCTGGTTTTTAAAAGTTACCACTTGTAAACAATGTTATAATTAAAGCACGGAAAGACAGTCCATTCCTCGTTGAATGCATGTTAAAGAATACAGTCCAACAATCTGGTGTCATAACGGTCCTAGCTTATTGACCAGAGTTTTTCGACAAGCTTCTGGCAAAGAATACAAATGTTTTGCTCCAGGTTTCACGTATTATGGAGAGCATCTCTTTCCCGTTCCACCTTTATATCATATTCATTTTTCTCAGTATCGACTGTTTTCTGATCCCATTGTTTTTGAGACCTTTAAAGACATTTGGAACGGTATCTATGTGGTTCATATATGGAACAATCAAGTTCCAAGAAAACAGTTTATACCTGGAGATGAGAGCCCAATGGGTCATCTATACAAGAATAATTGTCCAATAACTTATTCTTATTTTGTGAAACAAGGTGTAAGAGAATGAAACTAAAATTACTTGAGAAATACAGTATGGGTTTAAAGTCCAATTTTCAGGAGGTGTTTGTTCGATTTTATTTTTTGTTATTATTTAAGAGAACTTATTAAGATTTTATCTGAAACTATGATAACTCAGTTAATAAACCCACAGAATTTTAACTATACGCTTTCCTTATAACTTATTATTTCATATTTATGGACTACGATTAATCCATAAATGTTCGAGTATCTAATTACGTAAATTCAAAAAGAAACAAATAACAACACATAAAATCTCTGAACTTCGCTGTATTTTAATTATTATCAAGTGACTAACAAAAAATATTTGAAATTACATAAATGATAATTATTTTTCTAAGTCGATGTAAAAACGATGAAAATACTAAATCTCTTTCATTAACTTAAAAGCATATTTAAAAAAAAAAAGTATTTATTTCAAGTATACGACAGATTCTGTTTGTAAAATCGAACAAATATCTGATAAAATAAATTCATTTAAAAAAAAACAAAATACGAAATCTGTTATTATAATGTAGTTTTTTTTTGTTTAAATTAACAATTCCGTTTTCCTTCAACATTATTTTAATAAAGGTTTCCAATTTAAAAACATGTTTGTTTGTGGAATGTTGCTCTAATATAATATTATCAATACATTTGGATTTCTCGAAATAAATACTATATAACGACTAAAAGAAGATCTTCGCACACATAATTATTAAAATACCAAGAATATTGAACGTGAATGGCCGAAAGTAAAATTAGTTGTATGAAATATGCCAAAAAAACTTGTAAAAGTAATGATAATATAAGTATTATTTAATTTAATTTCCTGAAAAAAAAACCAATAAATGTATAAACTACGCTTTAAAATTTGTAAGATAAAGATTTGTTGGTTTACTAGCTGAGTTATCATTGTTTTAGATGAAATCTTAATGAGCTCTTTTGAATAGTAACAAAAAATAAAATCGAACAAACACCTCCTGAAAATTGGATTTTAAACCAATATTATATTTCTCAAGTAATTTCAGATGCACTCTCGTACACCTTGTTTCATAACATTAGAGTAAGTTATTGGACAATTCTCTTTTGTATAAATAAACAAGTGGGTTCTCATCTCCAGGTTAAAATTGTTTTCTTCGAACTTCATTGTTCCAAATATGAACCATATAGCTGTCGTTTCAGATTTCTTTTATGGACCCGGAAACATTGGGATCAGAAAGTTGACGCTGAGAAAAATAAATAGGATAAAAGGCTGGAATTTGGAAACGAAGAACTCCATAACACGTGAATCCAGAAGCAAAGTATTTGTTTTATATTTTACATGCTTCTCGAGAAACCCTGGTCACTAAAGCAGAACCCATATATCCCCTGATTTTTGGGCTATATTCTGTAATAAATCGTTGCATGCATTCAACGAGGAATGGACTTTATTTCTGTGCTTTAATTAGAGCTATATACAAATATTTATTCATTTTTCGGTTTGTTGTAGAACCTTATTATTTTAATAATCTTTGTTATTTTTATTGAATAAAAAGTGACACATTTTAAGCAAAAAATATGATAACAGAAGTTCGACTTCTATTATTTTCCTAGCTAAGAGAAAGTAGTGAACTCTAATGAAAGCCGCTCAAATTAGAAAATTCTGATACCTGCTATGTTTCGACAATAATTAAATCATCAAATTGCTTGATTAATTTTGAAACCTATTTTCTGTATTAGATATAATATCTTCTTGATAAAGAAAGTGAGAAATGTTGACTTTGTAAATGGAAAATAGTGAGTTTTATGTTCGTCCTAATACACAATATTTTTAATGTTTATTTTTGTGCCCTTCAGAGGCAAGTCAGATTAATGTGAAGTAACTACCATAATATTTAAAAATACTGAATGTGTGTGTAGTAGTTCATTTTTTGATATTTTAAGTAATTCAGAAAAAACGATTATTATTTAAAATTTTCGACACTTCATAATATTGGCCTTTTTATATTATTTACCTATTCTGAATTAATATGACAAATGAGTAATCTACTGCATTATGAATTATGTTTATTAGAGGATTTTTTCGCTTACATATATAACGTTGTGCTTATGTTGAGGAGCAGCATGCCGAGTGCTTAAGGCATTCGACTCGTAATCCAAGGGATGTGGGCTCGAATCACCGTCACACCAAACATTCTCTTCCTTTCAGCCGTGGGGGCGTTATAATGTGACGTTCAATTCCACTATTCCTTAGAAAAGAGTAGCCCAAGAGTTGGCGGTGGGTGGTGATGACTAGATGCCTCTAGTCTTACTCTGCTACAGTATGGACGGCTAGCGCAGTAGCCCTCGAGCAACTTTGCGCGACAGTCCTGACAAATGAAACCAAACCAATTTTATATTATTGTACGTCATGTTAAATTCATACACATTTACAGTGTTATTTAGAAAACTATATCTAGGTTTTTAACGTTGGATTATCAACGTAATAATTCACCTATTTACAAGATACACTTTTCTCTTGTTATTTCAGAATTTTACCATAGAACCTCAGATTCACAGTCCCCTAAGATCGGTTCAGTTTCAAACTCAATGTTTTCTTGTAAACATGGGAATGGACTAGTGCTTAAAATGATAATAATCTAGTACTCTTAATGGGAATGAGTTGGTACTTAACATGATATGGCCTAGTACTTAACATGAGAATTGTCTAGTAGTTAACATGGGAATGCGAATATCCCACTGTTCTTAACCAAGTGTCGCTGAAAATGGGTCAGTTATGACAGTGAGTGTCTTTTCTAACAATTTAATTATAGTAGCTCAAGATTAGGTGGTGGGTGATGTTAACTAGCCCTTTTATTCTAGTTTACTTTTATAAAAGTAGGAACGACTGTGAAGAAATATTCCTTGTATGACACTAATTTACAAAACAGACAAATTCGAACAAACACAATGGCAACTAGATGATGCCATAGAATTCTACGGATGTTTGTACTACTTGGTCTCGTTGAAAACTTAAAAGGAAATAACAATGATGGTATAATTTAAAACAGTTAATAAGAAATAACACAGCGGTTAAATAAGTCTATTCTACATAAATAAACCGAATATTATTATTTTCAGAATCGGCCCTCTTCGTTTGTTGAAACAAACAGACGCTGTTGTTGTTTTGTTGTATTGAATTAAGCACAAAGCTACACAATGGTCTATCTGTGCTTTGTCCATCACGGTCAACGAAAACCCCCGCAGAGATGCCGCTGAGCCTCAGGGGGTCGCAAAACAATGGCCATGTTCTACATATGAAATAATTCCAGCTCTCATTCCAAGCATACAGTTCCTACCACTTATTTTAAAGTTTCGTTTTTAATAACGCTTGGAGATTTTTGAGAAATTCAGAACATATTTGGAGAAAAATATAATATTATAATTATATGTAAACAATATCAGAACAACAAATGTTTCGGTTTGTACAGAATATAACAGACACTGTTCGAATTTGCAGCCATAAAGATAGACTTTATTTTTTACAAATTTTATACCTCTCATAAAAGTAATAATAAAATATTAAAGTTTAATGATTGTTTTTTGTCAGACCAATTAGACAATTTATAATCTCGTTTAACAAAATAAAAACAGAAAATTAAATATGCACAATATTATTACAGTTCTTTCCTAAGCGTTTATATACATTTAAATAACTTTTTTGTTAGTTCAGAATATCTTTAACGAATGAAATCAAACATCATGCTTACAAATGAACCGAAAGTCAGTGATTTCTGCCACGTTGTCTTCCACACTATAAATATACTGTACAAAACGTATACATTTTATGAAATGTGACAGATAGTTGGATAGTTCACGTCATTGTTAGAAGTTCACACAGTTCTTCACTAACAGATGGCTCGACTTTAGAAAATAATGGTGGGTAAATATGGCTCACAGTAAAATATCTACTATTAACGAAAACAACTAAAAGCTTCGAGGCCACTAAAGTTTGTTTTATCCTGGTTGGACAGATGTTTGTTTGGTTGAATTTCGAGTAAAGCTACACGAGAACAATCTGTCGTATTTAATTTCTTTATTTGACTAATCTATCGTTATATTTTGTTGATGGTCTTTACAAACAATACACAATTATATACAGTACGAAATACCATTGTCAAAGTACGCCTGTATGGTCCATGAGTTAACATCCAATTATAAAGAAAGGATTAAAATATCAGCAGATTTTTTGCTACAACCTTTATTCTTTATTGTTAGTTTTCATTATGTACTTCTATCAAAGGACAGATGTTTTGATTTTTTTCCCCAAGCATATTTTAAAATATTTTTTGTAATAACCTTTGAGAATTTATCATCTGTGCATTTCAAATGCATGTAACAGAATAAATTTTATTTATTAAAGTTTTTTTTCTGCAATGATCTCGAATCTAAAAATCAACGATAGAAATAAACATTTTATCTTAAAACATAATTAACTTTATTTGTTCAATTCGTTTAATTCATTGGAACCATTGAAAATTCTCCATCGATGACGAATGGTGAGTCAGCGATAAGTTTAAAAATTTACAGTGTTAAGTTCGATTCTCTGTGGTGGATAAATGGAATAGAACCCATTGTCTATCTCCAAGCTAAAAAACAACAAATAAACAAACACTTAGTATTGTTTTGACCTAAATATAGTTGAACCTTTCTAATTATTGAGAACTATACTGAGTTTAAAAAGGTTAAAATAAATACCTTATAACTGTTGTAACACCTTAAGGTACGTGTTATGTTGGAGCTGTTTACATGTCACAATCAACGACATGAGGAATTTTAGGTTTACTGGCCACGTTGCATGAATGATTAGAGTGCGTTTTATACAGTTTCTGTAGTGCACGTTGGTGGATAGAAAACGCATTGATACTGAAAATGAACGGAATTATAACAACAAAATGCTATTTTTCTTTAATTGAAACCGTAACTGACAGTACAAAGCTTCAAATAAAGTAATGAACGGCTACGCAAAAGTTCTCTAAAGGATAGGTAGCGCTTACAAACGACGGAAAAGATTATAAATTTTAAAATTTATGAAGGCCACTGGTGAGTGAAGATCAAAAGGTAAAGTTGAACGCAGGTCACTTGTGTTGCCTTCTGCGAAATAAAAAACACAAAAGAAATAAAAACTAGTTTTAAAAAAATGTGTTTCGGAAATTAGACGTCTCACAAATATCTAAAATTCTGTTCTATTCTGGGAGGTTAAACTTTTGTATATATATAGAAAAAATAACTCTTCAAGAACACCTATTTAATTTGAACTGTTTTCTAACACACTCACATACACCGTTTCATCATATTGTTACAGTTTTATATTCTTTTCGGTTACTATTATTTCAAATCACTTTTGTAAATTGTGACGTCCAAAGATCCGTGAAGAAAACTTTGTGTCATGTGTAATAGAACAAATTTATTTGAATGTTCAGGAATAATAAACAAGAAAGGTATTTATTAACATGGAATAATCAGAACCCGAAAATGAAAAATACTTTGGTCACAGGTATTTTAAAGCGTAATTACTTGATATACACTTTTACATCTTATAATTTATTTTGTACGATATTAAAGATAAATTACGCTGTTAGCAAAAACAAAACAAAGTAAAGTGATTTAAGAACGGGTACATTTGGCAAATACTTATAAACCAGTAACATTTTTTCACCTATATTATACGTAAATAATGAAAAAAAAAAAGATCTAAATTCTGATTTGCTACGATAGAGGGCAAAGTGGTGCATGGTGACAGTTGGGATGGTTGCTTGAATATTTGCGACTGTTTGAGTAAGGACAAAGATGGTACAGCTCGTATGCGATTTACACTGTAGGTCATTTCGGCTTTCAAACGAAAGTTATGGTAAAATCAGTCTTGGTTAAGAATAAAGTCTGTAGTCGATTTGGATTGTATAGTAATTATCAACAATCGAATTGTCTTCCCAGTTAATCGGGAGTGGATCAAGTAAAGAGCACGCAGATCAGTTTGATTGATTTTTTGGGTTTTTTGAAAAGTTGTAGACAGGTCAACGCTTTAGATGAACACTAAAAACTACGTGGTTTTTACTTTTAAGGATTGTGCAGATAATATAAGCGGAAAAATTCTCGGGTCTAAAGAGATATATTAACTCAGCGTGACTTGAGAACTAGAGACCTCCCTACAAAGTATTCTCGTCTTCGTGATATCGGCTGTTATCATGAACTTACATTATTTGATAAAGTCGCAGATTTGGCGTAGAGAGAAATTGTGAGGTAATGAATTTAAGATAGCTGGATAAAACGTAACAAAAGTATGTGGTGAGGTTACGCAGGCGTATAACAGGAGATAGCACAAACCACGTTCTGCTAACTGGCTGGTCTGTGTCTTTAAAGTATCGTGGTGAACTGTACTGACTGAATGGTTTTTCCCTGTATCTGATTGATTTTAAAGACATTTGTATGTTCAACCAATAGTAGCCACAGTTTTAATCTTGAATCCCTGTTTAGTGAATGTTTATTGTTTTCATTTAAAAGGATTCTTTCGTTTTTCACATCTTTTAAAATTTGTGTTTGTAAAAGTTTCTTAGAGCATATTTTTATTCAGGTGCAAGGTATGTCATGTATATATCTTACCATAAATTTTCAATGTTTTTAAATTCTGTGACTATACTAGGTCATTAGTTCACTTGGTTATTTATGAGAACACCAATCGTTTCAATGTACAGTTTACAAGTGTAAGTTTTCATGACCTTCACAAATAAGACTGTAAAACTTATTACCGATATTTTAATACTGTTTTATCGAGTTGATAAGGAGGATTGACAACAGAGAAGTCTAGCATGCCATGGTCGTCGACGTCTGCCGCAGATTTGACACATGAAGAAGAAGAATACTGTTTTGAGTCATCAGATGAGAATAACTCCCCAATAACAAAACAATGTTATTATAACATACTTCTTCATGAAATATATATTTTTTAATTCTATACATGCATCTTCCTCTTCTTCCTGAAATGTTGGATCGAAGCTTAAAACAATAATTAATTAATTAATAAAAGTACGACAAGTTAAATGTGACAATTTTATTCAGAATGACAACCCTGTTTACGCGATCCAACCCTGATAAAAAGTGCAAGAAAAAAAGTGATATTGGTTTTCTTCACATTCGGGTTTCGATGCCAGTTGTGGGCATAAAATTGATACCCCTTGTGTATCTTTTGCTTAACTTCAAACAAACGCTAAAACCCTTCACCTTATGAAGTGAAAACTTATAACTGAACGTTACACTTTGGGATTATAAACTTCAATTCATGTCACTTTGCCTAAATAATCATTATTTGAGAAAGAAAATTAGCACGTTATATTCATTGGTTGTTCCTGAAAATAAAACATAAAGTATTTCTTAATATAATAATTTAGGTTTACTTTGTCTATTCAATTAGTATTTTATATTCACTTCTCTGCAAGGTGGCTCACAAAACATTTATAGGTGGAATATTCTTCTAACCGTACATTTGGATTTCTTCAAATAAATACTATATTAGGACTGAAACAAGAACTTCGCATACATAATTATTAAAATATTCAGAATATTGAAAGTGAATATCCAAAAGGAAACTGACTTGTGTGAGATGTGCAAAAACTTGTAAAATATAAAATAATATTATTATAATATTATAAAATAATAGTATTATCTATTTTAATTTCCTAAACTAAAACCAGTAAAAACATTAACTACGCTTTAAAATTTCTTATCATTGTTTTAGGTAAAGTATTAATAAGTTCTTTTAAATAGTAACAAGAAATAAAACCGAACAAACACTTCTGAAAATTGGACTTTAAACCAATACTGTAGTTCTCAAGTAAATTGAAATTCATTCTCCTAGACCTTGTTTCACCATACAAGAATAAGTTATTGGACAATACTTCTTGTACAAATGATCCATTGGGCTCTCATCTCCAGGTTAAACTGTTTTCTTGGAACTTGATTGTTCCAGATATGAACCATACAGCTATCGTTTTAGATTTCTCTAAAGTCCTCATTAATATTTAGGTTTGACAGATATCATTGTTTTTTTTGTTGGTTTACGTATAGACACGAAAATTGTTTTCTGTCCATCACCGAACACAGAAGATGAAACCATATAATAGAAATTGACTTATTGAAAAAAAAGAGAACAATTAACCAAAAACACTTTAATGTTTATCTAATTACGAGAAACATATGTTAAAACTGTCAATAACAGTCAACAATCGTAACATGCCAATCACTTAACACAGTGATTCCTAAACTTTTTCAGCTTGTTACCCAATTTAACATGCCACATTAAGCATGTTACCCCTTTCACAAAATGTTTTCAACATTGATATATATGGCTAAATTAAACTAGAGATATATTGCACTTTATTTATTTACAATTTATTTATACAATTTATTTACACTGAATTACACTTTTAATTATTGTATTTGATCATTGTGCATTTCTAATGAATATTGCCAAAGATGTCAAGAACATCAGTGAGATGGATGGAGTTGCATACTTGAAGCTAGTTTAGGAATTCTTGGCTTTGTGGTTGAAAGTGCCAGCCTGGCATCGTTTGCAACATTCAAGCGAGTCCCCTTTTTTGTTTTCATTCCCAGCACGGTTGAGAACCCCTTCTCGCACAGATACGTTGTTGAAAATGATACCAACAACTTCAAGGCTCTCTTGGACAGAGTTGGCGAGTCAGCTAGTTGTGAAATCCAAAAGGAATCTACATTTTGGTTTTGGAATTTGACTTTCAAGGCTTCATTTGCTCGCATTGTGATCCACTCACCCTTTGCAGGAAATCATCATCATGAATGGTCTCATCAGGTACAGAAAAGGGATGAATGATCCACTGAAGACTGGCTGTTTTTATGTCACTCTCTGGAAAGTAGTGCTGCATGCTTGTTTCAAGTCCCTTCAAATGGTCGCTCATCTCTTTGTTGATGGTCTGTAAAAGTGATCCAGTATCATAACTATTCTCCTCAACAAACTGGTCTAGGGTGGGAAACTGAGCGATCACTCCTTTCTCCAAGCGTCGAATCCAGAGTCTCAGTTTTACCAGAAAGAAATGCAGTCACAGTGTGATGGGCATCAATGACAGTCGTGTTTTGGCCATGGAGTTGCAGATTATCACTGTTCAGCTCCGCAAATACGTCAGCCAAGTAGCAAAGTCGAGCAAGCCACTCCTTATCAGTGAACTTGGTAGCAAAAGGAGATTCTTCTTGTTTCAGAAATTCCTGAAGAGCCGTTCGGAGCTCAATGACTCGACGTACAACCTTGCCTCGTGAAAACCAGCGAACATCGGTGTGTTAGAGCAGAACTTGATACTGCTCTCCCATTTTCTTGCACAGCTCCCTGAATATGCGCGAATTCACATCCCTGGACTTGATGAAATTGATGATTTCCAACACATCTTCAAACACTAATTTCAGATTACCAGGCAGGCTTTTTGATCCAAGAGAGTACCGATGAATGATGCAATGATCTACAGAAATTTCTGGATTCACAGCTTGTATGAGGCCCCGTAATCCACGATTACGACCCATCATCGACGGAGACCTAGATTAAAAAAGAAAAAATTATTATAGATTGCGTCAGTTAGTCATTCTTACTTATCTTTTGCGTTATAATTATATGGTTTTAATTTAATTTAATTTATTTTGGTACTTTAGTATTTCAGTACGACAGGCACGATACTTTTTTGTGAATTATGTATGAAATATTATCTACACTACAGCTACTTGTACAATAAATAAAACTATATGACTATATGCCATGTAATTCATTGTATTTATACTAATCTAGACTTTATATAAACATCTCTCCCTACCTGTTGAACGCTGTTCCAATCCAATCCATTCGTGGTAAAAAAACTGTTGATGATATTGAAGATATCTTCTCCCTTCGTGGTTGTCAGCAGATCTTCGCATAATAGGAACTCTTCTTTGATCTTGTCCTGGTGGACGTAACGAACGAACCCAAGGAGAACAGCACAACTGGCTACGTCACACGATTCATCAAATTGCAAGGAGAATTTGCTATATGAGCTTTCCTTGATCTCTGTTGTAACTTGGGACAGAATATCTGATGCCATGTCATCGACTCGTCGGCGGATTGTGTTGTTTGATAGAGATATGAAACTCAGTTTCTTCGCTTGACCCTCCCCACATACCTTGCTTACCATCTCGTATGCACAAGGCATAACCAGATTCTCTGCAATGGTGTGGCATTTTTGTTGTTCGGCAACTTTATATGCAACAAAGTAAGATGCTTCGACCGCAGCTTGAAGCTTTTGGGCTAGAATTCCAGATGAACCGAACTGGATATTCTTCAGTGTTACAGCCCGGCGCTGAAAATAAGCCTGATCCTCATTTTGAAGATTTGGATGGCACTTCTGGAGGTGAGCTGAGAGTTTTGATGGCTTGAGGCTTTCATTTGTCAACACTTTGTGACATACTACACATTGTGGCCGATCCTCTCCACCAGAAGGTAAATTCACAAAGCCATAGCGAAGAAAGGCGTCAGAGTAGGTGCGCTTTATAGACATTTTATTGTTTAATCTGCAGAAAAAGAAAAAGAAAACTGCATAAAAAAGTGTGAACAATGTGAACTTATTATTTATTTTTTCATGACATTCTAGATAGCATTAAAAGAGCTTATTCAGCATAGGAATGATGTAATAGTAGGTAAATACTAACTATACTGCACAGGGCAGTACACATACATACCAAGTTTTGTCTACCTCGGCTGATGCTCACATAGAAACTGACAGTGGGAAATAGAGGCAACCCCGATGAGTCATCAGGGTTACTGAGTGACTTGTGTTCTGAAGCATACTTATCAAAATACTTTTAGGTTACCACACACTTAGATACATATTTTTTTCTTTTCTACTACTGTATATTAGTTTTTGATGTTTATTGTTATTTGGTTTAACTTTATTACATACTTAAAATAGGTTTAATTTACAACTTTACATACTAAGACTAAGTTAACATTAATCCTAATACCAGCTACCTCAATGTTTTCTTGATTTTCAGAATTTTAACTTTTTTTCTGTCACCCCTCCATTACCTCCGATAAATTGTTAAATTACCCCCAAGGGGTAATTTACCCTCAGTTTGGGAACCACTGACTTAACACAAACTTATATTGATCATCTTTATCTGAAACCTATTCTAATTTCAGCGGCTTGGACAGGATATTCTAATTCTGTTCATCCAGATTATCTTAAGCTGCAATAAAAATTATTATTATAATTTTCTCAGTGTTTTTATACAGCTATTAAAGGTTTTAGTAGGTCGTCTTATGACAGAGAAAGCGTTTCATAAACTCCAAAACGTTCGAACATTTCGTGATACACTTATGTCGTTATCAGAGATATGTTAAAATAGCGCAACAAAGATATTTTTTGTTTCTCAGAACGGCTTGTATGGGTATTAAAACTTTTAATGATAAGCAGAGAATAACGTTTCGACCATCCTAAGTCATCTTCAGGTTGATAAAGTGAGTTTGCATCTGACGATTGCCGGACACATGTATTAGGAACGAGAGTATAAATGGGTACGGGATTGCAGGGGTCGGTGCACTTTGATGTTCACTTATTAATTATTATAGGTATAAATATGTTCCTTTATATTGTTTTAATTTTGGTTTTAGTTGATTTATAATTACAGCTTTTTGAATTTCACGTTTTTTTAAAAATATTTTTAACTAGTTAATAACTATTTCACTTAATCGTTTAGTACATTGTTAAACTGAAGGGAAAATAAGAAATACAAAGACAGATTATGAAGTATATTTCGATACACTTGAATTTTAATTGAATAAATTTGAGACAATTTTCAAATCTATAGAGGTTTAAAAAGAGGGTTGCTGTTTTGGCTGTGAGTAAACATTCTTCAATGTAAAGTTCAATGTCTGAAAATCTTGTAATAATGATATGAGAAACGTTTGTGTATTTGTTTGTAGTTAAGAACAAACCTACACAAAACGCTCTCTGTATTTTGCTCACCACAGATATATAAGCCATTGTAAGTCTGCAGAAATGCCGTTTTACCACTACCAGCAAAAAAATGTTTATATAAAATGTTGTGACTTGTGGTTTCACCATGTAACGAATTGATTACTGGCTCGGTAAAAGTAAAGGACGGCCGAATCTATTTGATACTCCTAAGTTTTCACAGTCTCTAGTCTCGAAAACTTCTATCCTCAAATCCAACTCAAAAATAATCTCCGCATTATATACTTATTTCAATGTAATGCCAAACACCTAAACTTTTATATTGATGACTCGTGTATAAATATATATGTAAAGTCATGTACGTTGGCAGAACACGATTGAATAAAAATAGAAATGACAAAAATAATATTGGTATTGGAGATGAAGTGACCTAGTACTTGAGAATAGCCTAGTACATAACATGGGAATGGATGAGTGTATAATATGGGAATGACCAAGTACTTAACATGGGTATCATCTACTCCTTAACATGGGAATGACCTCGTGCTTAACATGAAAAATGGCCTAGTAATTAACATGGGAATAGTCCTTTACCTAACATTGGAATTGCCTAGTACCTAAAATGGGAATTACCTATTACTTAATATAGGAACGGCCAAGTGTTTAACATGTGAATGGCCTCCTACTTAACATGGAAATGAACTAGTGCTTAACATTGGAATGACCTACTGCTTAAAATGGGAGTGGGCTAGTACTCAACATGAGAATGACCTGGTAGTTAACATGAGAATGGCCAGTACTTTACATGAGAATGGACTAGAAGTTAACATGGTAATGCGAATATCACTCTGTTCGTAACCCAGTACCGTAATGAAAGTGAGTGTCTTTTCTTTTAATTATAGTAGCCCAAGATTAGGTGGTGGGTGATGTTAACTAGCCTTTTAATTCTAGATTACTAATAACAAAGTAGGAACGACTGTGAAGAAATATATCTTGTATAGCATTACACTAATTTACAAAACAAACAAAACGAACAAACGCAATGGCAACTAGATGATGCCATAGAATTCTACGGATGTTTTTGTGTTTTGTTTTGTTTTTTGAATTTCGCGCAAAGCTACTCGAGGGTTATCTGCGCTAGCCGTTCCTAATTTAGCAGTGTAAGACTAGAGGGAACGCAGCTAGTCATCACCACCCACCGCCAACTCTTGGGCTACTCTTTTACCAACGAATAGTGGGATTGACCGTCACATTATAACTCTCCGTCGGCTAAAAGGGCGAGCATGTTTGGGGTGACGGTAATTGAAAACCGCGACCCTGAAATAACGATTCGCACGCCTAAATACGTTTAGCCATGCCGGGCCCTACGGATGTTTGTTCTACTTGGTCTCGCTGAAAACTTAGAAAGAAATAACAATTACGGTATAACTTAAACAGTTAATAAGAAATAACACAGCCGTTAAGTATGTCTATTCTTCATGACACTGTGTATATATATGGAACAGTATCTTTATTAGATAAACAACAATATGTTGTTCACTGTTACTTAAATCTTCGTGTATTAATTGCAATAAAGGGAGATTTAATATAAATCCTCACCGAGACACATCCATACATATATTTAAAACATTTAGCTTACTTACCTGATGGCAACACCTTCCAACAAAATAGATAAAAAACACAGCCACTTTTAAATAAACTGAATATTATTATTTTCAGAATCGGCCCTCTTCGTTTTTTGAAACAAACAAACATCATGTTTTACATATGAAATAATTCCAGCTATCATTCCAAGTATACAGTTCTTACCACCTATTTCAAAGTTACGTCTATACCTTTCCTAAAGGTTATAGTAAAATATTAAAGTTTAATGATTGTTTTTGTTAGAAAATAATTGAGCAGTTAATCAATTTATATTCTCGTTTAACAAATTAAAACACAAACTGGAATACGGACGAAGTTATTACAATTTTTTTTATTATAAGTTATGTTTACATTCATATGACTTATTATTCATACTATATGTTAGTTTAGAATATACTTAACGAAAAAAAAATCAAATGTTATACTTTTAGACGAAGAGAAAGTCAGTGGTTTCTGCCATGTAGAATTCCAATTTACAAATATATTGTACAAATCGGATACATTATATAAAATGTAACAGATGGTTAGCACAGTTCACGTCATAGTTAAAAGTTCACACAGTTCTTAACTAATTGATGGCTTGACTTTAGAAAATAATGGTGGCTTATTGTAAAACACCTGCTATACACGAAAACAACTAAGCCACTACAATGTTTGTTGTATCCAAGAGCTACTCGAGAGCTATCTGCGATCGTCGTCCCTAATTTTTTTTTAATTTCACAAATGTATCGTTATATTTTATTGAGAAACGTCTTGATAAAGAATATAGGATTAGATTCAGGGAGAAAAACCATTATCAAAGTTCGTCTGTACGGTCCATGAGAAAAGAAATAGTTAACATCCAGTTTTTAAAAAAGTGTTAAAATGATAGCAGTTTCTATGCTACAACGTTCATTGTCTGATGCTAGTTTTACTTATGTACTTCTTTCAATTAACAAATGTTTTAACGTGCTTTATCCAAAGCATATTTTAAAATATATTTTTTTTATGATTCGATCTAATAATATAGTTCAAAAGTTTCCTTTTCGTAATACCCTTTAAGGTTTTGTCATTTATGCATTTTAAAAGCATGTAACAGAATAAATCTATATTAAACTTTTCTTTTCTGGTGGCAAGTAATCTGAGTGGCACAGGTTCTAATTTCCGTTGCACAAGACGAGTTCGCCCTTTTAGCCGTAGGGGCGTAATAATGTTACGGTTAATCCCATTATTCAAAAGTAAAAGAGTATTCAAAGACTTGGCGGTGATTGTGATGACTAGTTACCTTTCCTCTTCTCTTACACTATCAAATTAAGGACGGCTAGTGCAGATAGCCCTCTTGTATCCTTGCGCAAAATTCATAAACAAACAATCCTTTCCTGCAATGATCTTGAATCAGAAAATCAGCGTTGGATATAAACTTTTTATCTCAAAACATCATTAAACTATCTGTTCGTTTCGTAGAGTACAAATTTTAACTTCATTAAAGTTGTATATCTATTCAGAATTGTTTCAAACTTTTTCTCATAAACGACATCAACTTACTTAAAACTAATTCATCTCACAATTTTGTTTTCACTTTGCTATCTTTGAATTAGTTTAATTCATTATAATCATTGTAACTTCTCAATATATACGCCTATATGGTCCATGAGCTAACATCCAAATATAGAGAAAGTGTTAAAATGTCAGCAGATACTTTGCTAAAACCTTTATTCTTTATTGTTAGTTTTCATTATGTACTTCTTTTGAAGGACACATGTTTTGACATGCTTTTCCCTAAGCATATTTTAAAATAGTTTTTGTTGTAAAGTATGAGAATTAGTCATCTGTGCATTATAAATGCATTTAACAGATTAGATTTATGTATTAATGTTTTTCTCCTGCAATGATCTCGAATCTAAAAATCAACGATAGAAATAAACATTTTATCTTAAAACATAATTAACTTTATTTGTTCAATTCGTTTAATTCATTGGAACCATTGAAAATTCTCCATCGATGCCGGATGGTGAGTCAGCGATAAGTTTAAAAATTTACAATGTTAAGTTCGATTCTCTGTGGTGGATAAATCGAATAGAACCCATTGTTTATCTCTAAGCTAAGAAACAACAAATAAACAAACACTTAGTATTGTTTTGACCTCAATATAGTTGAGCCTTTCTAATTATTTAGAACTATAGTCAGTTAAAAAAGGTTAAAATAAATACCTTATAACTGTTGTAACACTTTAAGGTACGTGTTATGTCAGAACTGTTTACATATCACAATCAACGACATGTGGAATTTTAGGTTCACTGGCCACGTTGCATGAAATATTGGAGTGCGCTTTATATAGTTTCTGTTGTGCACGTTGGTGTATGGAAAACTTATTGATACTGAAATTAAACGGCTTTACACTGCTAAATTAGGGACGGCTAGAGTAGATAGCCTTCTTCTAGCTTTGTGTTAAATTCAGAAACAAATAAACAAACCAAAAAATACCACGTCAGTTACGGCCACTGGTGAGTAAAGAACAAAGGGTAATGTTTTACGCATGTCTATTGTGTCGCTTTGCGAGAAATAAAAAAACAACACAAACAAACAATTTTTAAAAAATGTGTTTTGGAAATTAGGTTTATTCTGAACGATTAAACTATTATATATATATATATATATATATATGTATATAAATAACTCTTTAATGATACCTATTTAATTGGAACCGTTCTCTGACACACTCGCAGTACATCATTTCATCATATTGTTATAGTTTTATATTCCTTTCCGTTGCTATAATTTCAAATCAGTTTTGTAAATTGAGGCGTTCATACATCCTTGAAGAAGACGTCATGTCGGGTGGAATAGAACACACTTATTTGAATGTTCAGGAATAATAAACAAGAAAGGTATTTATTAGCATGGAATGATCAGAACCCTAAGATGAAAAGTACCTGGCCACAGGTACTTTAGGGCGTAATTACTTGATTTACACTTTTAAGTCTTTTACTTTATTTTGTACGATGTTAAGAAAGATTACATTTTTAGTAAAAACAAAACAAAACAGAATAAAGTCATTTAAAGATGGGGTACATTAGGAAAATACATAAAAACCAGTAATATTTTACACCAATATAATATATAAATGATGAAATAAAGAAAAAATCGAAATTCCCATTGGCTACGATTCATCAGAGTTACCGTTCTTACTGGATGTGATAAGCACTCCAGAAGGATAAGGCGTGTTGAGGTTGCTAAGTTGATCGACTTCCACTCTGAAGGTCGCAGATTTGAATCTTCGTCCCACCAAATGTCCTCACCCTTTTAGCCATGGGAAGAGAAATAATGTAACAGTCAATTGGTCGGTAAGCGAGTAGTTAGCCCAAGCTTTCTTCAGTAGATGGTTCTCCCTTCCATTCAGTTTTTGATTTCAACTTAAAGACAACTACTACACATAACTCTCGTGTATCATCACGCGAAATTCAACACACACCAAATTGTAATGCTCGATTAAGAAAAATATCTACCTGTCAAAATTAGTCGTTAAGATTTGTTAATGAAAACACGTCACTATGTTCCATTCACGTAATAAAATTAAAATCCTGGTATCTTATTTAAATATACGAACTAATAGAGAAAACAGTACTTCTATATTGGATACGAGCATGGTTTGGTCAGAGATAATTTATTAACTATGGAAATATGATATGTAGTCCTGTAAGACAGGCATGGAGTTTTATCACTTTTCGACGACATTGACAAATTTATATTTATTTTTGGTCAGTTTTGAAGGTCGAACTAGTTTGATATTATCTTTGCAGCAACATGAATGCAATTTTTTTTAAAAGAAACAGTAAAGAAGATATATCGAAATACTTTAGTGAAAGTTCCATTTACTTTCAAAATATTCAAACGGTATGTAAAATATCCTTATTTTTCTGTAACGAATTCTGTTTTTTTTCTAATTTCACGTAAACTAAACCATGGTCACGCAGACTAAATCTTACATATCAAGAAAAACACTTAGACTCAACCACTACTGTTGTCCTCTTTCGACAAACAACCTTCCTTTGAGAACTTTCTCAAAGGCTCCTGTGCCACGTATCTATACCGTATCGATTGTGACATGTTCTCTCCTGTCTATACAACTATTCTGTGTATAGTACGTCTACATCGAACACTACCGTTCCATTTGCTAGTCTGAAAGTCACCATCGTAACATTGTCGGGGTCTGGACCCTGAATGTGGATTTTAAAGGAACACTACAATTTTCTTCCGCAGTGTAATACTATATTTTTGGATTTACACATCCCTGTCACCCAAAAGTGCTTTATGTCCCATCGAAGGCTTTTCCATTGTAATATCTGGATCTCCTTTATTCAAGACTCTCAAGACTGCCTGAAGCTTTTTTTAAGTCTACCATGTCAACTAAATCATCCTTAAGTAAACATAAACCACAGACATGCAAGTACAGCCTATACCACCATCATGAGATTCAACACAATCTTCTTTAAGTAAGCATAAACCACAAACCTTTAAATACAACTTATATCACCATCATGATATTCAACATAATTTTCATTCAGTAAGGATAAGCCTTTCATTCAGTAAGCCACAAACCTTCAGATAGAGCCTGCTCCATCATCACGAGAGTCAACACAACCTTCTTTAGAAAGCTTAAAGGAAGAACATCTTGATATAAATAATTTATATCAAGTGTTTAGTCTTCCGCTGGTACACAGATAAATGTATCAATTTCCAACGCTAGAATTAGGGTTTTGATTGCCCTATGTTGACTTAACAGATAGCCCGACGTGGCTTTGCTTTAAGAAATTAAACACACACATAAACAAGTTTATAATACTGCATGAAACTGTAATAAGCCAAAAAGAAGTATTTGACTATAACATTAATGTAATAACTCAGTTCAGTATTAGACAACACATGTTCTCTAATTGTCACTTGTGATAGAAAAAAACCCGTCATCAAATCTAGCAGAGGTGCGAGTACCATTAGCCCTGACATTTATTTCCTTACCACAACATTGCGTTCTGTACATTGAGATTGTTAATGCATTGATCAAATCCAATATTAAGTTAAAATAGCACAAGAGCTGGTTGTGGGTGCTGTTGACTAGTTACCATTCCTTTGTCTATCCATTTAAAGTTAAGGGTGATAATACAGATTATCGATAACAACAAGAGTGAGTTAAAAAGACTATCAACATTAAACGACTAAGATGTGTATTTTGAGATCTTTTAGGGGCACACCGATAAATACCTGAAAGTTTTATCATCATAAGGGGAAATTCGTGTAGTAAATACGAGTAGATAGACATATAGTAATGTAAGCTCATAACCTATACACGTGCAGGGCACAATGACCTTTGGAATGCATGTGAATATTTGTCTGAGCACTAGATGTGGACCAGTTCACCCAGCGTTGAACTGGCTTCATTCCGCAGCCATGTATCACAACCAGACACAGTAACCATGTTAGTAAGGTCTTTTCTGATTGTTTAGCAATAGAATAGCTTCTGTATTTTTGTATTCCTCCAAATGAGTTTGAACAGGATCAAAGGGTTTCACACACGTACTCTGACAGCAAATTATGAAGCAAAGCATGTGTCTTTATCCTTCCAACATTAGCTGATAAAAGTGGTACAACATGAAGTTATATACCTGTAACTACGTTCAAAAGACCTACGTTCTTCAAGTATTAAGACCAGTATGAGTAAGAAGCTAGTAGTTTCCAGACACATCTTAGATAATTTAATGTGTCTGGTCTTTGAAATCATTATCGTGGTACATCCTGAGATCCACATTTGAGTGGTTGATAAAATCAGTACGACACGCTGCTGTGTGCTAGTAACAGCTAGTACAAGTACTGAACTATGCATGTGCAATATTCATCAACCTGTGCTGACAGTACATTTTGTTGTTATAAAGCACAAAAATGTTCATACTAGTTCTGATTTCTTCGATGGAAGTTTCAGCATCCAGCGAAATTTCCTGACGTATGACTATTCATTCTTAGAGCGAAACTGGCCTTTATTACAACTCTTGATGAGGGCATTCAATGAACAAAAGTGGCGTCATTGTACCACAAATACGTCATCTGTCAGTTTGTTTTCTATTTCTTAACCTTTTTGTACTCCTGAAAAGGTGAATTAAATGCAACAACACAGTTGGGGTGCTCACTAAGAAATAGTATAAATATTCAAAACAATGTTTCCTACCCTTCTATTCTACAATATTTTACATTGCATAAATTATTCATATAGTAATAAGGTTTGGCCCAGTTACTGGGAAGTTCAAATGGAACCAACTTACAGGTTACACATTAATGTTTCTATCCGAATGTTGACTCATTTCATCGCGACTAAGGAATCCCAATATAGGGAACTCACAACAACTATCGCTATTTAGTAAAACACAAATCATAGTTACAATACACAAAACATGGGAAGGTTTTGTAAAAGAATAGTGGAGAAATCTTTCATGGAACTCAATTCTCTTAACATACCAGTTTAATCCTTCTCGTTAGCTAACTGAAAGATAATTCAAGAAATAAATAAAGTAGCCCTCACAAGTTAAATAGGATTCAAACGTCCAAAAGTTTATCGTTATTGATATTAAAATCGAAAGTAGGAGACTGCAAAAAATTACTAAAATTAAAGTTCACAAACATTTTGAGTTAAAAAGTATTCGTACAAGGACAAGACTAGCTTTATATAGTGTACACTAAAACCAACCTAGGTTTACAAGCGTGATATTCATCTGTTACCGTAGGAGGCAGAATCTCGCCATCATCTGATTCGTCGACAGAGAAGACAGCTGTCTACTCCTAGGCCCGGCATAGCCAGGTGGTTAAAGCACAAGTCTCGTAATCGGAGGGTGACGAGTTCGAATCACCAAACATGCTCGTCGTTTCAGCCTGGAGACGTTATAACGTGACGTTCAATCACACTATTCATTGTTAAGGCAATAACCCAAGAGTTGGCGGTGGGTGGTGATGACTAGCTTACACTGCCAAATTAGAGACGGCTAGCGCAGATAGCCCTCGTGTACCTTTGCGCAATATTCAAAAAACAAAACAAACCTTTATAACTTAGCTGTTTACGCTTGTTTTGAAACTTTACCTGTTGTAAACAACGCTATAAATGAAAGACGGAAAGAAAGTCCATTTTTCATTGAATGCATGCAACGGTTGGTTAAAGAATACAGCCCAACAATCTGGTGTCTCAACGGTCCTAGCTTATTGACAAGAGTTATTCGAGAAGCTTGTGAAAACGAATACAAATATTTCGCTAGAGGATTCACAGAGTTCATCTGTCACCAGTTTTAACTATCTACATTATTCATTATTATCAGCGAGAACCTTATTATAATATCAGAGCTTCTTTACGTGTAGAAGACATCTGGAAAGACACTTATATCGTGCATAACTGGAACAATATATCTTAAAGACTAAATTTTTACATAGAGATGGGATTGCAATGGAAGAATTATCCAATAACGTATTCTTATTTTGGGAAATAATTCGCAGATTTAATGACACTAACACAATTTTTTTTACTCCTCAGTCTATACACAGTAGTAAACTTAGATGATGTATATGTATATTTTGAAACAAAGAGTAAAAAAAAATCAATCCAAAATTCCCATTAAATGGAGAGTACAAGTTTCTAATAATAAAATCCGGGATTTTTAAGATATTTTTTTTTCGAAATTAAATGACAGTTTAAACTTGATAACCTTTGAGCATAGTTTATATTTTTACTCAAAATTTTTTGTTAAATTATGTAAAAAAGCAAACTAAAATTCCCTACAAAATTTTACGAAATAATTCGCAGGTTTAATGACACTATTAGAAGTTTTTGACTAAGTCTGTACACAGTAGTAAAGTTAGAGGATATACATGTGGTGTTTTGTTGACCTACCCTCTTCGCTAAGATTAACCATAATTTGTTTTGTTTTTGGCTGTTTGCACCCATTCTTGGTCTGTGTTGATCCTGGTGTTGGTGAGATAATCTCATTATTTGATCAGTGGTATGCTAGCGAGTTCAGTGCAGCTCGCTAACAGTAATGCTGAACAAATCGTACTGTATGTTCTAGTTGAAACCCAGACTTTAATTGACGACAGTGCCATCTACAGTAGTGCAAGTACAACTTTTCTGTGACACAGTTTGTTGCACATTGTTGGTAAAGGAGAATAGTTTTGTATCATTAGATATCTTACACATGTTGATTCCAATCGATTTCATAAGACCATGAGAATCTTCTGAGAGTAGCATGGTGAATGGAATCCTTAATACAGTCATGTAGAACACAAGCAATCGATTGTTCTTGTCAAGAGCACTGGAACTTGATGCCTTAAGTCGAGCGTCTTCATTTGGAAAGTTGAATACTGTTGTAAATTCAATACCAAAGAAATGTCTAATTAAATAAACCTCGTTTCCGCGCCCTGTTAGAGTATTAAAATACACTGAATACCTCTCTTTCACAGTTGAGTACTTGAATGATTTCCTCGTTTCTTCTGTGTCACCAAATCCAAAGGGATTCTTAGAGTAGAGCAGGGGTGTGCAACAGGCGGCCCGCGGGCCACAACCCGGCCCGCCAAGCCATTTAGTGTGGCCCTAGTTGTTGTAATCTAACCATGTGGCCTGATCTGTAATCCAACGCAAATGGAATATTTTTAAAAGCATCGATCCTACGGGATTCCCAGGCTTCGACTCGACAAACTTCTAAAATTATCTTTGCTAGAGAGGAGCAGGCCGAATTCGATTGGTCGGCCTCCTTAGGGCATGAATAGGTGACGTGCACTAGCACTATTGTCTACGACTCAACGTCATGTCCTGAACCTCGCCTTCGCCCGCTGGCGACAATTTTCCTAACCTCTGCTGTCCGTCATTCATTATTGGTGAAAATTTTATTACCTTTTACAGTTACTACAAGAGATTGAAGGTAAATTGATTATTATTTAGCATATTGTTGTGACTTTACTGAATTTATTAAAATTTTTGCTTTCAGATGCATCTGATTCTATGTACAGTGTGACCTCGTTATTCGCGGGGGTTACGTTCTTTACCCTCCCGCGAATAGCGAAAACCGCGAATATTGGACGCAGTTTTAAAACGTATATGTATGCGATTATATACTATATGAAATGCTTCCCAAACACTAATGATACTTATACTCATTGATGCAGTAATAATGTAGCAATATTGCATACTGTTATGTATTTCACTAAATTGTACCGTGCGTTACCGGGCTGTGCTTTGCCGTTTGCGTTGTTGGGGAAGCTGAGGCAGTCAGCCAATAGCAGTCCAATCTTGTTTGGTGAAGACGAAAATTGATAAAACGGCTTGATTGAGTAAATACAACAGAAATCTCCTCGAAAAGCCCTTTCAGTCTCTGTGACCTACAAAACGCAGTTCGCGCATAACCCGCGAATATGCGGGGCCGCGAATGGCGAACCGCGAATAGGCGAGGTCACACTGTATTTTGCTATTCTCAATTAATTTAAGTACCGGAAGGCTATGATCGGATGCCAATTTAGAAACATGTGTTTCTGTCCATAAGAGGTTCCATGTGTAAATAAATTCTATGTTTTTTTCTACTTTGCTATTTTCGTGAGAATAATTTTTGTTTTGATTTCAGGGCTAGTAAAATGTCAGCAGTTAAGAAACGAAAATTGATGATGAGGGAAGGTTATTCAACAGTGAATGGTGCACAAAATATCTTGTTGTCCCACATAATCAAGGTGTTGTCTGCCTCGTCTGTCAAACTACAATTGCAGTCATGAAAGAGTACAATATTAAGCGACATTACGCAACTAAGCACTCCTCCCAGTTTGATGAAATTGTTGGTCAGGCACGAAAGGACAAAATTGAACATTTAAAACATCCATTGAAAAGCAACAAGGTGTTTTACCACTTTCAAGAAAAATTCAGAACTGGTGACAAAACTGAGTTTTAAGCTTTGTGAATGTATGGCAGAAAGGGAAAGCCTTTCAGTGATGGAGAATTTATTAAAAATTGTTTAACAATATTCACAGAATATGCATGTCCAGAGAAAAAATATTTGGTGGAGCAAACTAGCCTTTCCCGCTTTACTGTCTCACGCAGGACAAAAGATCTTTCAGAGGACATCAAAGAAACTTTGAAAGAGAGATTGAATTCGTGTGAAGCTTTCAGTCTGGCTTTGGATGAAAGCACTGATATCAATGACACATCCCAACTTGTCATTTTCATCAGAGCTGTTACTGCAGGCTTTGATGTTTTCGAAGAGTTTTTAGATATGGCAAGCCTTTCCTCCACAACCACAGGACAGGATATTTGTGAACAAGTGCTTAAGGTTGTAGAAAAGTTTGAACTGAATCCTTATAAATTATGTGGTGTTACAACAGATGGTGCTCCTTCCATGACAGGTAGGACAAATGGATTCACCAAGAAATTTCTAACTGCAATTGGAGCACAAGACGTAGTTGTAAGCCATTGCATTATTCACCAAGACAGCTTGTGCACCAAAGTTCTGGATTTTGCAGAAGTCATGAAAAATGTCGTCCAATGCGTAAATTATATTCGAACACGAGGATTAAATCATCGACAATTTAAAACTTTTTAGATGAGCTGGACAGTGAGTATTCAGATGTTTTGTACTTCTCTGCTGTACGTTGGCTTAGTAGAGCTGCTACTTTGAAGAGATTCTGGAATCTGCGAGAGGAGATTAAGTTCTTCATGGAGAGCAAACGTCAGAATGTGGACTTCTTGAGCAATGAGAACTGGCTGAATGACTTAGCATTCCTCACAGACATTACACAGCATCTGTCTGATTTAAACTTAAAACTACAAGGGAAAAGTCAACTTGTGAATAAGTTGTTTGAGCATATTTGTGCTTTTGAGAAGAAATTGGAACTTTTCCAGGTTCAGTTGAGAAGAGCCATATTGACCCATTTTACATGTCTTGCAACCAGGAAACTGGAATTTCCTAATCTGGATTGCACCAAATATGGAACCAGTGTACAAAAGCTGCGTGATGAGTTTGCAAACAGATTTCCAGATTTCAGACAAACTGAAATTAGATTGAAATTGTTCGCTCAACCTTTGATTTGGCAGTGGAAGACAGTCCTGATGATTGCCAAATGGAACTCATTGAACTGCAGGCTGACATGGACACTAAAAGGAAATTCTCTGAAAACAGTTTGCTAGACTTTTACAAACTCTGTGTACGTGAAAAGTTTCCCAATTTGTCCCATCATGCACAAAGAATTGCCTCCCTTTTTGGTAACACCTACTGCTGTGAGCAATTTTTCTCCAAAATGAAGCTCATCAAAACCAAATGTAGAAGTCAGCTGACTGATGAACATTTGACCAGTCAGTTAAGAGTGGCAACCACTTCTGTCAAAGCTGATATTGACAAGCTCTGCAAGGACTCTAAATTTCAAGTGTCGCACTAAAATGATCACTCATGCAAAAAATATAAAATATTATTGCTTGCATTTGAGGAATTTTTTTAATTTATTGTGCATGTACACGAATAAGCTTGTTTTTTAAGTGGCCCCGCTTGATTGATGAAGTTGGTTATATGGCCCACCGACGAAAAATGTTGCACACCCCTGGAGTAGAGTAATCAATCTTTCCTTTTTTTCTTTATTAGCGCCTTCACTTTGATACTGAGGGAATTTCTCACACGCACCACACATACACACTTTACACTTACAAGTCAATGTCTTCTTTTCCCGTATATACGATACTATATCAACACAAGGTCAGTAAAATGTCTCCTTGAATGTTGACTGTATGTCGATATTTATTTTGTGGCACTCTCCGGAGCCGGTTTTCAAAAAGCATTCTTCTCGTTGTTGTCCAGACAGGTTTAAGTAAAAATGTCAACTAACACAGAAATGATCCCGATTAACTTGCTAAATTAAGTTTTGCTAAATTCTGGAACCACTGAAAGTGAAAGAGCTGTTAAAAAAAGGTGCTATTTTTTCTTTAAAATAGAAAAAAAATCAGATAAAATAACATTATAATATATTATCTTTCAAACCTCAAAGAGTAACTTTTTTATAACTTTTACGTCGTTCCACTAATTATGTAAATAATCAATATAAATTGTTTTCTTATAGATATTATAAAGTATGAATAAAAAGAACACGGATGTCATTCTTAATAAAACTGTAACATTTAAAATAAGGTGTTTTTTTTTAATAAAATTGTAATATTTAACTTGTTATACATTCATCATTTGATCCAATGTTACTTTTTTTAAATTTTGATTCAACTTTCCAAGAAGAATAAACAATACTGATATATATATAGATGTACATGAAGGAACAGACAAATATAGAGGTATATAAGTATACGGGTGTATATAGATTGTATAAAGACACAAATATATGTAGATTTATATAAAGATAAATATATATATAGGGGTACATAAAGATAGATAGATATATATAAATGTATATAAAAATACAAATATATATGTAGATGAATATCTAGATGCATTTTGTATAGTAAAACGTATGCTTAATCTTTCCTATGGGTCAGATATAATTCTCCGTCTTTACAACGTTAAATTCTAGACTTAAATTCCCTGTGTAAAAAATAACGCATATTCCATTGGACAGGTTTGCTCTAATGATAAAAAAACAACAACCCGTCTTTGACAAAAACTTTATTCTGGATTAGACGATTTTTTAAATTTATATTTTGTGAAAAATGATTTTAGTTGAAAAGTAATTTACTTGTCTAACCAAGATGATGTACTACTGATCTGATGTTCGATTTACTTCAGTATAATATTTGTTTTATTGCAAATCAACTAAAGGATTGAACGACTTGAAGGTTTTATTTTAATAATATTTGAAAGTTTATTTTTTGAGTTTTGTTTGTGAATATTCAATAATGATCTGACGATAAATTGTGTTTAACATATTAGAAAAAAGTAGCAATTACATAACACTCTCAGGTCAGAAGAGGTTCTTCAAAATGAAAAACGTGACAGAACCAGAAAACATGTTCTTTTATGAGACCTCTGGTAAATGTTACCATACGAGTAGAGAATCTTGCCTTATTGAGTCTTCAGCCAATATCTTCCTACCAACAGAATCCAGTTATTTTACCCTTGTAATAATTTGAGTGAATTTTAGAAGGAAGAGTTTTTCCAAACTGATTCACAAAGTGAAAACATTGAAGTTAAGCAGATGAACTTCGAGTTATTATTCTCCGAAACACAATTAGCTGCGTGTTATCAGAGTGAACTATTTAACGTAGACATTTACAAAACAGCTTTTCTATTAAATGGTTTCAAATACGCACTGCTCAAGAATTATAGTGATGTAGCAATCGATTTTGAATGTATAATAAGAAAACCACTTCCCAACTTGTCTGCTTACGCTGGTTTTCATTCGTTATTAACTTTGAACAATGCTATAATTAATGCACAGAAAGAAAGTCTATTTTTTGTTGAATGCATGCAACGATTTATTACAGAATACAGCCCAAACATTTGGGGATATATGGACCCTGCTTTAGTGACCAGCGTTTTTTGAGAAGCATGTAAAAGAGAAACCAAAGACTTTGCTCCAGGATTCACGTGTTATAGAGTTCATCTCTTCCAGGTTCCAGCTTTTTATCCTGTTCATTTTTCTCAGCGTTAACTGTTTTTTATCTCAATGTTTCCGAATCCTTAAACGAAATCTGGAACGATAGCTGTATGGTTCACACCTGTAACAGTCAAGTTCGAAGAAAACAGTTTAAACCTAGAGACAAGAACCCAATGGATCATGTGGGCAAGAAAAATTTCCAATAACTTATTCTTACATTGTGAGGCAAGATGTAGAAAAAATAATCTCAAATTGCTTGAGAAATACAGTATAGGTTTAAAGTCCAATTTTCAGGAGGTGTTTGATCGATTTTATTTCTTGTTACTATTTAAAAGAACTTATTAAGATTTTATCTAAAACAATGCTAACTCAGTTAATAAACCCACAGAACTTTGACTTACAAATTTTAAAGAGTAGTTAATATTTTTATTGGTTTTCATTTAGGAAAATAAATTAAATAATACTAATATTATCTTTACTTTTACAAGTGTTTTTGACATATTTCATACCACTAATTTTTCTTTCGGTTATTCACGTTCAATATTTTTGGTATTTTAATAATTATGTATGCGAAGATCTTGTTTTATTCGTAGTACAGAATTTATTTTTAGAAATTCAAATATACTGAAAATATTATGTTAGATGAACATTCCACCCACAATCAAATATTACTACATTAAAATAGCGGTTTTCGTATTATATTTTTTTAACATAAATTTATTTTATCAGATGTTTGTACGAGTTTACAAACAGAATCAGTCGTATAATTAAAATAATTAAAAGGTTTGTTTTTAAATATGCTTTTAAAATAATGAAACGGATTCAGTATTTTACATCGTTTTTACGATTTATAAAAATAATTATCAATTATGTAATTTCAAATATTTTTGTTAATCGCTTGAAAACAATTCAAATATAGCGAAGTTCAGAGTTTTCCTGTGGTGTTATTTGTTTGTTTTCGAATTTACGTAAAAAGATACGCGAACGTCTATCGAAGAATAGTCGTCCATAAATATGAAATAAAAAGTTGCAGAGAAAGCACATACTCAATTGAACACACCTCCACCTATTGTGTCACTTTTGTCCATTTAGGGTGAAAGTAATGGAAAATGCCCCCATTGGCAAAGCGGTATGTCTGCGGAGTTACACACCTAAAATTCGGTTTTCGATACCCGTGGTGGGTAGCGCACAGATAGCCCATTGTGTAGCTTTGTGCTTAATTCAAAACAACAAACAAAACAGTATTCAAAAATAGGTAACAGCAAATACTCGGTTTGAAAATTACAGGGTGCTTTGTTTTTACCGTAATAGAACCAGGGAGGTTACTAAAGATGAAAATTGAAAAACTTGTTTTTTGATGTTGAGACTGAGTCACTATTTTTGTGAATATCTTTAACTATCATAGCAAAAAGTTCGAATTTCTTGTTCTACTTTCTACTTCTTTTTAATTACTTTATAACTAAAAAACAGAAAACAACAGAATCAATCAATTTCACTAACATAACATAGTTACAAAGGAAGTATCCACTTTTATAAGATGTATTATTTGAAGGAACACTAAATTTCTAGACAACCAATATATAACAGCATTGTAACATCATTGTGTATAAAACTTGGTTATAAATACAACCTTCATGTATTCGTTAAAACACTGAGTGAACAACAAAGAAAAAACGTTTCAAAACAGGAAACAACACAGTAGGGATGAGATTTGAAACGTGATGTAACTTGTTCAAGTTTGGTGCTAGGCTTTTGTTATATTGTTCACATGATCTTTCTCTAAGCTTCATTTGTATTCAATTGTTGATACGAGGAGACTAAATATTTCTTGATTTTTCTGTTTCAAGTTACTAATACGAGCAGATGCAGAGAGCAATGTTAGTGTTAGGGAAGTTATATTGAGTTTTCCTCAGTTTAGGCATAAAGTGTGAATCGCGATGACCATTTAATGTGTAATAATCACAGATTTCTGTCCGTTAACTTTCTATCACACTGAGTATCTGTGCTATTATGAAGGGATAATACAAATATCTTCCCTGTTTCCTTGTTTTCATTGTTCTTGATGGAATTAGATTAGCTATCCTTAGATTTACTTCCTTTCTTCAAAAACGTTTGTCTTTACTTCAAAAAAGTTATTCTCATACAATTTGTGTACGCGAGACAATGGACAAACAAGGATATACATTGTTAATATCGAGTCAAGACATCAACCACCTTGATAAATAATTCCGTCTAATCTTACTTAATTCCATGTGTAACTCAAAACTTGAAACATACGTCAGTTTGATCTAAATACATTACTGTTTTTTTGTGTTCTTTAGTTCAGTGTTTGCCAACACGAGAAAATTACCAATGTCTTCAGGTGAAGTTTACCTTTAATATTTCCGCCTGAATAGTTATGAAGTAAAAATTGTTGTGTTTATTGTTAAACAAACTCTATTTGAATGTAGTTTGATAGATAATTTAATCAAGCTCTCACTGTAAAAAATCGTATAAGAAACAAATGGCACCTTAAAGTTCAAATGTGCTTGTGATTCAGGCTGAATGTGGGCACAAGGTTCTGGCCTAATTGGTTAATTTGTGTTTTATTAAGATAACTTGGTAGTCCACTACAAATGATCTATCCAACAACTAACAAGCTTGAATAAGCACCTGATGGTAAATTATCTCAATAACCTAGTTTAAGGACGGTGTCAGGCTTTAGTGATATTGTTGACGTCATCTTACTCGAAGCTTTTTATGTTTTAAATTGTGGATGCGAGAGGTCTAAATATTTCCGTTCCACGTTACAAATACGAGCAGATCCAGAGAGCTATGTTAATGTTAGGGAAGTTATACTGATATTTTCCTCAGTTTAGCCATAAAGTGTCGGTAGCAGAGACTATTTAATGTGCAATAATCACAGATTGTATTGTATTAACAGAACTGAGAAGAAGAATAATGCTTCTTATTTTGGATCTAAAGTAACTAAACTTGCCTGTGTGAGTCTTTCATGAAGAAAAGAGAATTACTTGCAGCTCTAGAGTTCACTACAATAACCTGACATTTATACTATTTTTGTCAGTTAACATTATACTACACTGTGTATTTATGTTATTATGAAGGAATGATAAATATATCATACCTACTTTATTGTTTGCATTGTTTTTGATGAAATTAGATTAGCCATCCTTAGATTTACTTCCTTTCTTGGGAAAAATGTTTGTCTTTACTTGAAGAAATTTATTCTCATACAATTTGTGTACCTGAGACAACCAGCTCTTTGACAAGGCACAAAGATAGGAGTACATTGTTAATATCGAGTCAGGAAATCAACCACCTTATCACTAGGTCTGGATTTACTTTCATGGAGACGAAAGAAAATTAAATGTATATCTATATGTACTTTCTCTCTGTAACTTGTACGATAACGATTCATCGTGAAGAGCAATCAAAGTGAACATACAAGAGCAAAGTCAATGTGAGAACAGTAATTTATTTATTACGTGTTGATGAGATGTGTAAAAAAAACTGTAAACTCTATTTATATCTAATAAAGATAGTAATGAGAAGTTTATTTGTAATTTACATTCAGAACGCTTTCACGTAAGGTACACTTGATATATTAGTACTTTCTCTAAGACCAAACGGCCAGATCTTTATTGTAAAAAACAATGAAACAACAAAATTTAAGTCACTTTTCAAGAAATTTTTATTGATCATAACAAGTAACTTAAAAGATTTTTTTATCTTAACATCTTTAATTGCGGAACAATTTTACAAGTCCTTCAGTGGAAACATGTACGGGCTTACAACCATTAAGTCTGAAATTCGATTCTCCATGGTATACATAACAGACATTCTACAGTCCAAATAACAAAGAAAGAAACAGTCTTTGATAAAATCATCATCTCCTATAGTGTCCCGGAAAGTGATCTGCCTACAACTTTACCCTTAGATCTTTACTCACCAGGGGTCTTCACTGATGTGGCATTTTCTGATTTGTTTATTTGTTAATGAATTTAACGAAAAGCTATACTAAGGCTACCTGCGCCAGCCGTTCTTCATTTTGCTATATAATAGAAGATGGAATGCAGCTAACCATCACCACCCACTGTCAACTCTTGAGTTACTCTTTTACCAAGGAAGAGTTGGATTAATCGTCACAATATATTATCCCCAGGTCTGACATATCGAGCACATTTGTTGTGAAGGAGTTTCGAACCCGTGTCTCCAACTTAAAGTCGAGCGCCCTAACCAGCTGAGAATGTCTGGTCAGCATATTTTGAACGCCTACTCGGTGTTACAAGTACTAGAAATTTAATTTAGTTTCTAATTTTCTTGTGCGTATGAATCTTCTGGCATTTCTATTATTCGTCGCAAATACAAACACAAAGTTACAGCTCCGTACTAACTGACTGATTCAATATTCTGTTAAAAATATTATCTAGTCTCGCATTCTTATATCATTCAAATCGTTTTTATACTTTCAAGAAAATCATTGTCATTAAACCAAACTCTTATTGTTACACGTTAAAAGCTTTCTCTACCCAAAAACAATTCGTCTAAATTAAATCACATACCCTAAATGATCATTCATAATGTCTAGTTATAGTCTACAGTCTTTGTGCTTATAAATAAAAGTAAATTATTCTGTTTTTGTATGTATGATTTGTTGGTGAGCACAATAATCACTGTAAGAAAATAATGATCCATCCACTGTTTCAACAGCTTCTTTTAGTATTGTTTATAACATGTGCTATAAATACTCTTCAGGTGTGGGACGTTCTGGAAGTTAAGGTGCTTGACTAACAATATGTTGATTGTGACATTGAATTTCTTTGCCGAACAAGACCTCCTCTTTAACCCTGTAGCCGTTGTAATGATACAGTCAATCCTACTTTATCTTGCTAAAGAATGACCAAGATATGGTGGTGGGTTATATTAACTCGCCGGCTTCTCTCTGTTCTTTCACTTCGATATTAGAGTTGTCTCGTGCAAACAGTTCTCGAGTAGCTTCAAGCGAAAATTCAATAGCAAAAATTAAAGAAAAACCTGCTCGTTCAAATGTTCTTTATATGGAGATGAACAGTTGAAAATCTAACACAAATAATTCCGTCTAATTTTACTTAATCCCATGTGTAACTCAGAACTTGAAACATACGCTAGTTTGTTCTAAATATAGTAAAGTTTTGTGTGTGTTTCAATTCAGTGTTTGCCAACACGAAAAAATTACCAAGGTCTTCAAAAAAAGTCTACCTTCAATATTTTCCTCTGAATAGTTATGAAGTAGAAATTGTTGTGTTTATTATTAAAGAAAACTCCATATAAACATAGTTTGATAGATGATTTAATCAAGTTCTTATTATAAAAAAATCGTATAAGAAACAAATAACACCTTAAAGTTCAACAGTGCTTGTGATTCAGGCTGAATGTAAGCACGAGTTTCTGTCTTGACTAGCACCTTTCGTGTTTTCGTCCAGTAAACTTTGCAGTTCATCACTGATTATCTATCAAACAACTAACAAGCTTGAATAAGCACCTTAATTATCTCAATAACTAACTTGGTTTAGCGCCTACTTGTTAACTGATCCACCCACAAACCTGGTTTAACGTCTTGGTTTAACCACCAACTAATTAACAAGACTTAGCACCTGCTGGTTAAATATCTTAACAATTAATTAAATTGGTTTTGCGTCTGGTGGGTAAGTATCTTACAAATTAACTTAAATGGTTTAGTTCCTGCTGGTTTACTACTCCACCAACCAATTTACTTGGTTTAATGTGTGCTGGTTAATAATCCCACAAATTAAATAACATGGTTTAGCATGTGGTGGTTAACTATCCCAGGAATTAATTAACTTGGAGTATGGTGTGCTGGTTAACTATCCAATCAACTAATTACTTGGTTTAACGTCTGCTAGTTAACTATCTTAACAATTAATTAAATTGGTTCCGTGTCTGCTAGTTAACTATCTAAACAATTAATTAAATTAGCTTTGCTCCTGCTGGTTAATTATCCAAACAATTAGATACATTGATTTAGCGTATGATGGTTAATTACTTCAACAATATCAAATAACTTGGTTTAGTGCTAACAGTTGTTACATTATATTTTATAAATGATGTTGGTATTGTGTTTGTCAGTGTAGTTTTCACATGGTATGAGCTTTAGTTCTGTACAGGATTTTTGAATAAATTTGGTATTTATTTCAATGTTGTGTTTTGTCATAAGCTTTGTTTTCCAAATGTTGTTTATTTTTTGCTGATGTCGTGAATATATGGTATCACACAGATTGAATCACAAGAGATCTATACATTCTTACACCTACCACTATACTGGTACAGATTTTGTGACGATACAATTGCTGGAATCACATCTACAGAACATACACAGAAGAAACTAGCCAAATAGCATTTCATAACCTCAAGATCTCAAGAACCGATACACAAATTCAAAAGAGAAATCCACATAAAATCACCCATACTAGATTATGCATTCCCTGGGACTCAGCACAAAAACTCAATAGATTAAAAAACCAGAACAACAGCCACAAAACTATGTTCTTCCTTAAAATTAACGATGAATTAAACAAATAAAACAACACATCATCAACATCAACACAAAAACTGTTGAAAAAATTATACTCACACACCTGGAACAACAACAATAAATCCCAAGATACAACAAACTACAAAACCTGACACTGCTGCGTTCCTGAAGATGACACAAGAAGATCGAAACGTTGTTCTCTGTTTTATTTTGGTAAAAGTGTTAATATCCATGCCAGTTGTCGTGATATATATTTTTACTTCAAAAGTGTTTCTTGTCATCACAAATCTTAGGGTTGTAAATATGTAGTCTGCTGCCTCCATGGCGATTCACAACATTTCAATAATTAATATTTAAGTTAATTTCAAAAATTATCATGCCCAACTATTTTGATTAAAGGCTTCTCTATCAAAACTACATTTTCTTTTTGACCTCAAACTTTGGAGCTGACAATGTTTACCATGGTTGTGACAACCTATCCCCAAATACCAATTTTAAAGCTGCTCTTCCAGTTGGTACAGACAAAAAGTAGTAATTAGATTGTCATTTAAAAGTATAGTTCCGTTTAAACGTTGTTTCAGACTAAGGCGTTTCATATCTAATTTTTTGTTGTTGTTTTTAATGGAATATTATATGCGTAGAAATCGGATTCCTATACTCGTGGAGGACAAAGCGCAAAAGGCTAATTTTAAAATGGAAAATTTTAATCCAGTGTTAGAAACTTGCTTTTTAAAATGGTGCAATTTGAAACTTGTTTAAAATGGCATTCAGATAAAAGAAAACCTCTCTCATTACGCAGTTTGCAAAACAGAGCAAGCATTTTTTCTCGAGAAAAGCGTCGGACTTCAGTATGAAGCAGCAAATGTCATACAAACTTCTCATATCCTCGCGGAGCAAACTGAAGATCCTCGCATTGAATGGTTTTAATTTTATAAAATTAACTGTTTTTATGACATCACCTGATACCTCATGTAAGTCGTCTGGCATTCGCTTCATTGCAAGTGCATGACGATAAAGACAGCAGCAGATACTCTCGATGTCCACGTTTTTCTTTTTTCGTACATGCCTCTGCGCCTGAATATTTTCAAGTCATAGTTGCAGCCCCATTAGTGCCGCCATTGGATTTCATGTTCTTCCATAAATATATCGATCGGTTTAAATATTTCTTCATCTGTTGTTTGAGAAGGCAAAGTTTTGCAATTTAGCATGTCTTCTTCAAAACTAGCTGCGTGAATATAGCGAACAAACACAAACAACATCGCATAACCTGCGACATCTGTTGATTCATCCACCTGAAGAGAAAAAGTAGTCTTCACTTTCACTCACTTTATTCTTTCCGTTAAGCAATTTGCTGATATATTCTTAATTCTTCGAAAAACCGATTAGTCAGAAAGGTGTACAGAGTTAATGTTTTTAATCAAAATTTCAACAATTGTGCACTCTACTAAATATTTAGCGCATGTTTTTTTTCAAATATTCTGTAATTGTATGAGCTTCACCTTCTTTTGCAATACGGTAACTAACACTATATGAAGCAATAAAAGCACTTTTGTTGTTCTGATGGACAAACGAACGAAATGTAGCTTTCCTTGCATTTAATTGCAAACACTTTCTTCTAAAATACTCGGAAATTGGATTTTTTAATTGGACTCTTTGGTTTCTAGATGGCGTTTTAACTGTACTAGGTGCAAACTACTATTACTCAACAATGTTCCACATTCAACACACAACCTAATAGGTCCATCTTCATTACCTGTCCATGTAAAACCATATTCAATAAAACTATCATACTTTCTTTACTTTTTTGTCTCGGTACTTCTTGCATCATCCTGCGTTGAAGTGCTTGCACGCGACGATAACGCCGATGAATTAGTATCAGGCCTAGGTCTAGGAAGTTTTTACTCGTATCAGATTTATTACTGATATTCAGCCTCTTATCCATTATAAGGGTAACAACTAATTATTAATTTGTCTAAAAATGTATTCTTATATCTTTGGCATTTCAAATGTATTTTCACGGACATAAAACATATTCTTAATGAGAACTCGTTCAAACACTTGAGTTTTATCATCATACAATAAAATCATAAATAATGAATAATATATTTTAAAGGAAAAGGGTGACCTACTATTTTTACACTTTTTTGTTTTAACAGAAATTTTAAGCCATATAACAAAATATTAAGCCAGATCTGACCTGCGTTTAAATCTTGAACCAAATGAAGCATGGCGTCATGCGGACGTATGATGTCATAAAGCTCATTAGTTCTAAGTTTGTCTAAGTAAACTACAACGAATCTAACCTAACTTAACAATTAGCAATTATAATTGTTATAAGTATAATTATACTTCATATAAATATAATTATACTTCATATAAATATACTTTGAAATTGAAACAATTGATACTGCATCTAATTGCATCACAATGTTTCAAATTTGAACAAGTTTCAGCTACGACGTCATGTTTCATTTTGTTTGATTTTTAAAAGACAATTGGCATCATTACCCAGGATTGGCCGATGTTTAATACGAAAATTACTAGGATATCTTGCATCTCCAATGACGCATGCTATCTTTAGATGGTGTTTTATCTATTAGCACTAACCAGTGTTACTGTAGAAGTTAATTGAGATTGTGTTAACATTTTAACCGCGACAAGTTCCCGAAACTGAATAAAATCGTCTGGCGTTAAGCATAATAATATATTGAAAGGCCCAATACGTGATAAACGTGTTATATTAAAGATATATTTTACTTTTATGTACAGTGTATTCTGATTCAATTTTATTGGTTTAGAAAAAAATATTTACACAAAAATTTCCTCGCGGAGCCCCAGATAACTAATGCGGTGTTCTAGGGTTCCGCGGAGCACAGTTTGAAAAACCCTGAATGAAGGCACAATTATTACTAAACGAATTAACTTTGTCTTTATTACACCTTTCAAATCTAAAGGAAGATCTGTCTTCCGAGCCAACTTAATAACGTAAAATAATTGATAAAATAATCTAAAATGACCAACAGTCATTTGAATATCATTAATTATGTCATTTATGAGAAACTGACTTTCATAGGTAATTTTTTGTCAAAGAACAAATATTCAATAATTCTAGCTCTTATATGACTAACTCTATGAGTGCTATAATTTTGGTTTGATTTATTTTGAATTTCGCGCAAAGCTACACGAGAACTATCTGTGTTAGCCATCCCTAATTTAGCAGTGTAAGAGTAGCGGGAAGGCAGCTTGTCATCACCACCCACAACTAACTCTTGGAATACTCTTTTACTAACGAATAGTGGGATTGACTATCACTTTATAACGCCCCTACGGCTAAAAGGGCGAGCATGTTTGGTGTGAAGGAGATTCAAACCCGCAACCTCAGATGACGAGTGGGGTGCCTCAGCCACCTGGCTATGCCAGGTCACAAAATTAGAATGGTAAATGCTTTAGCACAGCTGGGAACAAATACAAATGGTATTCTTATCTCATCTGGAGCAAAAACAATGTTTATAACAACATAAAGGGGAACGTCATACGTGTATAAAATTCAATTAAGAATGCATTACAGTCACAGAGGAAAGAAAAAGGTAGAGATGGCTTGACCTCTAGTGAGTGTCATATCAAGTTTATATGAATGAAACAGGAAATTATT
Source organism: Tachypleus tridentatus (assembly GCF_004210375.1). NCBI lineage: Eukaryota > Metazoa > Arthropoda > Merostomata > Xiphosura > Limulidae > Tachypleus > Tachypleus tridentatus. Next base: position 44,126,031 of record NC_134826.1, on the reverse strand, counting down.
AAACGTTTTGAGAGGTTAAATGTTATTTAATAACCTTAATAATGACTCCTTGTGTTTAAGAACGAAGCTACACAACGGACTATATTCGCTGTATCCACAGTCTGCGTTGAACTCTGACCATTAACGCTGTAAGCATTCATTGTTGTTAGTGAACCACCAGGAGAAATTTAAATGAAAAACAATGGGACAAAACAGTTTGTTACCAAACTCTTACTTTAATTAATTACTGATGTTTTGTTAATATTCTGATGTTTCTCTTTGCATGAAGATCATTCAGCCAATGTGTTTGTCGTGTTATATAAATTAAATGTATTCCAATAATAAGGAGCGGTGTTGTCACTCGAATTTATGAAGATGGCAGAACCTTACAGTAGTTTGTGGTCAGCCGTAACTTCTTATATCTGCTTGTGTAGCTGGTAATACAGAAAAGATGACAAAGACAAAGCTTACCAAACTATTTAAAAAATGATAAAAAACAACGAAAAAAATAGGTATGAAACAACTTAGTTTAAAACAACGTTTGACTATTAATATACGTTCGAGTAACAATCTAATGGCCACCTTTTTCAGTACCAAGAGCAGTTTTAAAATTCGTATTTAGGGAATAGTAAAATATTGTCATCACCAAAGTTTGAGGTCAAAAAGAAAAGATAGTTTTGGTGGAGAAGACTTTAATTAAACTAGTTGAGTATGATAATTGTCTAAATTAACTTAAATATTAAATATTAAAATGTTGTGAATCGCCATGGACACAGCAAACTAAATATTCACAACTCTAGGATTTGTGATGACAAGAAACACACTTGAAGTGAATATATATCTCACGACAACTGGTATGGATATTAACACTTTTACCAAAATGAAACAGAGAACAACGTTTCGATCTTCTTGTGTCATCTTCAGGAACGCAGCAGTGTAAGGTTTTGTAGTTTGTTGTATCTTGGGAATTATTGTTGTTGTTCCAGGTGTGTGAGTATAATTTTTTTCAACAGTTTTTGTGTTGATGTTGATGAAGTGTTGTTTTATTTGTTGATTTCATCGTTAATTTTAAGGAAGAACATAGTTTTGTGGCTGTTGTTCTGGTTTCTTAATCTGTTGAGATTTTGTGCTGAGTCCCAGTGAATGTATAATCCAGTATGGGTGATTTTTATGTGGATTTCTCTTTTGAGTTGTTTATCGGTTCTTGAGATCTTGAGGTTATGAAATGCTATTTGGCTAGTTTCTTCTGTGTATGTTCTGTAGATGTGATTCCAGCAATTGTATCGTCACAAAATCTGTACCAGTATTGTATTAGGTGTAAGGATGTATAGATCTCTTGTGATTCAATCTGTGTCATTCCATACATTCACGACATCAGCAAAAAAATAACTAAAATTTGAAAAATAAAGCTTATAATAAAACACAACATTGAAGTAAATACCAAAATTTATTCAAAAGCCAGGTACAAAACTAAAGCCCATACCGTGTAAAAACTACTCTGACAAACCCAACACCAACATTATTTATAAAATATAATGCAACTATATTACTATGTCACGAATAGTATATCGAAGGAACAAGTAGAAAAATGGAGATCAAATTCAGAGGACATACAGAAAACACCCTAACACGTTTTTAAACGCTGCAAGTCGAACAAACCCAACATAACCATAGAAAACACCCAGATACCAAATATTCCTACTTGTACAACAAGTAAAACCAAAATGAAACCAACATAGAGGAAAACCTCTACAAGTGTACTAATTAACATTCTTACATATAAATACAACGCCCCCTACAATTCCGTACCCGTTTACACTCTCGGCCCTGAAATATGTGTCCGGTAACGATCACTTGCAAACTTTCTCTTTGTTGACCTGAAGATGACCTAAGAAGGTCGAAACGTTGTTCTCTGCTTTATTTTGGTAAAAGTGATTATACCGTTGTCATAATATCTTTGAGCACTAATGTATCACAGTAAGTTACAACTCCCACATGGATGCAGCACACTAAATAGTCAGTACTTCAGGATATATCAACTCCCACCTTGAGGTAGAGACCACACAGCCAGTGCTCCAGAATGTATCAACTTTTAGATGGAGGTAGCAGACTAAAGAGACAGTACACCAGAATGTATCAACTCTCAAATGGAGGTAGGCGACTGAACAGCCAGAACTCCAGGATATATCAATTCTCTTCTGGACGCAGCAGACTAAACAGTCAGTGCTCCAGAATGTATCAACTGTCAACTATCGGGAATTCCATTGAAACCTCCCATTGCACAACTTATTTGCTATGATATACATAATATCAAATGATAAAATATCAGGTTGATCTAGTGAAGAAACTTACTGTTTCATACGCTAAATCAATGTATCTAATTGTTAGGATAATTAACCAGCAGGCGCAAAGCTAATTTAATTAATTGTTTAGATAGTTAATCACAAGACGCTAAACCAAATTAATCAGTTGGTTGGGTAGTTGCCCAGCACACTCTACTCTAGAATGTATCAACTCTTAAATGGAAGCAACAGACTCAGTACTTTAGGATATATCAACTAATTTAATTAATTATTAAGATAATTAACTAGCAGACGCTTATCTATATTAGTTGGTTAGTGGGATAGTTAACCAGCAGTCGCTAAACCAAGTTAATTAGTTGTTGGGATGGTTAACCAGTCGGCACTAATTCAATTCAGTTAATTCGTAAGATAGTTAACCATCAGACGCTAAACCAATTTAATTAATTGTTAAGATATTTAATCAGCAGATGCTAAACCTTGTTAATTAGTTGGTGGGATAGTTAACAAGCAGACGTTAAACCAGTTTGTTCTTGAAGCAGTTAACCAGTAGGCGCTAAACCAAGTTAGTTATTGAGATCATTAAGGTGCTTATTCAAGCTAGTTAGTTGTTTGATAGATAATCAGTAATGAACTACCAAGTTAGCTACACAAAAACACGCAATTAACTTGTAAAGCCAGAACCTCGTGCCTACATTTAGTCTGAATCACAAACACAGTTGAACTTTAAGGTGCCATTTTTTTCTTATACGACTTTTTTTATAGTGAGAGCTCGATTAAATTACCTATCAAACTATTTTCAAATAAAGTTTTGTTTACTAATAAACACAACAATTTCTACTTCATAACTATTCAGAGGAAACATTAAAGCTAGACTTTACTTTAAGACATTGGTAATTTTCTCGTGTTGGTAAACACTGAATTGAAGCACACGAAAAACATTACTATATTTAGAACAAACTGACGTATGTTTCAAGTTCAGAGTTATGCATGCTATTAAGTAAAATTAGACGGAGTTAATTATGATCTTTTCCCTCTGTTCATCTGTGTATAAAGAACATTTGAACGAGCAGGTTTTTTTTTTAATTTTTGCTATTGACTTTTCGCTGGAAACTACTTGAGGACTTTTTCATGAAACAACTCTAATATCGAAGTAAAAAATAGAGAGAAGCCGACGAGTTGATATCACCCATCACCAAATCTTGGCAACGTTTTACAGAGATAAAGTAGGATTGGCTGTTTCATTGCAACGGCTACAATGCTAAAAAGGAGGTCATACACGGCAAAGAAATTCAATGTCACAATCAACATATTGTTAGCCAAGCACCTCAACTACCAGAATGTCCCACATCCGAAGCTTATATATAGCATACGTTATAAACTATCCCAAAAGAAACTTTTGAAAACAGTGGATGGATCAATAATTTCTTGCAGTGATTATTGTGCTCACCAACATATCATTCAAACAAAAACAAAATAATTTTGTTTTATTTAGAAGCACAAATACTGTAGACAATAACAAGATGGTATGAGTGATTTTACTTTTTAGGGTTTGTGATTTAATTTAGACCAATTGTTTTTAGGTAGAGGAAGCTTTCAACGTGTAACAACAAGAGTGTAGCTTAATAACAATGATTTTTTTGAAAGTATAGGAACGATTCGAATGATATAAGATGATATTTTCAAAAAAACATATTGAATCAGCCAATTAGTACGAAGCTGTAACTTTGTGTTTGTATTTTCGACGAATAATAGGAATGCCAAAAAAATTGTACGTACAAAAAAATTAGAAACTAAATGGAATTTCTAGTATTTGTAACACTCACTAGGCGTCCAAAACATGCTGGATAGGCATTCTCAGCTGGTTATGGCGCTCGACTCGTAAGCAGGAGGCAAAGATTCGAAACTTCTTTACAACAAACATACTCGGCATGTCAGACTTGGGAGTGTTATAATGTGCGGTTTATCCAACTATTCGCTGGTAAAAGAGTAGCTCAAAAGTTGACAGTGGGTGGTGATGGTTAGCTGCATTCCCTCTGGTATTATATTGCAAAAAGAAGGACGGCTGGCGCAGGTAGCCAAACCAAAAAATGCCACATCAGTGAAGGCCACTGATGAGTTAAGATCAAAGGGTAAAGTTATAAGCAGGTCACTTTCTGGGACACTGTAGGAAATGATGATTTTTATCAAAGACTGTTTCTTTATTTGTTGTTTATTTAAAGTCACATTGGAATGTCTGTTATGTATACCATGGAGAATCGAATTTCAGATTTTATGGTTGTAAGCCATACATGTTTCCACTGAATGACTTGTAAAATTGTTCTACAATTAAAGATGTTAAGATAAAAAAATCTGTTAAGTTACTTGTTATGATCAATAAAACTTTCTTAAAAAGAGACTTGAATTTTGTTCTTTCATTGTTACTTACAATAAAGATATGGTCATTTGTTCTATAAGAAAATACTAATATGTTAAGTGTACCTTACATGAAAACGTTGTGACTGTAAATTACGAATAAACTTCTCATAACACTCTTTATTGGATCTAAATATAGTTATCAGTTTTCTTTTTAACATATCTCAGTAACACCTAATAAATAAATTATTGTTCTCATCTCGACCTTGCAGTAGTTTTCTATTATACGTTTACTTTGATTGTTCTTCACAATGAATCTTTAACGTACAAGTTACAGAGAGAAAGTACATATAGATATAAATTTAATTTTCTTTCGTCTCCACCAAAGTAAATCCAAACTAGTAACAATGTGGTTGATGTCCTGACTCAATTTTAACAATGTACACCTGTCTTTGTGCCTTCTCAAACAGCTGGTTGTCTCAGGTACACAAATTGTATGAGAATAAATTTATTCAAGTAAAGTCAAACATTTTTTTCTAGATAGGAAGTAAATCTAAGGCTGGCAAATCTAATTTCATCAAGAACAATACAAACAAGAAAGTCGGTATGATATTTGTATCATCCTTTCATAATAACACAGATACACAGTGTTGCATAATGTTAACTGACAAAAATTGTAGAAATGTCAGGTTATTATAGTTAACTGTAGAGCTGTAAGTAATTCTCTTATCTTCATGAAAGACCCACACAGGCAAGTTTAGTTACTTCAGATCCTAAATCACAAGCATAATTATTTTTCTCAGCTCTGTTATTACAATATAATCTGTGATTACTACACATTAAATGGTTACCGCTATTGACTCTTTATGGCTAAACTGAGAAAAATCTCAGAATAACTTCACTAACACTAACATAGCTCTCGGGATCAGCTCGTATTTGTAACATGGAACAGAAAAATGTAGAAATATTTAGCACTCTCTTATCTTATTTAAAACATAACAAACTTCGAGTAAGACGACGTCACAAAAGTCTAGTATCGTACTTAAAATAGGTGGATTTCGTTTCACTCTAACAGAATTACTAACAAATACGTAGATATGATGCAAATCTCATCCACATTCATTGTTTAACAAATTGATATTACCTACCCATAAATTTCTTTCATGTTTTGAAAAGTGTTTCTTGTTTATTTTTAATGCAGTGTTTCAATGGATACAGGAAGGTTGTATTTATAACCAAGTTTTATATACAATGATGTTCCATTTGTGATACATATTGGTTGTCTATTATGCAGTGTCAGTTTGAAAGAGTCATAATGTTTGTGTAAAATATGTTATGTTTACCTCTTGACCCTAGCTATATTAGAAAAATTTAGTGTGTTTTAATCAAATAATACATCTAATAACAGTGGATACTTCCTTTGAAACTATGTTATGTTAGTGAAATTGAATGACTCTGTTGATTTTGTTTTATAGTTATAATGTAATAAAAAAGAAGCAGAAAGTAGAACAAGAAATTCGAACTTTTTGCTATGATAGTTAAAGATATTCACAAAAATAGTGACCCAGTCTGAACATAAAAAAACAAGTTTATTAAATGTTCATCTTTTCTAACATCTCAGGTTCTATTACAGTGGAAACAAAGCACCCTGTACTTTTCAAACCGAGTGTTTGCTGTAACCTATTTTTGATAACATTCACAATAAGTGAGACAAAAGTGACACAAGAGGTGTTGGCGTGTTCAACTAAGTTTGTGCTTTCATTATAACTTATTGTTTCATATATGTGGACGACTATTCTTCGATAAACGTTCGTGTATTTTTACGTAAACTCGAAAACAAACAAATAACACCAAAGGAAAATTCTGAATTTCACTCTATTTCAATTGTTATCAAGTGATAAATAAAAATATTTGAAATTATTATAGCTGATAATTGTTTTTTTTAAATTATAAAAACGATGTAAAATAATGAATCGGTTTCATAAAATGATAAAATTTCATTTTAATAACATCTTAATCTATAATGAAAATTGGACTTTAAACCCAAACTTTATTTCTTAAGTAATTTGAGATTCATTCTCCTACACCTTGTTTTACAATATAAGAATAAGTTATTGGACAATTCCCCTTGTACAAATGATCCATTGGGCTCTCATCTCCAGGTTTAAACTGTTTTCTTCGAACTTGACTGTTCCAAATATGTACCATATAGCTATCCTTCCAAATTTCTTTTAAGGACTCGGTAACATTGGGATCAAAAAACAGTTGACGCTGAGAAAAATGAATAGGATAAAAAGCTGGAACTGGGAAGAGATGAACTCCATAACACGTGAATCCTGGAGCAAAGTATTTGTTTTCTCTTTTACATGCTTCTCCAAAAACCCTGATCACTAAAGCAGGGCCCATGTATCCCCAGATTTTTGGGCTGTATTCTGTAATAAATCGTTGCATGCATTCAACGTGGAATGGAATTTCTTTCTGTGTTTTAATAATAGCATTGTTCACAGTCAATAAAGATTGAAAACCAGCGTACGTAGACAAGTTGGGAAGTGGTTTTCTTATTATACAGTCAGAGTCGATGGCTACATCACCATACTTTTTGAGCAGCGCATATTTTAAACCAGTTGATAGGAAATTTGTTTTGTGAATGGTTACGTTAAACAGTTCACTTTGATACCATGTAGCTAATGGTGTTTCGGAGAATAATAACTCGAAGTTCATCGGCTTAACTTTAACGTTTTCTATTTGTGATACAGTTTGGAAAAACTCGTCTTTCTGGATCTGACTCAAGTTGTTACAAGCGTAAAATAACTGGATTCTGTTGGTAGAATGATATTTTGCTGAAGACTCAATCGAGCAAGATTCTCTACTCGTAAGGTAGCATTTACCAGAGGTCTCAAGAAAGAACATGTTTTCTGGTTCTGTCACGTTTTTCATTTTGAGGAACCTCTTCTGACCTGAGACAGTTATGTAATTGCTACTTTTTTTATAATATTTTGAATACAATTTATGAACAGATCATTATGAAATATTCACAATCAAAACTCAAGAAATAAACTTCCAAATGTTAGTAAAATAAAACCTTCATGTCGTACAATCGTTTAGTCGCTTTGCAATAATTGTAATATGATACTGAACTAAATCCAACATCAGATCAGTAGTACATCATCTAGGTTAGACAAGTAAATTACCTTTCAACTGAAATCGTTTTTCACAAAATGTAAATTCAAAGGATCTTCTTATCCAAAATAGTTTTTTATCATTAGCCATTAGCGGAAATCTGTCCAAAGGAATATGTGTTATTTTTACGCAGGGAATTTATCTGCAGAATTTACCGTTGTAATCACGAAAAAGTATATCGGATGACTGTTTTCCTAGAAAGGTTAAGCTTACTTTTTACTGTACAAAAACAATAATATTTCATAAAAGCCAAATAAGTTTGAAAGTATATTACAATTTCTCAAAAATATACAAATATTTATTCAATAATCTTCGATTATAATAAACATAGTTGTTTTTATGTCAGTGAGTCCTAATGCACAATATTTCTAACGTTTATTTGTTTGCTCCTCAGAGGCAAGTCAGATTAATGTAAACTAACTACTATGATATTTAAAAATACTGATTGTGTGTGTGTAGTGGTTCATTTTTTTGACAATTTAAGTCATTTAAAAGAAACGATTCATATTTAAAGTTTTCGACACTTCATAATATTGGTCTCTTTATGCTATTCTGTTATTTTGAAATAATATCACTAATGAATAATTTATTATATTATGATTATGTTTGTCAGAGGATTTTTTTGCTTACTTATATAGTGTTGTTCTTATGTTAAGGCCCAGCATGCCAGGTTGTTAAGGCACTCGACTCGTAATCCAAGGGATCCGTGTATCAAACCTGCTTGCCCTTTCAGTCATGGGGGTGTTATAATATGATGATCAATTCCACTATTCGTGGATGAAAGAGCAGTCCAAGCGTTGGCGGTGGGTGGTGATGACTAGCTGCCTTCCCTCTCGTCTTACACTGCTACATTAGGGAAGACTAGTGCAGATAACCCTCGAGCAGACAAACGAAACCAAACTATTCTTATGTTTTGCACATTACGTTGAATTGATTTAAAATCTACGCATTTGCAGGGTTATTAGGAAAACTACATCTAGGTTTTAAACATGGGATTCTCAACCTATTTACAAGATACATTTCTTTATTGTTGCTTCAGAATTTTAATCAAAGAACTTCAGATTCAGTTTGCGTACAAAGATTCATAAAATACTTGTTAAAGGCATAGAATTATCTTGATAAATTAGTTCATGTTAAAGTACGTTTAATGAGAAAATAAATTTATAATTAATCTTGTAGTGCTACCACTACGTTCAGTTGAACCTATAATTGCTTTTTAGTGCTTTGAGAAACGTTTCTCGCGGGTAGATAAACACTGAGGTTAATTTCTCTTTGAGAAACGTAGGGCGAACGTGTTACGGGTGTCGCTTGGAACTTCCATGGTTCGACAATTTGAGATTTTTACAACAACAAAAACGAGATATTTAAGTTCACCTATTTTCCTAGGTAAATATTAAATTCGAGTTTTTGTTATTTTGTTTCGTATCACAATTATATTTGGAATCATTTGATTTCAATTCTACTTATGGTTTTGGCTTATTTTGATATAAGCAGAAAACTGATCTACTATATTAGGTACCAGCATGGTTTGCCCAGAGATAGTTTATTTACTACGGAAATATGGCATCTAGTCCTTTAAGGCTAGCATCAAGTTTTATAACTTTTCAAAGACTTTGACTAATTTAATTTTGGTCAGTATATAAACGTCGAATTAATTTCACGCAAAACTACACCATGTTCACTTAGGCTAAACGTCACACGTGAAGAAAAACAATCTTCCTGAGAACTTTCTCAAAGGTTCCTGTCCCACACACCTATACCGCGACATCTTCTCTCCTTTCTATCCAACTTACTATGATGAATACAACTACATCGAACACAACTGTAAGTCCCAATCGAAAATTTTCGGCGCTTGTACCATGAAAGTTGGTTTTCACGAACACTACAATTTTCTGACACACTAAAATACTATTTGTTTGGATTTACAGGTCCCTCCCACAATGAAGAACTTTATGTCACACTAAAACCATTTTGTTTGTAAAATCTGAATCTCCTTCATTCAAGACTCTTAAGATTGTCTAAGACCTCTTTAAGTCTACAAGGTCAAAGAAATCTTTCTTAAGTAAGCATAAACCACAATCCTTCAGGTACAGCCTACACCATTACCAAGAGAATCAACACAAACTTCTTTAAGTAAGAAGAAATCACAAACCTTCAGGTACATCCTACACCATAATGGCGAGGAAGTTGGAGTGCTCCGTGAAAACACACTTTTACGGTCCAGGCTCCGAGAAAGTTGTGATTGGAAATAACAGACTAGTAAATGGAAAAGTTGTGATCGATGTGGTTGTACTCATCACAGTAGATTGGAGAGAAAGGAAAGGACCCGTCACAATCGAGAGAGTATAGATGTATGGGACCGGAACCTTGGTGGTTGAGTCTGCGTGTTTGTCTTTCGGGGTGAGTCTCAGCCTGCCTGAATATGGTGGTAAAATTTGTGTCGCCTACTGATGTAGCTCAATCCTTTGTTTCCGGATGCTCAGTTTGGGTAGTTTGATTATAGATAGAAGTGTTTCTGCTCAGTTGGATGGATTGGTCGGCAGAGAGCGAAGTGATGCATGGTGACAGTTGGAATGGTGGCTTGAATATTTGCGATTCTTTGAATAAGAACAAAGATGGTACACCTCGTCTGCGAATTCCCCTGTAGGTCATTTTGGCTCTGCTGAGTCCATTGAGGGGAATCGAACCCCTGATTTTATCGTTGTAAGTTCGTGGACATACTGCTGTTGTAGCGGGGGGTGGCTTTAAAATGAAGGTATTGGTAAAATCAACCTTGTCTGAAAATAAAGTCTGTTGTCCGTTTGGATTGTATTGTAATTATCAACAATCGAATTGGCTTACCAGTCAATCGGGAGTGGATCTAGTAAAGAGCATACCGCTTAGTTTGGGTTTATTTTGGGGGGGGGGAGTTGGTAGGGTTTCTCAGGAGGTATGGAAAGGTTGGCGGTTTGGACGAACACTAAAAAGAGATTACTTTTACTTTTAGGGGCTGTGCAAGTAACATAAGTGGAGAAATCCTCAGGTCTAGATATATATATTAAGTCAGCGTGACTTGAGAACTAGAGACCTCCGTACGAAGCATTCTCGTGTTCGTGATATCGACTGTTATCATGGGCTTACATTATTTGATAAAGGTGCAGATTTAGCGTAAGGAGAAGTTGTGAGGTAAATAATCTAAGATAGCAGGATAAAACCTGACAAAAGTATGTTGTGAGGTTACGCAGGCGTATAACAGGAGATAGCACAAAACACTTTTTCCTACCTGGCTGGCCTTAGTCTGTTAAGTATCGTGGTGAACTGTGGAGAACATGTTCTGATTGGATGGTTTATCCCTATTTCTCAACCATGGATAAAATTTCGTAAGTTCAACCAATAGCACCCACAGTTTTAATCCTGAATCCCTGTTTAAAGAATGTTTATTGCGTTCATTTAAAAGGATTTTTTAGTTTCACTCATCTTGCAAAATTTGTCCGTGTCGCTAGCCTGCGGGGTATATGAGAATTCGAGCCTAAAACAAACAAAACCTAAAACTCTTCACCTTATGAAGTGAAAACTTACAAGTAAATGTTACACTTTGAGATTATAGAGATCAATTTATGTCACTTTGCCTGAATAATCATGATTTTAGAAAGAAAATAAGCACGTTATATTAATTGGTTATTCATGAAAATAAAACATAAAATATTTAGATTTACTGTGTCTATTTAATTAGTATTTTATATTCACTTCTCTGCACGTTGGTTCATAAAATATTTATAAGTGGAATATTCTTCTAACAGTACATTTGGATTTCTTAAAATAAATACTATATTAGGACTGAAACAAGAACTTTGCATACATAATTATTGAAATATTCAAAATATTGAAAGTGAATAACCGAAAGAAAAATAACTGATATGAAATATGCAGGAAACTTGTAAAATAAAAAATAAATTAAGTATTATCTATTTTAATTTTGTAAACTAAAACCAGTAAAAACATTAACCACGCTTTAAAATTTTTTATCATTGTTTTAGGTAAAGTATTAATAAGTTCTTTTAAATAGCAAAAAAAAATAAAACCGAACAAACACCTCTCAAAATTGGACTTTAAATTCATACTGTTTTTCTCAAGTAATTTGAGATTCATTCTCCTACACCTTGTTTCACCGTACAAAAATAAGTTATTGGACAATTCTCCTTGTACAAATGATCCATTGGGCTCACATCTCCAAATTTAAACTGTTTTCTTGGAACTTGATTCTTCCAGATATGAGCCATATAACTATCGTTCCAGATTTCTTTTAAGGACTCGGAAACACTGTGATCAAAAAACAGTTGATGCTGAGAAAAATTAATAGGATAAAAAGCTGGAACGGGAAAAAAATGAACTCCATAACACGCGAATCCTGGAGCAAAATATTTGTATTTTTTTTACAAGCTTCTTGAATAACTCTGGTCAATAAGCTAGAGCCGTGATGACACCAGATTGTTAGGCTATATTCTTTAACAAACCGTTGCATGCATTCAGCGAGGAATGGACTGTCTTTCCCTGCTTTAATTATAGCATTGTTCACAACTGGTGAAGTTTAAAAACCAGCGTTTTCTTCTTGTTATTGAAGCGGTCCAACATAGCCAGATGGTGAGGGCAGTTAACTCACACTATTCAGTTAATTCCACTGTTCATTGGTAAAGGAGTAGCCCAAGAGATGACCTTGGGTGATGATGACTAGTTGCCATTCTTATCTTTCGCTGCTAAATTAGGGATGGCTCGCACAGATATTTCTTGTGTAGCTTTGTAAAACTTCCAAACAAAATTTGAAAAAAAACTTCTTAAAGTGATTCACGGCAAGAACAAAGTAATAAAAACACGTTTTTCTTTCGTACGTCTCACTGGCTTATACAGATCTCAAACCAACAGTAGAGTCTTTGGAAAGCCACAAACGTTATGACGATTTTTAAGGTTACAAGTCGTTTTTAGAGAGTAAGCAAATTATATCGTTGACAAAGCATGCTGTTATGAGAATCACAAATAAAAAAACAACTATTTGTATTTGTTAAAGCTCTTCAATAACACACCAGGAAGTAATCTTACTTATGTGAGTGGAAAACAAACCAACACTAATCCACAAACATTCTAAGAAGCAAGCCAAAGTAATTTAAGCCAAACTACACTTTTAAAAAACTGTTTGTGTATTTGTAATTTACCAGTGTAAGATGAGAGGGAAGGAAGATAATCATCACCACCCTCTTCACCGCCGACTCTTGAACTACTCTTTCACAAAAGAATAATGGGATTGACTGTTACATTATTTCACCTCCACGGCTGAAAGGACGAGTATATTTGGGGAGGGGGGGATTTGAACGCGCAACCCTCGGATTATGAAAAGAGCGCCTTAGCCACCTAGCCCTGCAGGGTCGGAACAAATTCGAAGTAAAGTTTTTTATCAAAAACATCCAGCACTTCATATCACTGGTATTGTAGGTACCAAAAATTTATATTTTATCTTTAATAAAAAGTTTGCGAATAGAATTCAAAGTACTTTAAAACACTTTAATGAAAAATAAAAAAATGCAAGTGAAATGTATGGAAAGAAAAAGTCTGAAAACAGTGACTCGAATATGAAAGGTAACAATGAAAAATTGAAAACGAATTACATTGCTCAAACATGGAATTTCTAATAAACTACATGGAAAATAAGGTAATAAAACAGAGAGAAATATAACCATTTCAACTTTCTTTATGGGCTGTATATTAATATTTATATTTGTCAATATAGCATGGTTTTCTTTTGTGATAATGGCTCGTTTATATATGTGTAATCATATATATATTCGGCAGAAGATGTTTCAATAGATTTAGAAATGACAAAAATAATATTGGATATGAAGTGACCTTGTACTTGAGAATAGCCGAGTACGTAACATAGGAATGGCCTAGTACTTAAAATAGGAATGACCTTGTGCATAACATGGAAATGGGCTAGCGCTTAACATGGCAATGGCCTAGTACCTAAAATGGGAATTACATTGTACTTAATATGTGAATGGTCTAGTGCTTAACATGGGAATAGCCAAGTACTTAACATCGTAAAAAACTAGTATTTTGCATGGGAATAATCTAGTATTTAATATAGAAATGGCCTTATGATAAGCATGGGAATGGCGTAGTGCATAATTAAGGAATAGCCTAGTACTTAACATCATAATGGCATAGTGTTTAACGTGGGAATAGCCTAGTGCTTAACGTGGTAATAGTCTAGTGCTTTACATGAGAATGGCCTTGTACTTAACATGGGAATGATCTTTTACTCAACATGGGAATGATCTTTTACTCAACATGGGAATAGCCTAGTACTTAACATGGGAATAGCATAGTGCTTAACATGGGAATAGCATAGTGCTTAACATGGGAATAGCCTAGTACTTAACATGGGAATAGCATAGTGTTTAACATGGAAATAGCCTAGTGCTTAACGTGGAAATAACCTGGTGCATAACATGGAAATAGCCTATTATTTAACGTGGAAATAGCATAGTGACTAACATGGGAATAGCCTAGTGCTTAACATGGAAATGACCTTTTACTGAACATGGGAATAGCCTAGTGCTTAACGTGGGAATATCCTAGTGCTTGATATCGGATTAGCCTAGTACATAACATGAGGATGACTTAGTACATAACATGGGAATATACTAGAACTTCACATGGGAATGCGAATATCACTCTGTTTTTAACGCAGTGCCGCAGACGCATGGGTCCGTTATGACAGTGAGTGTCATTTCTAATAATTTAATTACAGTAGCCCAAAATTAGGTGGTGGGTGATGTAAACTAGCCCTTTCACTCTAGTTTACTCATGACAAAGTAGGGACGAGTCTTAAGAAATATCCCTTGTATATCACTACACTAATTTCCCAAACAAACAAAGTGAACAAACGCAACGAGAACTAGATGATACCCTAGAATTCTACGGATGTTTGTACTACTTGGTCTCGTTGAAAACTTAAAAATAAATAACTACGACAGTATAATTTAAAACAGTTAATAAGAAATCACAAAGCGGTTAAATAGGTCTGTTCTACATGACACTGTGTCTATATGGAACAGTTTCTTTATTAGATAAACAACAATCTGTTGTTCACTGGGAGATTTAGTATAACTTTTAAACCCTCACCGAGATACATCCATATATATTCAAAATATTCAGCTAACTTACCTGATAGCAACGTTACACAAATATCTGAAAATCTGTTCCATTATGGGAGATTGAACTATTATATATAGACAAAATAATTCTTTAAGGACACCTATTTTATTGAAACTGTTTTCAACACACTGGTCGTACACCATTTCATCACATTGTTTCAGTTTTATATTCTTTTCGGTACAAATCAGTTTTGTAAATTGTGACGTTCATAGATCCTTGAAGAAGACGTTATATCCGGTGAAACAGAACACATTTATTTGAATATTCAGGAATAATAAACACGAAATGTATTTATTAACGTAAAATGATCAAAGCCCGAACATGAAAAGTACTTTGGTCATAGATACTTTAAGGCGTAATTAGTTGATTTGCACTTTTAATCTTATAATTTATTTTCTACAATATTAAGATAAATTACAAAACAAAACAGAATAAAGTTATTTAAATAAGGGGTACATTGTGAAAATACATAAAACTCACCAATATTATATCACCAATATAATAAACTACACTACTTTCATCACTTGTGAGGTTTTACATGGTTATATGCAGAATCTTAACATCTGTATTTCAGTTTTGTCTTTATTTTAAATTTTCTGGAGGTCGATTTACCTGTGATATATTGAGAGTGATACGCTATATAAAACAGACCTCATTGGCTTTCAGGAAATTTCGCTATGTGTTACACATGGAAGATATTACGCTTCATTAGTTTGTTTTCTTATAGCAAAGCCACATCAGGCCATATGGTGAGACCACCAAGGGGAATCGAATCCGTCGTTTTTGACTTGTGAATCAGTAGACTTACCTCTGTACCATCGGGGTACGTTACGTTAGTTATGTATACACTGAAGAAATTTAGAGTAACCACAATTAGTTAACTGATTACAACTCAGCACTTATATGGAACCACAGAACAAGTAACTTGGGGATTATTCTAGTTTGAAATTTCGCTATTTATAGTCTCTTAAAGATTAGAAACTTGTAGAAATCCTCAATTATTTAAAAAGAAGAGAACTAAATCATCGTTAAACCATAATGTTTTGCAATTAGTTTAAGTAAATGTAAGGGACATGGCTAACAATTGTTAACTGGCTAAGAATGAGATCTATGTTTTTGTATTTACACATCCCTGCTACCAGAAAGGACTTATGTCCCACAGGAACCGTTTCATTTGTAAATTTTTGATCTCCTTTATTCATGACTCTCAAGACTGCCTAAGGCTTCTTTAGGTCTACCATGTCAACGAAGTCTTTCTTAAGCAAGCCTAAACCTCAAACCTTCAGGGACAACCTACACCATCATCATGAGAGACAACGAAATATTCTTTAAGTAAGCTTTAGCCACATCAGATACAGACTTCACCATCATCACGAGAGACAACGAGATTTTCTTTAAGTAAGTTTAAACCATAAACCTTCATGTACAACCTATACTTTCAACAAGAGTATCAATACAGTCTTCTTTAAGCAAGCTTCAACCTCAAAACTTCAGATACAACCTACACCATCATCACGACAATCAACGATATCTTCTTTAAATAAGTGTAAACCACAAACCTTCAGATACAACCTGCACCATCATCATGAGAGTCAACACCATCTTCAAAAGCAAAAACCTCCTCCTATATGAAACTATAATGAGTCAAAAACAACTATTTGACTTAAACATTAATGTAATAACTCTGTTCAGTATTATATATTACATATTGTCTAATTGTCAAGTGTGATAATAAAAACACCCTCATCAACACTTGCAGAGGTACGAGTACCATCAGCCCTGACAATTATTCTCTTGATTTCCTAAAGATGGAAAGAAAGTATACATATGAATCATTTGCCGAAAGTTGGACTGTTCGTGGCCTAATAGATAGGTATATGTATAATGAATCCGAAAATTCATGATCGGTACTGCATTACCGCAACATTGCGTTCTGTGCTTTAAGACTTTAGGTGCGTTGATCAAATCCACTATTCAGTTGAAATAGCACAAGAATTGTCGGTGGGTGCTGTTGATTAGTTACCTTTCCCTTGTATATCAATTTAAAGTTAGGGGTGATAGCACAGAGTGCCGTTAATAACAAGAGGGTGTTATAAAGACTATCAACATCGTCAGAAAATGACGAAAATGGGTATTGTGGGATACTTTGGGGTCATACCTAAAAACTGCTGAAAAGTTTTATCATTATAAGAGGAAATTCGTGTTGTAAACATATATACTGGAAGTAACATTAGCTCATAGCTTATCCACGTGCAGGGCGTAATTGTATTTGTGCAATGAACTTGAGAACGCATATGTCAATATTTGTCTGAGCATTAGATGTGGACCAGTTTAACAAGAAGTGAACTAGCTTCTTGCCGCACCCACGTATCACTACTAAACACAGTCACCATGCTAGTCAGCTCTTTTCTGACAGTTCTGCTATAGAATATCTTATGCGCATCATGTATTCCTCCCATTGAGTTTGAACAGGATGAACAGACTTCACAAGATTACTCTGACTGTAAATAACAAAGCTAAGCATGTATCTTTATCCTTTCAACATCAGGTGATAAAATTGGTACAACATGCAGTTATATACCGCGGTAATTTTCTTCAAGTATTAAAACTAGAGTGAATAACAAGCTAGTAGCTTCCAGAGACACCTTAGATAATCTGATGTATCTGATCTCAGTAAATCATTAGCGTGGCACACCCTGAGATACACATTTGAGTGGTTAATAAAATAAGTACGACACTCTGATGTGCACAAGAAACAAGTAGTACAAGTGCCCAACTATGCATGTGCAATATGTGCTAACAGTGCACTTTGTTGTTATCAGGCAAGAAATGCTCATGCTAGCTCTGAGCTCTTGATTGGAAATTTCGGCATCCAGTGAAATAACCTGATGTATGACTATTCATTCTTACAGCTAAAATGACTTTTATTACAACTCTTGGTTCTGGATGAAGGCATTTAATGAACACAAGTGGCGTCATTGTATCACAAATAGATCATCTGTCAATTTGTTTTGTATTTCTTAACCTTTTTGTGCTCCTGAAAAAGTGAATTAAATGTAACAACAGACTTCGGGTGCTCACTCAGAAATAGCATAAACATCCATAACAATTTTTCCTACCCTTCCATTCTACGGTATTTTACATTGTATAAATTACTCATATAGTAATTAGTTAGGACCCAGTTACTGAGAAATTCAAATGGAACCAACTTACAGATTATATATTAATGTTTCTATCTTAATTTTCACTCATTTAATCGTGAGTAAGGAGACCAAATACAATTAACTAACAACGACACTCGTTATTCTGTAAAACACAAATTATGATTACAATACACAAAACAAGAAAAATTGTCCAATAACGTATTCTTATATTTTGAAACAAAGTGTATATAGAATAGACATTTCTAATAATAAAATCCGTGTTTTTTAGGATATATTTTATTCATAATTAAATGATAGTGTGAACTTGCAAATCTCAGAGCATAGTTTATACTTTTACTCAAAAGTTTCATTTAAATTACTTAAGCCTGGCATGTCCAGGTGGGTTAAGAAATTCGACTCGTAATCTGAGGGTCGCGGGTGCGAATCTCCTTCGTACCAAATATGCTAGACCGTTTAGCCGTGAGGGCGTTGGTAAAAGAGTAGTCCAAGAGTTAGCGGTGGGTGCTGACGACTAGTTCTGCCTTCTCTCTAGTCTTACACTGCTAAGATAAGGATGACTAGCGCAGATAGCCCTTGTGTAGCTTTGCGAGAAATTCAAAAACAATAAATTATATAAAAATTATAACTAAAATTCCATACAAAATTTTACGAAATAATTCGCAGATTTAATGACATTTTGGTTCAGTCTACACACTTGTAGTAAACTTGGATAATGTACTTGTGGTGTTTTGTTGACCTGTCCTCTTGGTTAAGATCAATCATAATTTACTTTGATTTTGCTGTTTTTTCCCATTCTTGTCTTGTGTTGGTGTTGGTGAGATAATTCTCATTACTTGATAAATGATACGCTAACGATTTCAGTGCACCTTGCTTGCAGTAATACTGGACGGTTGAAAACCAGACTTCAATCGACGAAAGTGCCATCTAGCTGTTTTGAAAGCTTCTTTTCCAATCTCTCGTCTCTCTTTCACGTGTTTTAGTGTCATCAACTGATACAGCGGTGCAAGTACGACTTTTCTCTCAACACATTTCTCTTACACAGTTTGTTACACACCGTTGGTAAATGAGAATTGTTTTATATCATTAGATATCTTAGAAATGTTGTTTTCAATCGCTTTCAAAAGACCATCAGAATCTTCTCGTGAATGGAATTTTAATACAGTCACGTAGAACACAAGCAATCGATTCTTTTTGTCAAGAGAACTGAAACTTGATGCTTTCAGTCGAGTTTATTCATTTGAAAGTTGAATGTCGTTGTGAATTAGATACCAAAGAAACGTCTAATTAAATAAACATCGTTACTCGCCCTGTCGGAGCATTGTCTCTCTTTTGAACTTGAGTACTTGGATAATTTCCTCGTATCTTACCTGTCACAGAGGGATCCTTAGAGTAGAGTAATCAATCCTTCCTCTTTTCTTTATTGGCGACTTTAATTTTATCTGCCGCTGTTTCCCAGCTGATTTTCGAGCCATTTTCATCTCTGGATCTGAACCGTTGCCACCACACTAATACTGAGGGCATTTCTCACAAGCACCACACATACACACTTTACACTTACAAGACATTTTCTTCTTTTCCCGTAAAAACGATGCTGTACCAGCACAAGGTCAGTACAATGCCTCATTAAATGTTGAGAATTTGTCAATATCTGTTTCGTGACCATCTGCGGAGCCGGTTTTCAAAAAGCATGCGGGAATCTCCTCGCTATTGTCCAGACAGGTTTCAGTAAACATGTTAACCAATACAGAAATTATCCGGATTGACTTGAAAAATAAGGTTTTGCAAAATTCTGGAACCCCTGAACTTGAAATAACTGTTAAAACAAGGAGCTAATTTTCTATTTAAAATAAAATAAATCAGATTATATTATCTTTCAAACCTTAAAGCGAAACTTTTCGCTTAATTAAGTTTTGTGTTCTACCTCGGGCCACTAATTGTGTAAATAATGAACATAAGTTTTTCTGTTACAGATATTATAAAGGATGAATAAAAGGAACACGGTTATCATTCTCAAAAAAAACTATAAAATATGAAACATAATTGCAATTCTTACTGAAACTATAATACATAAAACAGGGTTATTTTTCTCAATAAATCTGTAATATTTTGATCAGGATTGTCATTCTTTATAAAACTGTAATCTTTAAAATAGGATTCTCATTCTCAATAAAACTCTCATATTTAAAACAAGATTTTAATACTTAATGAACCGTCATATTCAAATAAAATTGTCATTCTAAATAAAACTATAATGATTAGAACAGCGTTGTCATTCTTAATAAAACGGTAATATTTAAAACAAGGTTTTCATTCTTAATAAAATTTAATATTTATAATTATTTGTCGTTCCCTATAAAACTGTAATATTTAAAACCATGTTCTCATTCCTAATATAGTCAAAATGTACTTAGTTTAAGTACGATACTAGGCTTTTGTGATATTGTTCACGTCATCTTACTCGAAGCTTCTTATGTGTTAAATTGTGGTTACGAGAGAGCAAAACATTTGTAGATTTTTCTGTTTCATGTTACAAATACAAGCAAATCCAGAGAGTTATGTTAGTGTCAGAGAGATATACTAAATTTTCCTCAGTTTAGCCATAAAGTTTCAGTATCGGTGACCATTTAATGTGTAATAATCACAGATTGTAATGTAATAACAGAGTAGAGAAGAATAATTATTCTTGTGATTTTGGTTCTAAAGTTATTAAAGTAGTCTCTGTGTATCTTTCAAGAAGAAAAGAGAATTACTTACAGCTCTACAGTTGACTACAACAACCTGACATGTTTACTATTTTTGTCCGTTAACCTTCTACTACACTGTGTATCTCTGCTCTTATAAAGAAATGATACAAATATCATCCCTACTTTCTTGTTTTCATTGTTCTTGATGGAATTAGATTAGCCATCCTTAGATTTACTTCCTTTCTAGAAAAATTTTTGTCTTTACTTGAAAAATATTATTCTCATACAATTTGTGTACGTGAGACAACCAGCACAAACGCTGGTGTACATTGTTAACATCGTGTCAGGACATCAATCACCTTGTCACTAGGTCTGGATTTACTTTAGTGGAGACAAAAGAAAATTAAATTTATATCTATATGTACCATCTCTCTATAACTTGTTCGTTAAAATTTAATTGTGAAGAGCAATCAAAGTAAACGTGCAATAGCAAAGTACTGGAAGGTCAATGTGAGAACAATAATATATTTATTACGTGTTGCTGAGATATGTTAGAAAGAAAACTGATAACTATATTTAGTTCCAATAAAGATAGTAATGAAAAGTTTATTCGTAATTTACATTCACAACGCTTTCACGTAAGGTACACTTAATATATTCGTACTCTTTTGTAGACCACACGGTCAGATCTTTATTATAAAAAACAATGAAACAACATTGTTTTGTGAATGGTTACGTTGAACAGTTCACTCTGATACCATGTAGCTAATGGTGTTCCGGGGAATAATAACTCTAAGTTCATCGGCTTAACTTCAACGTTTTCTATTTGTGATACAGTTTGGAAAAACTCGTCTTTCTGGATTTGACTCAAGTTATTACAAGCGTAAAATAACTGGATTCTGTTGGTAGAATGATATTTTGCTGAAGACTCAATCGAGCAAGATTCTCTACTCGTAAGGTAGCATTTACCAGAGGTCTCAAGAAAGAACATGTTTTCTGGTTCTGTCACGTTTTTCATTTTGAAGAACCTCTTCTGACCTGAGAGTGTTATGTAATTGCTACTTTTTTTATAATATTTTGAATACAATTTATGAACAGATCATTATGAAATATTCACAATCAAAACTCAAGAAATAAACTTCCAAATGTTAGTAAAATAAAACCTTCATGTCGTACAATCGTTTAGTCGCTTTGCAATAATTGTAATATGATACTGAACTAAATCCAACATCAGATCAGTAGTACATCATCTAGGTTAGACAAGTAAATTACCTTTCAACTGAAATCGTTTTTCACAAAATGTAAATTCAAAGGATCTTCTTATCCAAAATAGTTTTTTATCATTAGCCATTAGCAGAAATCTGTCCAAAGGAATATGTGTTATTTTTACGCAGGGAATTTATCTGCAGAATTTACCGTTGTAATCACGAAAAAGTATATCGGATGACTGTTTTCCTAGAAAGGTTAAGCTTACTTTTTTACTGTACAAAACAATAATATTTCATAAAAGCCAAATAAGTTTGAAAGTATATTACAATTTCTCAAAAATATACAAATATTTATTCAATAATCTTCGATTATAATAAACATAGTTATTTTTATGTCAGTGAGTCCTAATGCACAATATTTCTAACGTTTATTTGTTTGCTCCTCAGAGGCAAGTCAGATTAATGTAAACTAACTACTATGATATTTAAAAATACTGATTGTGTGTGTGTAGTGGTTAATTTTTTGACAATTTAAGTCATTTAAAAGAAACGATTCATATTTAAAGTTTTCGACACTTAATTGGTCTCGTTGAAAACATAAAAAGAAATAACAATGACGGATTAACAGAGCCATTAAACAGGTCTATTCTACATTTGTCTATATGGAACATTTTTCTTTTTCAGATAAATAGCATTTTGTTGTTCACCGGTAGTTGTTATCTGCGTGTGTTAATTGTAATAAATGGAGATTTAATATAACTTTTAAATCCTCATCAGGATACATCCATATATATTCAAAACATTCAGCTTACCAGATAGCAACATTTTAGAAAAACAACACCCACTTTTGAATATTATTATTTTCAGCGTCGGTCCTCTTCGTTTCTTGAAACAAACAAACGCCATGTTCTGAATTCTGATTGGCCGATATATCAGACTTACCGTTCTTATTGGATGAAATACACACTCCACAAAGACAAAGCGAGTCGAGGGATAAGATGTTTGACTACTCTGAAGGTCGCAGATTCGAATCTTTGTCCCACCAAATGTCCTCACCCTTCTATGCGGAGCTCGCGCAATAATGTAACAGTCAATTTGTTTGCCCAAGCGTTTGTCGATGGATGGTTGTCACGTCCATTCGGTCTTTCATTTCTAAATTAAGGACAACTATCACACATAACTCTCTTCTATTTTTATGCGAAATTCAACAGAAACCAAACTGTGATCCTGTCAAAATTAGTCGTCTTTTTATATTTAATCATTCGTACATTATTAGAGGTTTTTTTTCTTTTTATATCAATATATGTTAAAGTTTGAAATAGTTCGAGTTTTTTGCAACTTTCCCAAATGGTTAAAATTGTATTTTTAGGATGTAAACTAATTTTACTGTGATGGTTGTTAAAATATGATATTGACTACTTTCAACCCTTGTGAGGTTTCACGTAATTATATGTAGAATCTTAACATGTGTTTTGCGTTTTTTTTTTTTTGGTCTCGATTTACCTATGATATATTTGTAGTGAGAACTATATAAGACAGACGTCATTCGCTTTCTTCATGGAAGACGCTTGGTTTCATTAGTTTGTGTTTTTTTCTTATAACAAAGCCTTGTCTGGATATCTGATGAGACCACCAAAATCGAACCCATCCTTTTAACGTTTTAAATCCGTGAACTTACCGTTATACCCGCGAGGTATGTTTTGTTACTTAATTATATACTAATGAAATTTGCCACAATTAGTTAACTGATTATAATTAAGCACATATAAGAAACCACAGAACTTGTATCTTGGTGACTATTCTAGTTTGAAATTTTCAATTTATTGTCTCTTAAAGATTATAAACTTGTAGAAATCTTCAGTTATTTAAAATAAAAGAACTAAATCATCGTTAAACCTAATGTTTTGCAATTAATTTTTGGAAATGTATAGAAATTGGCCAACAGTTGTCTAAGACCTCTTTAAGTCTACAAGGTCAAAGAAATCTTTCTTATGTAAGCATAAACATACAATCCTTCAGGTACAGCCTACACCATCATCACGAGAATCAACACAATCCTCTTTAAATAAGAATAAACCACAAACCTTCAAGTACAGCCTACACCATTACCAAGAGAATCAACACAAACTTCTTTAAGTAAGAAGAAATCACAAACCTTCAGGTACATCCTACACCATAATGGCGAGGAAGTTGGGTGCTCCGTGAAAACACACTTTTACGGTCCAGGATCCGAGAAAGTTGTGATTGGAAATAACAGACTAGTAAATGGAAAAGTTGTGTTCGATGTAGTTGTACTCATCACAGTAGGTTGGATAGAAAAGAAAGAACCCGTCACAATCGAGAGAGTATAGATGTATGGGACCGGAACCTTGGTGGTTGAGTCTGCGTGTTTGTCTTTCAGGGTGAGTCTCAGCCTGCCTGAATATGGTGGTAAAATTTGTGGCGCCTACTGATGTAGCTCAATCCTTTGTTTCCGAATGCTCAGTTTGGGTAGTTTGATTATAGATAGAAGTGTTTCTGCTCAGTTGGATGGATTGGTCGGCAGAGAGCGAAGTGATGCATGGTGACAGTTGGAATGGTGGCTTGAATAGTTGCGATTCTTTGAATAAGAACAAAGATGGTGCACCTCGTCTGCGATTTCCCCTGTAGGTCATTTTGGCTCTGCTGAGTCCATTGAGGGGAATCGAACCCCTGATTTTATCGTTGTAAATTCGTGGACATACTGCTGTTGTAGCGGGGGGTGGCTTTAAAATGAAGGTATTGGTAAAATCAACCTTGTCTGAAAATAAAGTCTGTTGTCCGTTTGGATTGTATTGTAATTATCAACAATCGAATTGGCTTATCAGTCAATCGGGAGTGGATCTAGTAAAGAGCATACCGCTTAGTTTGGGTTTATTTTGGGGGGGATGGGAGTTGGTAGGGTTTCTCAGGAGGTATGGAAAGGTTGGCGGTTTGGACGAACACTAAAAAGAGATTACTTTTACTTTTAGGGGCTGTGCAAGTAACATAAGTGGAGAAATCCTCAGGTCTAGATATATATATTAAGTCAGCGTGACTTGAGAACTAGAGACCTCCGTACGAAGCATTCTCGTGTTCGTGATATCGACTGTTATCATGGGCTTACATTATTTGATAAAGGTGCAGATTTAGCGTAAGGAGAAGTTGTGAGGTAAATAATCTAAGATAGCAGGATAAAACCACACAAAAGTATGTTGTGAGGTTACGCAGGCGTATAACAGGAGATAGCACAAAACACTTTTTCCTACCTGGCTGGCCTTAGTCTGTTAAGTATCGTGGTGAACTGTGGAGAACATGTTCTGATTGGATGGTTTATCCCTATTTCTCAACCATGGATAAAATTTCGTAAGTTCAACCAATAGCACCCACAGTTTTAATCCTGAATCCCTGTTTAAAGAATGTTTATTGCGTTCATTTAAAAGGATTTTTTAGTTTCACTCATCTTGCAAAATTTGTCCGTGTCGCTAGCCTGCGGGGTATATGAGAATTCGAGCCTAAAACAAACAAAACCTAAAACTCTTCACCTTATGAAGTGAAAACTTACAAGTAAATGTTACACTTTGAGATTATAGAGATCAATTTATGTCACTTGCCTGAATAATCATGATTTTAGAAAGAAAATAAGCACGTTATATTAATTGGTTATTCATGAAAATAAAACATAAAATATTTCTTAATATAACAATTTAGATTTACTGTGTCTATTTAATTAGTATTTTATATTCACTTCTCTGCACGTTGGTTCATAAAATATTTATAAGTGGAATATTCTTCTAACAGTACATTTGGATTTCTTAAAATAAATACTATATTAGGACTGAAACAAGAACTTTGCATACATAATTATTGAAATATTCAAAATATTGAAAGTGAATAACCGAAAGAAAAATAACTGATATGAAATATGCAGGAAACTTGTAAAATAAAAATAAATTAAGTATTATCTATTTTAATTTTGTAAACTAAAACCAGTAAAAACATTAACCACGCTTTAAAATTTGTTATCATTGTTTTAGGTAAAGTATTAATAAGTTCTTTAAATAGCAAAAAAAATAAAACCGAACAAACACCTCTCAAAATTGACTTTAAATTCATACTGTTTTCTCAAGTAATTTGAGATTCATTCTCCTACACCTTGTTTCACCGTACAAAAATAAGTTATTGGACAATTCTCCTTGTACAAATGATCCATTGGGCTCACATCTCCAAATTTAAACTGTTTTCTTGGAACTTGATTTTCCAGATATGAGCCATATAACTATCGTTCCAGATTTCTTATAAGGACTCGGAAACACTGTGATCAAAAAAACAGTTGATGCTGAGAAAAATTAATAGGATAAAAAGCTGGAACGGGAAAAAATGAACTCCATAACACGCGAATCCTGGAGCAAAATATTTGTATTTTTTTACAAGCTTCTTGAATAACTCTGGTCAATAAGCTAGAGCCGTGATGACACCAGATTGTTAGGCTATATTCTTTAACAAACCGTTGCATGCATTCAGCGAGGAATGGACTGTCTTTCCCTGCTTTAATTATAGCATTGTTCACAACTGGTGAAGTTTAAAAACCAGCGTTTTCTTCTTGTTATTGAAGCGGTCCAACATAGCCAGATGGTGAGGGCAGTTAACTCACACTATTCAATTAATTCCACTGTTCATTGGTAAAGGAGTAGCCCAAGAGATGACCTTGGGTGATGATGACAAGTTGCCATTCTTATCTTTCGCTGCTAAATTAGGGATAGCTCGCACAGATATTTCTTGTGTAGCTTTGTAAAACTTCAAACAAAATTTGAAAAAAACTTCTTAAAGTGATTCACGGCAAGAACAAAGTAATAAAAACACGTTTTTCTTTCGTACGTCTCACTGGCTTATACAGATCTCAAACCAACAGTAGAGTCTTTGGAAAGCCACAAACGTTATGACGATTTTTAAGGTTACAAGTCGTTTTTAGAGAGTAAGCAAATTATATCGTTGACAAAGCATGCTGTTATGAGAATCACAAATAAAAAAACAACTATTTGTATTTGTTAAAGCTCTTCAATAACACACCAGGAAGTAATCTTACTTATGTGAGTGGAAAACAAACCAACACTAATCCACAAACATTCTAAGAAGCAAGCCAAAGTAATTTAAGCCAAACTACACTTTTTAAAAAACTGTTTGTGTATTTGTAATTTACCAGTGTAAGATGAGAGGGAAGGAAGATAATCATCACCACCCTCTTCACCGCCGACTCTTGAACTACTCTTTCACAAAAGAATAATGGGATTGACTGTTACATTATTTCACCTCCACGGCTGAAAGGGCGAGTATATTTGGGAGGGGGGATTTGAACACGCAACCCTCGGATTATGAAAAGAGCGCCTTAGCCACCTAGCCCTGCAGGGTCGGAACAAATTCGAAGTAAAGTTTTTATCAAAACATCCAGCACTTCATATCACTGGTATTGTAGGTACCAAAATTTATATTTTATCTTTAATAAAAAAGTTTGCGAATAGAATTCAAAGTACTTTAAAACACTTTAATGAAAATAAAAAAATGCAAGTGAAATGTATGGAAAGAAAAAGTCTGAAAACAGTGACTCGAATATGAAAGGTAACAATGAAAAATTGAAAACGAATTACATTGCTCAAACATGGAATTTCTAATAAACTACATGGAAAATAAGGTAATAAAACAGAGAGAAATATAACCATTTCAACTTTCTTTATGGGCTGTATATTAATATTTATATTTGTCAATATAGCATGGTTTTCTTTTGTGATAATGGCTCGTTTATATATGTGTAATCATATATATATTCGGCAGAAGATGTTTCAATAGATTTAGAAATGACAAAAATAATATTGGATATGAAGTGACCTTGTACTTGAGAATAGCCGAGTACGTAACATAGGAATGGCCTAGTACTTAAAATAGGAATGACCTTGTGCATAACATGGAAATGGGCTAGCGCTTAACATGGCAATGGCCTAGTACCTAAAATGGGAATTACATTGTACTTAATATGTGAATGGTCTAGTGCTTAACATGGGAATAGCCAAGTACTTAACATCGTAAAAAAACTAGTATTTTGCATGGGAATAATCTAGTATTTAATATAGAAATGGCCTTATGATAAGCATGGGAATGGCGTAGTGCATAATTAAGGAATAGCCTAGTACTTAACATCATAATGGCATAGTGTTTAACGTGGGAATAGCCTAGTGCTTAACGTGGTAATAGTCTAGTGCTTTACATGAGAATGGCCTTGTACTTAACATGGGAATGATCTTTTTACTCAACATGGGAATGCCTTTACTTAACATGGAAATAGCATAGTGCTTAACATGGGAATAGCATAGTGCTTAACATGGGAATAGCCTAGTACTTAACATGGGAATAGCATAGTGTTTAACATGGAAATAGCCTAGTGCTTAACGTGGAAATAACCTGGTGCATAACATGGAAATAGCCTATTATTTAACGTGGAAATAGCATAGTGACTAACATGGGAATAGCCTAGTGCTTAACATGGAAATGACCTTTTACTGAACATGGGAATAGCCTAGTGCTTAACATGGAAATGACCTTTTACTGAACATGGGAATAGCCTAGTGCTTAACGTGGGAATATCCTAGTGCTTGATATCGGATTAGCCTAGTACATAACATAGGAATATACTAGAACTTCACATGGGAATGCGAATATCACTCTGTTTTTAACGCAGTGCCGCAGACGCATGGGTCCGTTATGACAGTGAGTGTCATTTCTAATAATTTAATTACAGTAGCCCAAGATTAGGTGGTGGGTGATGTAAACTAGCCCTTTCACTCTAGTTTACTCATGACAAAGTAGGGACGAGTCTTAAGAAATATCCCTTGTATATCACTACACTAATTTCCCAAACAAACAAAGTGAACAAACGCAACGAGAACTAGATGATACCCTAGAATTCTACGGATGTTTGTACTACTTGGTCTCGTTGAAAACTTAAAAATAAATAACTACGACAGTATAATTTAAAAGAGTTAATAAGAAATCACAAAGCGGTTAAATAGGTCTGTTCTACATGACACTGTGTCTATATGGAACAGTTTCTTTATTAGATAAACAACAATCTGTTGTTCACTGGGAGATTTAGTATAACTTTTAAACCCTCACCGAGATACATCCATATATATTCAAAATATTCAGCTAACTTACCTGATAGCAACGTTACACAAATATCTGAAAATCTGTTCCATTATGGGAGATTGAACTATTATATATAGACAAAATAATTCTTTAAGGACACCTATTTTATTGAAACTGTTTTCAACACACTGGTCGTACACCATTTCATCACATTGTTTCAGTTTTATATTCTTTTCGGTACAAATCAGTTTTGTAAATTGTGACGTTCATAGATCCTTGAAGAAGACGTTATATCCGGTGAAACAGAACACATTTATTTGAATATTCAGGAATAATAAACACGAAATGTATTTATTAACGTAGAATGATCAAAGCCCGAACATGAAAAGTACTTTGGTCATAGATACTTTAAGGCGTAATTAGTTGATTTGCACTTTTAATCTTATAATTTATTTTCTACAATATTAAGATAAATTACAAAACAAAACAGAATAAAGTTATTTAAATAAGGGTACATTGTGAAAATACATAAAACTCACCAATATTATATCACCAATATAATAAACTACACTACTTTCATCACTTGTGAGGTTTTACATGGTTATATGCAGAATCTTAACATCTGTATTTCAGTTTTGTCTTTATTTTAAATTTTCTGGAGGTCGATTTACCTGTGATATATTGAGAGTGATACGCTATATAAAACAGACGTCATTGGCTTTCAGGAAATTTCGCTATGTGTTACACATGGAAGATATTACGCTTCATTAGTTTGTTTTCTTATAGCAAAGCCACATCAGGCCATATGGTGAGACCACCAAGGGGAATCGAATCCGTCGTTTTGACTTGTGAATCAGTAGACTTACCTCTGTACCATCGGGGTACGTTACGTTAGTTATGTATACACTGAAGAAATTTAGAGTAACCACAATTAGTTAACTGATTACAACTCAGCACTTATATGGAACCACAGAACAAGTAACTTGGGGATTATTCTAGTTTGAAATTTCGCTATTTATAGTCTCTTAAAGATTAGAAACTTGTAGAAATCCTCAATTATTTAAAAGAAGAGAGAACTAAATCATCGTTAAACCATAATGTTTTGCAATTAGTTTAAGTAAATGTAAGGGACATGGCTAACAATTGTTAACTGGCTAAGAATGAGATCTATGTTTTGTATTTACACATCCCTGCTACCAGAAAGGACTTATGTCCCACAGGAACCGTTTCATTTGTAAATTTTGATCTCCTTTATTCATGACTCTCAAGACTGCCTAAGGCTTCTTTAGGTCTACCATGTCAACGAAGTCTTTCTTAAGCAAGCCTAAACCTCAAACCTTCAGGGACAACCTACACCATCATCATGAGAGACAACGAAATATTCTTTAAGTAAGCTTTAGCCACATCAGATACAGACTTCACCATCATCACGAGAGACAACGAGATTTTCTTTAAGTAAGTTTAAACCATAAACCTTCATGTACAACCTATACTTTCAACAAGAGTATCAATACAGTCTTCTTTAAGCAAGCTTCAACCTCAAAACTTCAGATACAACCTACACCATCATCACGACAATCAACGATATCTTCTTTAAATAAGTGTAAACCACAAACCTTCAGATACAACCTGCACCATCATCATGAGAGTCAACACCATCTTCAAAAGCAAAAACCTCCTCCTATATGAAACTATAATGAGTCAAAAACAACTATTTGACTTAAACATTAATGTAATAACTCTGTTCAGTATTATATATCACATATTGTCTAATTGTCAATTGTGATAATAAAAACACCCTCATCAACACTTGCAGAGGTACGAGTACCATCAGCCCTGACAATTATTCTCTTGATTTCTAAAGATGGAAAGAAAGTATACATATGAATCATTTGCCGAAAGTTGACTGTTCGTGGCCTAATAGATAGGTATATGTATAATGAATCCGAAAATTCATGATCGGTACTGCATTACCGCAACATTGCGTTCTGTGCTTTAAGACTTTAGGTGCGTTGATCAAATCCACTATTCAGTTGAAATAGCACAAGAATTGTCGGTGGGTGCTGTTGATTAGTTACCTTTCCTTGTATATCAATTTAAAGTTAGGGGTGATAGCACAGAGTGCTGTTAATAACAAGAGGGTGTTATAAAGACTATCAACATCGTCAGAAAATGACGAAAATGGGTATTGTGGGATACTTTGGGGTCATACCTAAAAACTGCTGAAAAGTTTTATCATTATAAGAGGAAATTCGTGTTGTAAACATATATACTGGAAGTAACATTAGCTCATAGCTTATCCACGTGCAGGGCGTAATTGTATTTGTGCAATGAACTTGAGAACGCATATGTCAATATTTGTCTGAGCATTAGATGTGGACCAGTTTAACAAGAAGTGAACTAGCTTCTTGCCGCACCCACGTATCACTACTAAACACAGTCACCATGCTAGTCAGCTCTTTTCTGACAGTTCTGCTATAGAATATCTTATGCGCATCATGTATTCCTCCCATTGAGTTTGAACAGGATGAACAGACTTCACAAGCTTACTCTGACTGTAAATAACAAACCTAAGCATGTATCTTTATCCTTTCAACATCAGGTGATAAAATTGGTACAACATGCAGTTATATACCGCGGTAATTTTCTTCAAGTATTAAAACTAGAGTGAATAACAAGCTAGTAGCTTCCAGAGACACCTTAGATAATCTGATGTATCTGATCTCAGTAAATCATTAGCGTGGCACACCCTGAGATACACATTTGAGTGGTCAATAAAATAAGTACGACACTCTGATGTGCACAAGAAACAAGTAGTACAAGTGCCCAACTATTCATGTGCAATATTCATCAACCTGTGCTAACAGTGCACTTTGTTGTTATCAGGCAAGAAATGCTTATGCTAGCTCTGAGCTCTTGATTGGAAATTTCGGCATCCAGTGAAATAACCTGATGTATGACTATTCATTCTTACAGCTAAAATGACTTTTATTACAACTCTTGGTTCTGGATGAGGGCATTTAATGAACACAAGTGGCGTCATTGTATCACAAATAGATCATCTGTCAATTTGTTTTGTATTTCTTAACCTTTTTGTGCTCCTGAAAAAGTGAATTAAATGTAACAACAGACTTCGGGTGCTCACTCAGAAATAGCATAAACATCCATAACAATTTTTCCTACCCTTCCATTCTACGGTATTTTACATTGTATAAATTACTCATATAGTAATTAGTTAGGACCCAGTTACTGAGAAATTCAAATGGAACCAACTTACAGATTATATATTAATGTTTCTATCTTAATTTTCACTCATTTAATCGTGAGTAAGGAGACCAAATACAATGAACTAACAACGACACTCGTTATTCTGCAAAACACAAATTATGATTACAATACACAAAACAAGAAAAATTGTCCAATAACGTATTCTTATATTTTGAAACAAAGTGTATAGAGAATAGACATTTCTGATAATAAAATCCGTGTTTTTTAGGATATATTTTATTCATAATTAAATGATAGTGTGAACTTGCAAATCTCAGAGCATAGTTTATACTTTTACTCAAAAGTTTCATTTAAATTACTTAAGCCTGGCATGTCCAGGTGGGTTAAGAAATTCGACTCGTAATCTGAGGGTCGCGGGTGCGAATCTCCTTCGTACCAAATATGCTAGACCGTTTAGCCGTGAGGGCGTTGGTAAAAGAGTAGTCCAAGAGTTAGCGGTGGGTGCTGACGACTAGTTCTGCCTTCTCTCTAGTCTTACACTGCTAAGATAAGGATGACTAGCGCAGATAGCCCTTGTGTAGCTTTGCGAGAAATTCAAAAACAATAAATTATATAAAATTATAACTAAAATTCCATACAAAATTTTACGAAATAATTCGCAGATTTAATGACATTTTGGTTCAGTCTACACACTTGTAGTAAACTTGGATAATGTACTTGTGGTGTTTTGTTGACCTGTCCTCTTGGCTAAGATCAATCATAATTTACTTTGATTTTGCTGTTTTTTCCCATTCTTGTCTTGTGTTGGTGTTGGTGAGATAATTCTCATTACTTGATAAATGATACGCTAACGATTTCAGTGCACCTTGCTTGCAGTAATACTGGACGGTTGAAAACCAGACTTCAATCGACGAAAGTGCCATCTAGCTGTTTTGAAAGCTTTTTTTCCAATCTCTCGTCTCTCTTTCACGTGTTTTAGTGTCATCAACTGATACAGCAGTGCAAGTACAACTTTTCTCTCAACACATTTCTCTTACACAGTTTGTTACACACCGTTGGTAAATGAGAATTGTTTTATATCATTAGATATCTTAGAAATGTTGTTTTCAATCGCTTTCAAAAGACCATCAGAATCTTCTCGTGAATGGAATTCTTAATACAGTCACGTAGAACACAAGCAATCGATTCTTTTTGTCAAGAGAACTGAAACTTGATGCTTTCAGTCGAGTTTATTCATTTGAAAGTTGAATGTCGTTGTGAATTAGATACCAAAGAAACGTCTAATTAAATAAACATCGTTTACTCGCCATGTCGGAGCATTGTCTCTCTTTTGAACTTGAGTACTTGGATAATTTCCTCGTATCTTACCTGTCACAGAGGGATCCTTAGAGTAGAGTAATCAATCCTTCCTCTTTTCTTTATTGGCGACTTTAATTTTATCTGCCGCTGTTTCCCAGCTGATTTTCGAGCCATTTTCATCTCTGGATCTGAACCGTTGCCACCACACTAATACTGAGGGCATTTCTCACAAGCACCACACATACACACTTTACACTTACAAGACATTTTCTTCTTTTCCCGTATAAACAATGCTGTACCAGCACAAGGTCAGTACAATGCCTCATTAAATGTTGAGAGTTTGTCAATATCTGTTTCGTGACCATCTGCGGAGCCGGTTTTCAAAAAGCATGCGGGAATCTCCTCGCTGTTGTCCAGACAGGTTTCAGTAAAAATGTTAACCAATACAGAAATGATCCGGATTGACTTGAAAAATAAGGTTTTGCAAAATTCTGGAAACCCTAAACTTGAAAGAACTATTAAAACAAGGTGCTAATTTTCTATTTAAAATAAAATAAATCAGATTAAATAACATTATATTATCTTTCAAACCTTAAAGCGAAACTTTTCGCTTAATTAAGTTACGTGTTTTACCTCGGACCACTAATTGTGTAAATAATGAACATAAGTTTTTCTGTTACAGATATTATAAAGGATGAATAAAAGGAACACGGTTATCATTCTCAAAAAAAAAACTATAAAATATGAAACATAATTGCAATTCTTACTAAAACTGTAATACATAAAACAGGGTTATTTTTCTCAATAAATCTGTAATATTTTGATCAGGATTGTCATTCTTTATAAAACTGTAATCTTTAAAATAGGATTCTCATTCTCAATAAAACTCTCATATTTAAAACAAGATTTTAATACTTAATGAACCGTCATATTCAAATAAAATTGCCATTCTAAATAAAACTATAATGATTAGAACAGCGTTGTCATTCTTAATAAAACGGTAATATTTAAAACAAGGTTTTCATTCTTAATGAAATTTAATATTTATAATTATTTGTCGTTCCCTATAAAACTGTAATATTTAAAACCATGTTCTCATTCCTAACATAGTCAAAATGTACTTAGTTTAAGTACGTACTAGGCTTTGTGATATTGTTCACGTCATCTTACTCGAAGCTTCTGATGTGTTAAATTGTGGATACGAGAGAGCAAAACATTTGTAGATTTTTTTGTTTCATGTTACAAATACAAGCAAATCCAGAGAGTTATGTTAGTGTCAGAGAGATATACTAAATTTTCCTCAGTTTAGCCATAAAGTTTCAGTATCGGTGACCATTTAATGTGTAATAATCACAGATTGTAATGTAATAACAGAGTAGAGAAGAATAATTATTCTTGTGATTTTGGTTCTAAAGTTATTAAAGTAGTCTCTGTGTATCTTTCAAGAAGAAAAGAGAATTACTTACAGCTCTACAGTTGACTACAACAACCTGACATGTTTACTATTTTTGTCCGTTAACCTTCTACTACACTGTGTATCTCTGTTCTTATAAAGAAATGATACAAATATCATCCCTACTTTCTTGTTTTCATTGTTCTTGATGGAATTAGATTAGCCATCCTTAGATTTACTTCCTTTCTAGAAAAATTTTTGTCTTTACTTGAAGACATTTATTCTCATACAATTTGTGTATGTGAGACAACCAGCACAAACGCTGGTGTACATTGTTAACATCGTGTCAGGACATCAACCACCTTGTCACTAGGTCTGGATTTACTTCAGTGGAGACAAAAGAAAATTAAATTTATATCTATATGTACCATCTCTCTATAACTTGTTCGTTAAAATTTAATTGTGAAGAGCAATCAAAGTAAACGTGCAATAGCAAAGTACTGGAAGGTCAATGTGAGAACAATAATATATTTATTACGTGTTGCTGAGATATGTTAGAAAGAAAACTGATAACTATATTTAGTTCCAATAAAGATAGTAATGAAAAGTTTATTCGTAATTTACATTCACAACGCTTTCACGTAAGGTACACTTAATATATTCGTACTCTTTTGTAGACCACACGGTCAGATCTTTATTATAAAAAACAATGAAACAACAAATTCAAGTCACTTTTCAAGAAAGTTTTATTGATCATAACAAGTAATTTTACAGATTTCTTTTAATCTAAGAATCTTTGATTGTTAAACAATTTTACAAGTTCTTCAGTGGAAACATTTACGGGCTTACAACCCTAAAATCAGGAATTCTCTTCTCCATGGTATACATAACAGGCATTCCAATGTGGCTTTAAATAAACAACAAAGAAGAAACAGTATTTGATAAATCTTATATAAAATAATCATTTCATACAGTGTCCCACAAAGTGACTTGCTTGCAACTTTTCCTTTGATGTTTACTCACCAGTGGCCTTCACTGATGTAGCATCTCTTGGTTTGTTTATTTGTCTTGGAAT
Source organism: Tachypleus tridentatus (assembly GCF_004210375.1). Lineage (NCBI taxonomy): Eukaryota > Metazoa > Arthropoda > Merostomata > Xiphosura > Limulidae > Tachypleus > Tachypleus tridentatus. The sequence continues at coordinate 44,089,844 of NC_134826.1, read as the reverse complement.
TTAACGCAAAGCTACACGAAGGCGACCTGCGCCAGCCGTCCTTCGTTTAGTAATATAATACTAGAGGGAATACAGCTAACTATAACCACCCACTGTCAACTCTTGGGTTACTCTTTCACCAGCGAATAGTGTGATTAACCATTACATTATAACACCCCAGGTCTGGCATGTCGAGCTAGTTTGTTGTGAAGGGTTTCGATCCCGTTCCTCCAACTTACGAGTCGACGCCGTCACCAGCTGAGAATGCCTGGCCAGCATATTTTGGACGCCTAGTGGGTGTTACAAATACTAGAAATTTCATTTGGTTTCTAATTTTCTTGTGCGTACGATTTTTTTTTTTGGCATTTCTATTATTCGTTGCAAATACAAACACAAAGTTAAAGCTCCGTACTAATTGGCTGATTCAATATTTTGTTAAAAATTTCATCTAGTCTCGCATTCTTATATTATTCAAATCGTTTCTTATACTTTCATGAAAATAATTGTCATTAAGCCAAACTCTTATTGTTACACGTTGAAAGCTTCCTCTATCCGAAAACAATTCTTCTAAATTAAATCACAAACCCTTAAAAAAATAAGATCACTCATAATGTCTAGTTTTACTCTACAGTCGTTATGCTTCTAAATAAATCTACATTATTCTGTTTTGTATGAATTATTTATTGGTAAGCACAATAATCATTGTAACAAAATATTGATCCACCCACTGTTTTCAAAACCTTGTGTTGGTATAATTTATAACGTGTGCTATACATACCTTTGTAGCGATTGTTATTTAACAGTCAATCCTACTTTATCTTGGTAAAGAGTGACCAAGATATGATGGTGGGTGATATCAACTCGCCGGCTTCTCTCTATTCTTTCACTTCGATATTAGAGTTGTCTCGTGCAAACAGTTCTCGAGTATCTTCAAGCAAAAATTTTAAAAATCCTGCTGGCACAGGTGTTCTTTATACAGAGATGAACAGTTGAAACAGATCATAAATAACTCTGTCAACTTTTACTTCATACCTTGTGTAACTCAGAACTTCAAAAAAACGTCAATTTGTTCTAAATATATTAATGTTTTTGTGTGCTTCAATTCAGTGTTTATCAACATGATAAAATTACCAATGTCTTCAAGTAAAGTTTAGCTTTAATGTTTCCTCTGAATTGTTATGAAGTAGAAATTGTTGTGTTTATTAGTAAACAAAACTCATTTTGAACATAGTTTGATAGATAATATAATCGAGCTCTCACTGTAAAACAATCGTATAAGAAACAAATGGCACCTTAAGATCAACTGTGCTTATGATTCAGACTGAATGTTGGCACGAGATTCTGGCTTGACTAGCTGATTTCGTGTTTTCGTCTAGGTAACTTGGTACTTCATTACTAATTGTCTATCCAACAACTAACTAGCTTGAATAAGCACATGATGGTTAATTGTTTCAATAACTAACTTGGTTTAGCGCCTCCTGGTTAACTGATCCAAGAACTAACTTGGTTTAAAGTCTGCTTGTTAACTATTCCACCAACTAATGAACAGGGTTTAGCGTCTGATGGTTAACTATCTTACAAATTCACTAAATTGGTTTAGTCCCTGCTGGTTAACTACCCCACCAACTAACTAATATGTTTAAGCGTTTGCTTGCTAACTATCTTAACAATTAATTAAATTGGTTTAGCGTATGCTGGTTAACTATCTAAACAATATCAACTAATTTGGTTTAGTGCTAGCTTTTTATATCACATCTCTTAATTGAAGCATTGCTGATTATCATAATATACAGTAAGAGTTTCTTCACTAGATCAACCAGATATTTTATCATTTGATATTATGTATAACATAGGAAGTAGTTGTGCAATGGGAGGTTTCAATGGAATTCCCGATAGTTGACAGTTGATACATTCTGGAGCACTGACTGTTTAGTCTGCTGCGTCCAGAAGAGAGTTGATACATTCTGGAGTTCTGGCTGTTTTATCGGCTGCCTCCATTTGAGAGTTGATACATCCTGGCGCTCTCTTACGTCTTCTTCCTCAATCTAAGAGTTGATACATCGTGGAGTACTGACTGTTAGTGGGAATTATAACATCTTGAGATACATCAGGACTCAAGGATGTTATAACATGGGTATTTACCATTTTACCAAAATAAAGCAGAGGGCAACGTTTCGACCTTCTTAGGTCATCTTCAGGTTTACAAAAGAGAGTTATCGTTACCGGGCATATGACTCAGGGAAGAGAGTGTAAACTGGTACAGAATTGTAGAGGACGTTGCAATTAGATGATAGGTTATTAATTTGTAAAAGTGTAGAGGTATTCTTTTATGCTGGTTTAATTTTTGTTTTAGTTGTTGTATAATTAGAGCTTCTTAGCATCTGGGTGTTTTCTATGATTATGTTGGGTTTATTTGATTTTCAGTGTTTTTTCGTGAATTCGTGACAGTTGTTGCATTATATTTTATTAATTATGTTGGTGTTTTGTTTGTCAAATAAGTTTTTACACAGTATGGGCTTTAGTTTTGTTCCGTGTTTTGAATAAATTTGGTATTTACTGCAATGTTGTATTTTGTTAAACGTTTCTATTTTTCAAATGTTTATTTCTTTCCTGATGTCGTGAATATGACGCAGATTGAATCACAAGCGATCTATTCAACTTTACACCTACCACTATACTGGTACAGATTTTGTGGCCTGGCATGGCCAAGCGCGTAAGACGTGCGACTCGTAATCCGAGGGTCGCGGGTTCGCGCCCGCGTCGTGCTAAACATGCTCGCCCTCCCAGCCGTGGGGCGTATAATGTTACAATCAATCCCACTATTCGTTGGTAAAAGAGTAGCCCAAGAGTAGGCGGTGGGTGGTGATGATTAGCTGCCTTCCCTCTAGTCTTACACTGCTAAATTAGAGACGGCTAGCACAGATAGCCCTCGAGTAGCTTTGTGCGAAATTTCCAAAAACAAACAAACAAACAGATTTTGTGACGATACAATTGGTTGAATCATATCTACTGGACATATGCTTGTTTTTTCTACCACGTTAACTCGATACACCCTAACATTAAGTTAACCTGTGAACAGGAAGAAACTAACCAAATAGCTTTTCTTAACCTCGATATCACAGGAACCGATACAAAATTCAAAAGAGAAATCCACAGAAAAATCACCCAAACTGGACAATACATTCACTTGGACTCAGCACAAAACTCAACAGATTAAGAAACCAAAACAACACAACCACAAAACTATGCTCTTCCTTAAAATTAACGATGAAATAAACAAATAAAACAACACTTCATCAACATCAACACCAAGAATCGTTGAAACAATTGTACTCACACACCTGGATGAACAACAATAAATCCCAAGATACAACAAACAACAAAACCTGACACTGCTGCATTCCTGAAGATGACGCAAGAAGGTCGATAAGTTTTCTCTGTTTTATTTTGGTAAAACTGTTAATATCCATACCAGTCGTTCTAAGACATATTTTTTTCGTCTAGTGTGTTTCTTTTCATCACAAATCCTAGAGTTCTAAATATTTAGTCTGCTTCCTCCACGGCGATTTACAACATCTCAATAATTAATACTTAAATTAATTTAGACAATTATCAAACTCAACTTTATTTGTATTATTCTAACTCTGAAAGTTAAGTGTTGTTTTGTTCGAAGTTCGATTTTCTCGCTATGGTTTGTTTTTGAAATTCGCGCAAAGCTACACTCGGGCTATCTGCGCTAGCTATCCCTAATTTAGTAGTGTAAAACTACTAAATAAATAAATACTTCTCATAAATAAAAATAATAAAGTGAGTAAAGTAAATCCTACTTTTTCTCTTCAGATGATGAATCAACAGATGTCGCTTGTGTTTGTTTGCCATATTCACGCAGATAGTTTTAAAGAAGACATGCTTTAATTGCAAACCTTTGTTTACTCAATACTAATTCATCGGCGTTATCATCGCGTGCAAGCACTTCAGCGCAGGATGATGCAAGAAGTACCGAGACAAAAAAGTAAAGAAAGTATGATGAAAGTTTTATTGAATATGGTTTTACATGGACAGGTAATGAAGATGGACCTAATGGGTTGTGTGTTGAATGTGGAACATTGTTGAGTAATAGTAGTTTGCATCCAGCACAGTTAAAACGGCATCGAGAAACCAAACATTCCTAATTAAAAAATCCAACTTCCGAGTATTTTAAAAGAAAGTGTTTGCAATTAAACGTAAGGAAAGCTACATTTCGTTCGTTTGTCCATCAGAACAACAAAGGTGCTGTTATTGCTTCATATAGTGTTAGTTACCGTATTGCAAAAGCAGGTAAAACTCATACAGTTACAGAATATTTGATAAAGCCATGTACTAAAGATTTGGTATAATGCACAATTGATGAGAAATTGCTTAAAAACATTAACTCTGTAGCCCTTTCTGACAACTCGGTTTCTCGAAGAATCAAGAATATGTCAGCAAATTCCTTAACGGAGTTAATAAAGTGAGTAAAAGTGAATCCTACTTTTTTGCTTCAGATGATGAATCAACAGATGTCGCAGGTTATGCGATGTTGTTTGTGTTTGTTCGCTATATTCACGCAGCTAGTTTGAAGAAGACATGCTAAATTGCAAAACTTTGCCTACTCAAATAATAGACGAAGAAATATTTAGACTGATCGATTTATTTATGGAAGAACATGAAATCCAATGGCAATTAGCTCAAGTATTTGTACTCTTGGGGCTGCAACTATGAGTGGAAAATTTTCATGCGCAGTGGCACGCATAAAAAAGAAAAAAACGGATTTCGAGAGTATCCACTGCTGTCTTCATCGTCTTGCATTTGTAACAAAACGAATGCCAGAATACTTTGGGTCATAGAAATAGTCAATTTTATAAAATCAAGACCACTCAATGCGAGGATCTTCAGTTTACTCTGTGAGAACAAGAAAAGTCCGACGGTTTTCTCGAGGAAAAGTGCTTTCTCAGTTTTACGAACTGCGTGTTGAATTAGGTTTCCTTTTAGCAGAATGCCATTTTCAACTTGCCTAAAAATTAAGAAACAAATGAATGCAACAATGCAGGGTACCAGGGTAACGTACTTCTAATCTCAGAGTAAAATCTAAGCGCTTCAAAGTAAGCTAAAACTTTGGGTGAATGTATACTTATGGACAAACTTGATTGCTTCGAAGATCTCAGTGATTTTTTTCCTTATGGATGAAATTCCCTTAGTGAAGATGCAAAAGCTTCACTCTTGCGGCACATATCTGATTTGTGTTCAGCTGTTGGGAAGTGCTTCCCTCCTTATTTAGAAAAATTACTGTGGATTCAAAATCCCTTTGTTGACTCTGCAAATACCAACGATTTGCCTTTGAAATAGAAAAAATACACCTTAAAAATAAAATTTCAGCAGGAAGAACTTACACAATTTTGGATTCAAATGGCTGTGGAATACCCTGAAATATGTAACAGAGCTTTGAAAATTTTGATGGGTTTGCCAACAACATAGCTTTGTGAGCAAAGATTTCACTGTATACAGTTACAAAAACCAAATTTAGAACAGGCTAAATATTGAAGATGATTTGCGTTTACAGGTAACAACCACAACTCCAAATATTAAACTACTTTGTGAACAAAAGCAAACCTATCCGAGCAACTAATAAATAAATAAGTACACTGTACTTTTAGTGATGTAAATTTTGCAAGCAGAATTTTTTTTTTGAACAAGTAAGTAGAAGTAAAAATTATTCTTCAAATATTGATAGGCCCGCCAGGTGGATGAAGGCGTTCGACTGGTAATCTGAGGGTTGCGGGTTCAAAAATAAAAGTTCACATATCACTTGATCGGCTAATGGTCACATAGTGTCTAGACTGTCTCCACTTAGAGAAAAGTAAAATAAGAGAATACTATGAAAAAACAGTTTAAAAATTAAAGTGATAAAATTAAAAATAAAAATATAAGTTTTAAACAGAAAGTAACCACTACAGAACATAAAATATCTTCCTTTCTTCATATCTTTGTTTATTCTGAAACTTTAAAACTCACGAAAATATTGTATTACACTTTAAACGTTCTGTTTTGTACGCAACGTTAAAACTGTGCTGGTTATCGTAACTTTAAAATTGTGAATGACGGGTATAAAAAGTGGCTGATCTGGTTGGTTTTGGTTCATACGAGTATAACTATGACTCTCTTAAGGTAACCAAATGCCTCGTCATATAATTAGTGACGAGCATAAATGGATTGACGAAATTCCCACTATCCCTGAGGACTCTCTGCGCTAGCCGTCCCTAATTTAGCAGTGTAAGACTAAAGGGAAGGCAGCTTGTTATCACCACCAACTGCCAACTCTTGGACTACTCTTTTACCAACGAATATTGGAATTGGCCGTCACATTATAATGCCCCCACGGCTTAGAAAGCGAGCATGTTTTGGTGTGACGGGATTCGAATCCGCAACCCTCGGATAACGAGTCGAGTGCCTTAACGACTTTGCGCTTAGTAACAGACAATCAACAAATAGCTGTTTCATAAACACCTGGGTTCAAATAACAGACGAATTAGAGAGTAGCTAATAAACTGCAATAAATAAGTATAGGTTTTAGTTGCTATGCTACTGTAAATGAATGTAAGATTAAAGAACAAAGGGAAAGGTAAGGTTGTCATTTTCAACAATGATTCTCACCATTCATTATCGCCCAATTTGAACATCCTAGCAACAATAATCACTCTAAAACTTTCATATCTTTATCTGCGGGTATAAACATAATTTACTCGTATTAAATACACTGCTACACAAACATCGCAACTACAGAGTAAATACAATAACAGATTTCATGGTCAAGGTCATGACTCCAACAAATTACAATAAACTACGTTAGTCCAAGCTGTCTGACACTCAGTGGTGTATCAAGTTGTCTGTGTCTCCGATAAATTGAATTAATCATGAGTTTAAGATAGTAAACCAACATATCAGTTTTTACACGTGCGCTAATCAAATATTCTTGTGATTCTGTTTTGACCTTTAAATTCATTCTGATAACACGAATTGAATATAATGTTTAAAACATGCCGGAACAACGTCTTTTTCTTTGGCCTAGCCTGAGATTTCCGGTGTGGTGTGGCCTTCTAAAAATTCGTTCTACCCAGACTTTAGGCTCAAATAAATGAAAAATCTAATATTTTAAAATATTTTATCTTTCTTTCACCGACAACTAATGAATAAAATAACGGTAATTATATTTTAACTCCAACTAAAATTACTGAATGACAAACAAGGTGAAAAATAAATATTAAATGATGTATGTGCTTTGCGTCACTGAATGTGCACATTGTTGGAGCTTATTTGCGTGTGCCCTATGACATAGCCTGTTAATGCTAAACGTGCCTGCGGAACAAGTTATTCAATTTCACTGCTTAATTTTACTATTATTTGCATTTAAGCCAAAAAGTGAGATAGTCTCTGGTTATTTGGGAATTTACACACGAGATCAAAATGTTGTATCTTGGAAAATTTCCACAAAAATTGTGTATTTTGGCTAGTTTCCGAATTTTAGCACAAACGTGAAGGTTATCTTCGCATAGCTGTCTCTAATTTTGAAGTTATAAGATATAGAGAATCAGAAAGTCAACAGCACGCACCGCCAACTCTTGGGCTACTCTCCTTTAAGAGAATATTGGAATTTTATCCTTTTTTCTAATACATCTACTTCTCCAAAGTGCGATTCCAGTTTCTGAGGCAAGGTATCACGATCTAAACCCTCCGATTCACAGTATGGGCATATTCATCATAGGTTATTTTTGTTTGTTTGTTTTGAATTTCTACACGAGGGATATCTGCGCTAGCCGTTCCTAATTTAGCAGTGTAAGGCTAGAGGGAAGGCAGCTAGTCATCACCATCCACCGTAAAATCCTGGACTACTCTTTTACCAACTAATAGTGGGATTAACTGTAATATTATAACGTTCTCATGGTTGAAAGGGCGACCAAGTTTGGTATGATGGAGATTCGAACCCATGATCCTCAGATGACGAGCGGAGTGCCTTAACCACCTGGCCATGCCGGGCCCCTATGTTATGTTTCGCCCAAATATGAAACCTGATATTCTATTTTAGTAACGGATTTCATACTTAGAGAGTATTTTTTAGTTAGTAAAAACAATACTCTTATTATTATTGGTGATTAAATGGTAACTGACAATACAAATTCTTACAATACAAGTTCTGAAGTTTTAACCTATTACAGTTTGTCTTATAACATTTGCAGGTCTACGAGACTATCTGCGCTGTGACCACCAATGAGAATTGAAACCCGGATTTTAGTATTGTAAATCGTTAAACTTACCACAGGCCCAGTGGTGCCTTTGCTCTTATTATAGCATCATTTAAAGGTCTATTATATTATATTAACTACTGTAAGATATCACTATTCTCTGTTATAAAAATATTCTTTCATTCTATAAACTTTATTAAAGCTTCTGTTTCGTATAAAAGTATTTCTGAAGAAGTAAGAAACCAAAATTGAGCAGTATTCGAACTTACCACTCTGAGAGCAGATAAGTTAATCCACTGAGACATCGCGTACATAAGACGGCATCTTATAGTTTTCTGTTCATTTGCTACAACTAGATGTTAACAGAATTCGTGTTTGTTTGTTTCGAAATTAAGCACAGAGCTTCACAATGGGTTGTGTTCTGCCCACTGAGGATATCGAAACTCGGTTTCTGGCGGTGTGAATCTGCAGACATACAGCTCTGCCAATGAAGAGCTACCACATGGGTAAGCCTGATAACTTATAACACTAAACACTGGTTTAGATACCCATAGTGGGCAAAGCACAGATTGCCCATTGTGTAGTTTTGTGTTATAACTACGAAGAAACAAAAAAAGCAAACATTATTCCATGTGTTTCAAGCCATGAACTCCAAAGAATCGAGTTCTTCTTCATGTTTTCTTCATACAGCTTTCAAACATAAATTTATTCAACAGATTTCTTAGGACCTTTCTCATGAAGCAACATTTGACCATCCTAGGTCATAACTGTAGACGTTGTGAGGGTAGCAAATCGACCCATGAACACGTTAGTTTGAGATTCCTCAGTCAGCGATCAAGGACTTTATTTGATTTTCGACTTACAATGACACACTGTACAACACACAAGCTTAACAATCAGATCCTAAAACCGCAAAGTTCAGGAATCGTCATTCCCAATTTAAAACTTCTGACCAGAAGGTTGTTTGTTTCTGAAAATCGCGCAAAGCCGTCCCTAATTTATATGTGTAAAAACGGCTCGTTTGGGTTGATAAAATATTTTACGTAGAGGAGCGAACAACGTTTCGGCCTTCTTCGGTCATCGTCAGCTTCACCTGAGGAGCCGTTTTACATATATATTTTTCTCTACAAATGGGTTTTCTCGACATCACTGATTATTATTTTGTCCCTAATTTAGTAGTTTAAGAATAGAGAGAAGGCAGTTACTCATAACCACCCACCGTCAACTCTTGGGCTGCTATTTTAATAATAAATTGTGGGTTTGACCATTACATAATAACGCTCCCGCTGCTGAATGGGCGATCATATTTGGTGGGACAAAGATTTGAACAAGCGATCTTCAAATTGCGAGTCAAGCGCCCTAGACACGTGATCCTGTTAGGAATAATCGTATGTCTAGTCTCAAACAAAGAGATGGATCAACATAACACCATTACAGCGCCTTCTCAGCCAAATTCCGGAGAAAGTTTCAAAGAAACTTTCAAACGTTCAGCATTTTTTCAAAAAGCAAGTCAATAAAGGAGTTCCTTTGTGGGTTGATTACACAGCATAGGTTTTAAATAAAACTATTAGTGTTAATAGGAAGGTTAAATCAAAATAATTAAGTAGTACGATTCAATTGACTTTTCTATTGAATATTTAAATTATATGCCTAGGTACCTGATAAAACTTTGATGTTTTGCAACTAGGTCACGTGCACAAAAATGTTCCGATATTTCTGTTTTTCATTGTTTTAAAGGAAAAGAAGGATTATTTGTTTGTTTTTGAATTTCGTATAAAGCTACACAAGGGCTATCTGTGCTAGCCGTCCCTAATTTAGCTGTGTAAGACTAGAGGGAAGGTAGGTAGTTATCACCACCCACCGCCAACTCTTGGGCTACTCTTTTACCAACGAATAGTGGAATTGACCGTCACATTATAACGCCCCCACGGCTGAAAGGGTGAGCACGTTTGGCGCGACGGGGATGCGAACCCGCAAACCTTCGATTACGAGTCCCACGCCTTAACACGATTGGCCATGCCGGGCCTGAAAAGGATGGAATAAACTGGCTGTTTATCAAAATTACAACATTTTTTGGTTTGGCTAAATGTTTAAAAAAGCTACGGCGGATAGTTGCCATTACATCTTTCTAAAATATAATTTCTTTTTAATTGGATTATTCGAGAGATATAACGACGTACTCTTTGACAATATTCATAATCTATATATTTAAGAATAAATGTTTTATTCTAAGAAAACCTTAAACTATTTACGTTCTACAGACCCAGTTTTTACAATTTCCCGTCTTAGAAGATAAAAGCTGATTTCGCTCTCCAACCACATACAAACGTTTTAGGGTTTCTTCAGCAGAGATAACTAATTGCATGATATGACAGAATACTGTTTATGCCTTTATGATTCTGTCTCTCAAGTCAAGTAATGACAGACAACATAAGCTTAATTCATTCCATAAAAGCTTTGTTCTTGTAAATAAAAATCAGAAATACTTTTACTGTAAAAGTAGAAGGGGCGCTTAATAAAATTACACAAATTTTCTGCTCTAAATCAAGAAACAATCAATACCAATGTGATGCTCATGTTGTAATGTAGATCCTCCTTACGAAAAACTTTAAGAATTTTATTTTACTGTTGTATCCAGAAACAGAAAACCTACGTTGAGTTATCTGTTGTCACGACAGTTAAAACATTAGTTCTGAACATTAAGTTAAATACCTACTTTAACTGATGTTTCATATTGGTTGAAATTCAACTACTTAAATGGTTCTTATAATATCATATGACTGGGAAACACCAATCAACAAGTTAACAATATGTGAACTTCTAGTACAGTGGAGCCTCATATAACGTTATTATAGTGAACCTCTGACAGAAGCATAGTATTTCATCATATTTATCTCATTCTAGGTAAATTACATTAAGATTCTCGACTCTTTTTACTAACGGTGCATTACTACTAAGAAAAAGCTTCAATTTTCACATTAACATATATATATAAAGTTCATATGGAACTTTGATATTTTTTATTGTTCTTTGCCGATAATTGAGCTCTATCATCTACAAAAAACTCAATTTTGTACCAATGTATCATTATGAGCACATACCCTTTGGTAGCAACCATGATTTTGTATAAAAACTGATTGTTGCATTCACCGGCTCGGAAGGTTTAACATGTTTTGTATCCATGTATCATTATGAACACTTACCACTTGACAGCAACCGTGTGATTGTGTGCAAACTCACTGTTGCATTCATCCAGGCCCGGAAAGTGTAATATAGATGAACTTACTGCAACCATAACTCGTAATTAAAGCCCCCGCATCTGTTGTGGTCATGACTACAACCATATCTCGTAATTAATTCCCCTGCATCTGTTGTGGTCTTGGCATGAAAGATACATGCATCCACAATCTAACAACATAATGCAGACATTTCTCCATAAACAGTGAGCAAGTCTCTTTCACTGTACAAATCAAATTGCGTTAGTGATGTCATCAGTGCAACTGGACTAGATTAATCATAAATACACACCGGGAACTATGCATCTGCTGCAGTGAAGATGGTAAAGCAACAACTTAATGTATTTATGGTGTTTTAGAAGCCCTTACGAACTCCGATGGGCAGCTTAACGTAACCACTTCCAACATAATTACCCTAAAAATTACATCTGTGAGAGATGAGATGTCTCACGCACTGCCGTATGGATTTGTTTGGTAACCTCCAAATGAGCTCCACGATATGACATGGATCACTCAAGTCTCCATGAGATTGAAGCTATAGTACACTTACAGTCGGTTAGCTCCTTCTCATCCATGAACTCTAAGACATCGATCATGGAATCGCTTAGACACAGCATAGAAGTTGCAGGAAGACCCCCATTTCATCCTAAGGGACTAGAGGTGCACAAGTTCTCAAAATGTGAACGTATTCTAGCTAAGGTTATCATGGAATAGCATGGTGAAAGGAACTACGTGCCACAGTTACCACCTTAACGACGTCATGCACCGTTATCATTACAAATCACATCATTTTCATTCACCAGTCGTGATTTTGGAGTATTATAATATGATTAGTCTTGCTTGGAAATATCACCCTTCTCACATTATCCATGCCTCCCAGTAACACAACAGTATGTCTGCGAGCTTACAACGCTAAAATCCGTGTTTTGATACTCGTGGTGGGCAGAACACATTGTGTTGTTTTGTGCTTAATTACAAACAACAACACATTATCCTGCTGAATTGCAATAAAATTCTCCCTACTCTACTTGGTGACATTACAATCATGAAAAATATATTATACAATAGGAAACAGACGAAGAACCGAGTTTTGAAAGGAGGTGGGGCAGTCTGAGGGTACTCGATTTCTCCTTTCTTACACTATTTGCATAATATCCGAATACCTGTACTTGATTAAGGCAGGTCCGACCTACCCATGCTCTACCATATAATTATAAGAGGTGTCTTTTATAGTGCAAATCTGGTAAATAATTATTTTTTTAAAGTAAAAAAGGAATAAGAAATAAAACAAACCTCAGCTTCCTCATTACTTCTAGTACGTACATAAGATAAGATTCCAAACCTATGAGTACGAGCATTTTCTTGATTCTTAAAATTAACAGAGAGGTTAAAACATGTTCACGTTAAAACTCTTTCTTCCGAGAAATATACAAAAACATTAGACCTTGTAACGGATTTACTATTTATATTTATTTTAGACTAGACCAATAAACATACTCAACAGTTATCACTTCACATTGGTTGACAGTCTGATTGTAGCTAGTGGATGTGCCATGTGTTTAAGACATCACTGTAACCTTAACATTAAAAAATATATTTAAATTGGTCATATTTGTACAGTATTCTTAAACACTTGTAGTAAAAAATGTTTCTGCCTAAGTAATTAATTACTTTTTATAATTTTTGTCAATTTATTTCATCCTATGATTGTCACTAGAGTCTTTTATGACATTGAAATTATTAGTATCATTACTCATGTTTGAATCAGTTTGTTAATAAATCAATCACTCTGACCCTAATGGTCTATTCTCTGTTTTTAAAAGGTTTTCACTCTTGTTACAATATTATATTGTAGTCCCTTACAACGGTAAGTCTTCAAATTTACAACGTTAAATTCAGGGGTATGATTCCCCTCAGTAGACATAGCAGATAGCCCGATCTGGCTTTGCTATAAGAAAAAAACACACACACATTACATCGTGAATCACTAGAATTAACTTATACGCAAGTAGATCAGGTGGTTAAGGTGTTGGACTCGCAATTTGAGAGTCGTGGGTTAGAATTTCTGTCACATCAGACATGCTCGCCCTTTCAGCCATGTGGGTATTATAAAGTGACGGTCAATCCCATTATTCATTGGTAAAATAGTAGCCCAAGAGTTGGCGGTGGGTGGTGATAACCACTGCTTTCTGTCTAGTCATATACTACTAAATTATGGACTGCTAGCGCAGATAGCCCTCGAGTAGCTTTGCGCGAAATAAAAGAAAACAAACATATACGCAGGTAAAAGTCTGTGTAACAATGTAATATAATTTTAATAAACCATTTTGATTATTTTATGAGTGTACAAAGGAAATTCTCAATAGCTGCTGCTCTAGAAATTCTTTAATGCAGGCTTGGAGCAGAATGATTTATGAGACTTTTGTTTCCTTTTTATTAATTATATTTTTATTCACCAGAAACACCAAGCGAGGTCGCCCCCAGTCGCACAGAGACATGTCTGTGGACTTACAACGCTAGAAACCGGGTTTCGATACGTGTGATGGATAGAGCACAGTTAGCCCAGTGTATAGCTTTATTCTTGACTTAAAAACAATCAAACAATAAACAAACCAATAGGGGGAGCGAGTATACTCGATTCAATTTTATTACTCATCAGGACCTCTACCAACCTACCCTCAAACTGAAATTATTTTAGGCAGGATTAAACTATTCTATGGGATTATAGATGTGGTCAGTTATATCAGGCGAAAGGGTTTCACCTCCTGAACACAAAACTGTAATTAGACATTAAATCGGTAAATAAGTGGCGGAGCTGTGAGATAACAGTTTGTATTAAATAAAACAACAACTATGAACCGATCTATGAGGCTGAATACCGAGGCTGAAAACGTTAAATAATTTCTAAAGTACCATCATTAATAATAAGGAATCTATTTTTGTTTCTGCCATCGGAGAAATAGGGCGTTTACCATATTGTTACTATACGAGGGCTGTTCAAAAAATACGCAGACTGTTTGAATTGCGCGTCTCCAGTTGGTTCCAGGGGAATCCGCTTGGTGTCGCTAGGTTTGCACAGATCAGCTGATTACGACGCCATTTCCCGATTGCAGATATCTTCATTTGTGTATTAGCTACGCGGTTTTAAGTGAAGTGCGATTTTTTCGTTTGGCGGATTTCAGAATGAATGACCTGAAGGAGCAACGACTTACTGTGAAATTTTGTGTTAAACTTGGAAAATCTGCAACTGGAACTTTTGCTATGCTTAACACGGCTTACGTGTTAAGAGTACGGCATGTTTCAAGTGGCATGAACGTTTTAAGGATGGTCGACAGCCCATTGAAGATGATAAGCGTCCTGGACGTCCTTCCACGTCAACTGACGACCCACACGTCGACAAAATCAACACCCTGATGCGGGCAAATCGACGTCTGACTGTCAGGGAGCTTGCTGAAGAGTGTGGGATATCAGTTGGATCTTGTTACGAGATTTTGACCGAAAATTGAAGATGCACCGCGTTGCTGCGAAATTCAGCCCTCAGAACTCGTGAGTTTTGGCCAAACACTCGATCACTGTTCTTCCCCACCCCCCTACTCACCTGACCTTGCTCCTTGCGATTTTTTCTTGTTCCCCAAACTCAAAAGACCCTTG
Organism: Tachypleus tridentatus; assembly: GCF_004210375.1. Classification (NCBI taxonomy): domain Eukaryota; kingdom Metazoa; phylum Arthropoda; class Merostomata; order Xiphosura; family Limulidae; genus Tachypleus; species Tachypleus tridentatus. Next base: position 44,074,723 of record NC_134826.1, on the reverse strand, counting down.
AAAGGAAGAAGATTTGAGACGATTCCCGAGATTAAGGTAAATGCGACGAAGGAGCTGGAGGACATTACAAAAGAAGCGTACCAAGACTGTTTCAACAAGGGGAAACACCGTTGGGATAAGTGTGTGCGTTGGGGAGGAGAGTACTTTGAAGGGATCCCAGACCTGTAACTTCTAAATGAAGTACATTTTGTTTTATGACGTCAGTCCGCGTATTTTTTGAACAAACCTCGTATTTATCATATAGCATTATATTATATTATATTTTCTACAGTCCAGTATTTCCTATACATGAACGCTGCTGTAACTATAATGCACTATAATAATAGGAAGGCAAGCAACGATTTCCAAGTGTTAAGAAAAGTTTTATTGATGGTGAAACATACTTTGTGTTTGGACAGAACATTGATCTGTCTTCTTCAGATATTGCTTTATGAATCTACAATCGAATGTTATTTGGAGAATTTTTAATTTTTCTAATCGTGTAGTGCCACTTTCTTTATTACGTCATGTTTTCTTCTTCCTTATTTCAGTAAAGTTTTATGTTTTTGAAGTTCTTATACGTATCATATACAGCTCCGCATTTGTTTTACATTTCTGTGTTTTGCAGAAAACACCGTATTATTGTGTTTATTTGTTGTAACATCATGTTTCCCTGCTTCCTAAGTCCTTTTGAGATTCAAATGTGTTGTTACGTTTCGAATAGTTTTGTGTCTCTGTTCACCATATAGTTTCACGTTTTTCAGAATCATTTATTTCCTAGAAACTTTAATTATATTAAATTTTCCCTCACTCATAGATGAGTTCAGGGTTTTCTGTGATCCTGAGCTTTATCGTATGATTTATGCATAGTTCCATGTTTTCAAACTTTTATATGACTTACTCAACTAAATGTTTCTGAAGTTGTTCTAAAGTTCCACGTTTTCCAAAGTTGAATGCTTTTCAGAATCCCGTGTTTTTTTTTTTAACTGTGTTTCATATGGAGCCCAGTCACTTCTGCCAAACATTTTCCTGTACAAACCACGTTAACTTCTATGTTACTAATATTTTCTCGGAATTTCATGCCTTTTAAATTTGTTATCTCATGAGCTTTTCATTTTTTACTTTCGCATAGAAATTAATGTTTTCTCGCCCATTTCGTTCCTATTAAATTAACTGTCTTCTAAATTCCTTTCGTTATAAATATGTAAGCTATTATTTATATCATTCCTATCTTATCTCCCCAAAGTGGCCCGACATGGCCAGGTGGTTTAGGCACTCGACTCCTAATCCGAGGGTTGCGGGTTCGAATCCCCGTCACATCAAACATGCTTGTCCTTTCAACCGTGTAGGCGTTATAAGGGTTCAATCAATCTCACTATTCGCTAATAAAAGAGTAGCCCAAGAGTTGGCTGTGTGTGGTGATGACTAGCCATCTTCCCTGTAGTCTTACACTGCTAAATTAAGAACGGATAGCACAGATAGCCGTCGTGTAGCTTTGCGCAAAATTCAAAAGAAACCTTCCCCAAAATCGCCATTTTCTCTGTTTCGAAACTTCCTAGAGCGCCCTTCAGTGGGTGAGTGGTAAGTTTATGGATTTAGGATGCTTCAACTCAATATTATGGACAGCATAGTACAAACGCTCCTATAAATAAAGGCTACTTGTTGCGAATAAATAGCAATATGGACGCCATACTTGCAAAGCATAATGCTTTATAAACTCAGTAAAATTTCATCGTTTTCTCATTAGTTGTTATTAAGCACCAAGGGTTGTCTGTTCTCTGCCCACCACGGGTATCGAAACCCGGCTTTTATAACGTTGTAAGCCAGTAAACTTTCCACTGTTTCACCGGAGAACATAGATAAGAGAAAGAAGAAAATGAGCAATACCAGTGACATTGTCTTTCGACATTTTACGTCGTTTTGCTGTGGATGTAAGTCATTAGTATGATAACTGTTATGGTGTATAATGTGTACAGCATGTTTTTTTCCGATATCACTTAGTTACTGTGATCAGTTTGTATAATATATATATATAGAGAGAAATGTAGAGAGTAAACGTTATTGGCACTTTAATTTATGTTAATATATCACTCTGAAATAGGTTTAATACAGATACTAAATTGTTGAACTCAAAATTTAAAATATAGTCATAATGATAGTTTGTGTTAAACGACGTATGTGTTTATATGGTCTTGTGTTAGATTATATGGGTACTGTATCAGATAACGTTTGTGTTTAGTTCAAGCAGCAGTTAGTTAGTTAGTTAGTCCCTATTTTAACAGTGAAATACTAGAGGCAAGACACATAGCCATCACCACCCACCGCCAACTCTTGACGTACTCTTTTATCAATGAATAGTGGGATTGGGCCTGACATTATAGCGCACCCATGGCTGAAAGGGTAAGCATGTTTGATGGGACCAAGAATCGACCCTTAGCTTTCTAGTCCAGCGCCCTAACCATTTAGACATGCCAAACCCTCAAGTAAAAGGCATTTATGACACAACCAGTGATGTATTGGGTTAGATAACAGGAATGCCATGTTAGACAATGTCGAGACGTGTGTTAAGTTAATTAAGCAGAATAACGTACCATAAAACATGGCAAAGATTTTATGAAAATTAATCATCTTATTATTAAATCAAATCTTTCTTCTTCCTACTAATAAAAATCTAAATTAGTGGTTCCATATCATTCTGTAGAACTTTGTGTTCTTTATACAGCACATTTTCTCAACATAAAATAGATGTGTAAACCTAAACATAATAGCTTGTTATTGAATTTTGTTCAAAGCTACGCGAAAACTCTCTACGTTAGCCGTCCCTAATTTAGTAGTGTAAGACTAGAGACAAAAGCAGCTAGTCATCACCCATCGCCAACTCTTGAACTACTCTTTTACCAACGAATAGTGGGATTGATCGTTACATTATAACGCCCCCACGGCTGGAAGGACGAACAAGTTTTGAGTAGCGAGGATTCGAACCTCGACCCTCTGATTGTGAGTCGAGCGTCCTAACTACCTGGTCATGCGAGATATTAAATATAATGTGTATCGTTACAATGCTAAAACCTCCAAAAACAAAATTAGTTGTATAAGACGTTACCAAAATATTTGTATGACCGTTTAAAAATAAAATTAGTTAATTGTTGTTTCGCGTAGTAACAGTGTTCCAAGGAAACGACAGTCAATTGTCACACTTCATCACGAGTAACCAGAATAAATATTCTATTTCACCACAAATAGTCAAAAATAATGCTTATATTTCATCACAAGTAATAAGAAATTGTGGTCATGTTTCAGTACAAATAATAAAAAACTGCAGTCGTATTTCATTACAAATAATAATAAACTGTGGTATTATGTCATTACAAGTCATATTATTAACAACTTCCCATTATTTCAGGAAAAAAATTGTTTATTAATGAGGGAAGTAAACTAGATTCCTCGCCAAGAAATATAACTATTTCTATTCTGCGAAAATCGAATACCAAATTAAGTTCGACATCAAATAAAAAACACTAGAAAAGTTCCATTTCTCTATGATGCTATTAAAGCAAAAGTGTTTCGTGACTAATTTTAATAACTGGAAAGTTTTCCCTAAGTCTTTACGTTTGTTTTTATTATATTTTAAAGGTACAATATATTACGTTTACACAGTGTTTGCAAGTTTGGCGTTCATTATTGATATAGTTCACAACAGTGAAAAATCAAGTGATTGGAAGTTAAAGCACAAATCTAAATATAAATAAATACGAATCGATTATTAGCAATTTGAAGTTACGTATAACAGCAAATTCTTAAACAATGTGAAATGTGGTAATTGTTTTTCTTATAGGATGGACAAAAGGGACGATTATAGCACATGTACGCTGGGAGAAATGTACGTATTTTGCTCTCTCTCTGATGGTACATTCTCGCAGTGTTTTGTTTGTTTGTTTTAGACTTATGCTGGTAAAAACTTATCTCTAGTTTCCAGACTGAGACACTTTTATCTGGTACAATGTAAAAGTGACCTACTGAGTTCTGTTAGTTTGTCCTTTGTAAAGAAAGAATTGGCGGTCTTTCACTCCCAAGTTGTATCCAATCTTCCCTTCCTTCAGTCCAGTCAGGTAAGACATTCAGATTGAACATTTTTGATTTTTCTCTAGTTATTTGATTGTGTTTCTAATCTGTATGGTTATTTGGGTATCTGAGAACACCACGTGATCAAACTCTTTACGATTTCCTGATGTTGCTAAAAATTGGGTTTCGATACTCGTGGTGGACACAGCACAAAAAGCTCATTGTGCAATTTTGTGCTTAACAACAAACAAACTCTAAGGAACACTTTAACTCTATATCCATTAAAATTAAATGTGTAAAAAAATTATAAACTATTCATCTTACAGTTCTGACCCAAGACCAGGTTTAATCTTTTCTTGTAACTATCACAGATCGAGAGACTTATGATAAAAAAAAAGAAGAAGAATAGTCAGGTATTATTATTATTATGCCACTCGATTCCATGAAGAAACATAGGGCCGCAATCGCTTGCGGATTCATTAACAGGCTCTTTTTTTAAGTGAGCAGATTGTTAGCCTATTGCACAATCCCCAACCAGGACGAGAAACCTGAGCCGTCCCTAATTGTGCAGTGTAAGACTAGAGGGAAGGCAGCTAGTCATCACCACCCACCGCCAACTCTTGGGCTACTCTTGTACCAACAAATAGTGGGATTGACCGTAACATTATAACGTCCCCACGGCTGAAAGGGCGAGCATGTTTAGCGCGACTGGGAATGCGAACCCGCGACCCTCGGATTACGAGTCGCACGCCTAACGCGCTCGGCCATGCCGGGCATAATAGTCAGGTATAGATATATATATCTAAATAGTCTCATCCTATATTTACATACATATATATATAGATCTAAATAGCTTCATCCTATATTTACATATATATATATATAAATAGTATCATCCTATATTTACATATATATATATATATGTTGTTTCAGAAAACACTTTACTCACAGTAATTGTAAGAAGATTAAAAAGCCTCGTATAATACTTCGATATTTCTCAAAAATACATATATATTTGATGGGCAAAAAGCAATTTTATCATCTGTGTTCAAAATATAGACAAAAACAAATGTGTTTGGGTAGGTGGCAAAAATTTTTTGTTTCTGTTTTGGCTCATTTTGTTATGAAATAACTACAGTATTGTTAATCATGATGACCCACATATGACTCGACCAGACTAACTTATTATCAAGAAGTAACAGATTATTTCCATTATAAAAGATGACAATGAAGTTATCTACAACATGACAAACTTCGAACCCTGACTGTGTGAACTATATTGTACAACGTTTGTAAAAACTACCAAATAATGTACTGCCAAGGTCAAATACGTGCGATTAATATTAATTCAAGCCTATAAATTATAATATACACTCTAAAAAAAGGTCGGCCCAAACTGTCAAGATTAGTGTTTCTAAGCCACCAGTCCAGAGACCAATGTCAGTCCATCATAGCTACCAGTCCAGAGACCAATGTCAGTCCATCATTGCTACCAGTCCAGAGACCAATGTCGGTCCATCATAGCCACCAGTCCAGAGACCAATGTCAGTCCATCATAGCTACCAGTCCAGAGACCAATGTCAGTCCATCATTGCTACCAGTCCAGAGACCAATGTCGGTCCATCATAGCCACCAGTCCAGAGACCAATGTCAGTCCATCATAGCTACCAGTCCAGAGACCAATGTCAGTCCATCATAGCTACCAGTCCAGAGACCAATGTCGGTCCATCATAGCCACCAGTCCAGAGACCAATGTCAGTCCATCATAGCTACCAGTCCAGAGACCAATGGTGGTCCATCATAGCCACCAGTCCAGAGACTAATGTCGGTCCATCACAGCCACCTTGCTGAACCATGTGATTTCACAAAACAAACAAATAAAGGAACAAAAAATTAATAAAAACTGGAAGATTATTCACAATTTTGGGAGACAACGTTCTGGTTCCTGTATCGAAAAGTTTGAAAAAAGCTGGTATATGTAATTTTCTAAATACAAAGTTAATAATTATTAAAAACATTGAACTAACTTTTTTATCAAACAGCGCATTCTAAGCGCTTGACTTTTAGTTTGAGCCTAGTTTGCAACGATTACAGTTTTCTAATATTGTTATTTTTTCCATTTACAAGTTATGATCCTCTGTTGTTTTTTCCTCTCTCATTTGATTTTATAATACCGTAATCTATTTTAAATGAGTAGTTTTTGTTTGTTTTGGAATTTCGCACAAAGCTACTCGAGGGCTATCTGTGCTAGCCGTCCCTAATTTAGCAGTGTAAGACTAGAGGGAAGGCAGCTAGTCATAACCACTCACCGCCAACTCTTGGGCTACTCTTTTACCAAGAATAGTGGGATTGAGCGTCACATTATAACGCCCCCACGGCTGGGAGGGCGAGCATGTTTGGCGCGACGCGGATGCGAACCCGCGACCCTCAGATTACGAGTCGCACGACTTAACGCGCTTGGCCATGCCGGGCTCAAATGAGTAGTTAGCGAGTGTCCATAGATTGGGGTTTCAAATCTCTCAGTTCACGTGGAATGTGATTAATATTTGTATTTAAGAAAATTTATAGAACATGAGGTAATTGTAGCCTCCATAACGTCTTATTTAATAACAGATGATCATGTTTATTCTGTAATGATGGATAATTAGGTTCGTCATAAACAGTTATAATTAAATTTCTAGAATGTGTAAAGTAGCTACTGAAAGTTTTGTTGTTCTAAAACAATGATGATTAATAGATGGCTGACAAAACTTTTAACTCGCGAAGATCGCCAGAGATTTTATAACGGACTGACAAAGAAATGTGGCGGATTATAGCCTAAGTGGGTCAGTTTCGGTAAAGTACTTTTCTCTTCTCCAGTTTAAAGCAACTCAAAGAAAAAAATCCTCACTTAATCCACCCGTATTAAAATGAGGATTTCGTAAAAAGTTTCCTTTCAAAATTACAAATAAATTAAAATCATAAGCAACCCAAATATTTTCTACTTTTGTCTGTAGCGTTGTCTGTTTGTTTTGGAATTAATCACAAAGCTACACAATGGATATCGAAACCCGGTTTCTAGCGGTGTGTCGTCTGTTGCATGTGTCCTACAAAAATCATGATACATTGACTTTCAAGTTATATTCCATAGTAAATTCCTGCCTGTATATTATCTGTCATAAATAATAGACAATTGAAACTATAAATTATGAGTTTAACATTTTACAGTCGTGTAAAAATTATCATAACATGGTGACATCGTTTCCTTTTTTTTAACACCTTTGTGTAACTTGAACGAAGACTATTTTCACACAGTCACCTATATGTTATAACTACTAAACTAAAGAGAAAGAAGATAACAAACAACGTTCGCTGCAGAGTGTTGGGTTGATTATATCTGAACAAATAGTGGGATTTGAAGATCACTGTTACAGCGCACTCGAGGTCCCAAAGTGTGGGGTACGATTTTGCGTCAATGGGACGTGAACCATTAACCATCGATTCACAGTCAGGATCGCAAACTAATAGATCATCCCCAACACAGGAAACATTAATAACTTATTATCGTTGCTGTTAACATTCTGAATTATTTAAGTTTAACTGAATTGGGTTATTTATTCTTTATTTGATTTCATTATAGAGCACAACTAGGGGCAAAAGCCTCATTTGTTTTGGAACTTTATGGGTTCAACTACCTGAACCAGGTCCTCTGATAATTTCAAATGTGTTCATCTGTTGTTGCACACAGGTTCTTACCTGTACCCGGCCTGGCATGGCCAGGTGTCTAAGGCACTCGAATCGTAATCGGAGAGTCACGGGTTCGCATCCCCGTCGCGCCAAACATGCTCGCCCTTTCAACCGTGGGGACGTTATAATGTGACGGTCGATCCCATTATTCGTTAATAAAAGAGTAGCCTAAGTGTTGGCGGTGGGTGGTGATGACTAGCTGCCTTTCCTCTAGTTTTACACTGCTAAATTAGGAACGATAGCGTTCCTAATTGCACATTATGGTATATAGTTTTCACTTTGTAATTTCATATTTATTCATTATTATTATTGTACACATATACAGTAAATAGGCTTTGTATGTTTTGTCTTAAACGCATATTTTTTATAATAGGAGTTAGGTACAATGTGACAATACAAGGGATGGAACTCCGGACTTTAATATTATAAATCCTCAAGCTTACCTGTGATGTACATGAAACTATTGAGGTGTGAAGTTAATCTTCAACAGTTTATGGTGAATTAAAATAACGTTGTGTTACTCGTTGTTAAAACGATTATTTGGTTTATGAAATAAAAATAAAAATGTCATGTGTTTTAAAATGATACTTCTTAACATTATAATCCTATTTTTTTTGAGGGGTGGCTATTCATCCATTTTAATCTAATAGGGCTTTTAATTTTCCCCTTTTCACAAAAGTCATAAGTGCATCAATTACTTGGTAACTTAATGTTGGGGAATTCTATGGGGGGGGGGGAATTCAGACTCTTCATAATGACAAGAAACCCACTTGAAGTAAAAATGTATTCTCAAAACGGCTAGTATGATTATTAAAACTTTAATTAAAATCAAGTACATAAGAACGTTTAGACCTTCTTTGGACATCTTCAAGTTAACAGACTCTTTCTTCAAAAACACAATTCAAAGGTAAAATATTGTTTCACTTATTTTCATTTTGGCTAGATGGGTTAAAGCGTTCGATTCGTAATCCGAGGGTCGAGGGTTCGCATCTCCGTCGCGCCAAACATGCTTACCCTATCAACCGTGGGGGCGTTATAATGTGACGGTTAATCCCACTATTCGTTGGTAAAAAAGAGTAGCCCAAGAGTTGGCGGTGGGTGGTGATGACTAGCTGCCTTCCCTTTAGTTTTACGCTGCTAAATTAGGGACGGCTAGCGCAGATAGCCCTCGAGTAGCTTTGCGCGAAATTCAAAAAACAAACAAACATCTTCATTTTATATAGTTACATAAAGCACGAACATCTAAATATTTTGTTCCAATAACTCATTTTTCGGCATTATCAGGAAAGACTATGACAACAATGATTGTACATTCTTTCTTTCAAATTAATAGAGGCTTTCTACTACGGTTTATTGCCCATAATAGTATAATATCACTAACCAAATAATACAGCAGAAAGTATAACTATCATTTTAATTCGACAGTTTCAGAGAACAGCTGTCTGTAGTTACGTCTAGAGGCCGTCGTGCATGCTAATGAATGTACATATAAAATAAAAGCGATTGTATCGATGACTATTCGATAATAGCGGAACCACAACCAAGTTGAAGGGTTCATAATAACAGCTGATAACGACATCAGTTTCCAAGCAGGGTGGATTCTGTAACAGTGTTCTCTGTTTTCTGAACCCTCAAATCACATACTACATCACAGAGAGTTTTGTTTGCGTGTGTTTGTGTATGTATTCGTAGGTGAGTTGCTGTCGTCTATCTTATCAATCTGGCAATTATCACTGTTTTAAAGCGAACTCTGGACATCCTGGATGGTATAAAAGGACGAAAAGATGATGATACGTACATTGTTACGGAGAATTAAGCCAAAAAAGCCGCTTTTAAAATTTGCGGCCATGAAGTCTGTTCTCCTAGCTTTCGCCTTCGTAGCAAGTGCAGTTGCTGGTAAGTTTTTTGACAATAAAAAAAATATTTTAATATGTTTAATATCTTAACGCTAAATACTGTGGAATAACAATAGAAGTAGAACGTTACTAGTTTTACATATTCATGTTATTATTTTTTTACAAAGAAACAACAGTAACATTATAATTCGGATAATACTTCGTATTAATAAAGCAGTTTCTTAAGTTAGTGTTTCTGAAAGTGTGGGGCGCAGTCCCCCAGAAGGCTCAAATGATATCTTCGGGAGCGCGAGCGATTAGGTTACAGTTAATTGTTGTTGTTGTTTTGTGTTAAGCACAAACCTACACAATGGGCTATCTGTGTAAGAATAGAGATAAGGCAGCTAGTCATCACCACCAACCGCCAATTCTTGGGCTACTCTTTTACCAACGAATAGTGGGATTGACCGTCACATTATAACGCCCCCACGACTGAAAGCGCGAGCATGTTTGGTGCGACAGGGATTCAAACCCGCGACCCTCAGATTACGAGTCGAACGCTTTAACCCATTTGGCCATGGTCGGCCTCGCTGACCTAAGAAATAAATTTAGTTTATTTTGAATAAATTTAAAAATATATTCAAGTTATTAATCTTCGTATTAGGCAAATGAACGCTATTATGGAGTTTTAAACCACTTTTTTATTATACAACTAAATATTTAGTTTTGTTTATTCTGGTAAATGAATGACTTATGCTCAATACATGCTTTTGTTATTTCAAGAACATAATATTTATTTTATTAAGCCTAAAAAAAAACAATTATGTATGTCTAATTGACAAAAAACACAATTAATTAATTCTATTTAATATTTAAGAGGTTTGCGGGTCCTTTTTTATCTTTGGTTAAAATAAAATAAGTCTGTAATATAGTCATTAAACAATTAGTATTGTGTTTTAAGTTACTGTTATCGTTTCTTATATCCAAATGTTTTTCTGCGCTTCTGGTATCGCGTTTAGCAAAACTGCAGACAAACAAGGCCTAACGTTCGACGTTCGTTATGAAATCACGCTAGGCTGCAGACGCTCATTTTTGCTTCGTAAATCTCAGATATAAAATTCAAAATGTAATAATTAAAATAAATGTAAAAAAAATCTTCAGTCTATGTGCTTTTAGCCAAGAATATTAATCGTATTTATTATTTTGTTTTTAAAGCTCTGACTTTCATATCTTATGTGTCTTAAGTATCTAACATATTTAGTCTTCTTGAAGTTAACTAAATTTTTGTATTTCAGAACGTCTGGTATGGTTTTGGAATTTCGCACAAAGCTACTCGAGGGCTATCTGTGCTAGCCGTCCCTAATTTAGCAGTGTAAGACTAAAGGGAAGGCAGCTAATCATCACCCCCCACCGCCAACTCTTGGGTTACTCTTTTACCAACGAATACTGGGATTGACCGTCACATTATACACCCCCACGGCTGGGAGGGCGAGCATGTTTAACACGACGCGGGCGCGAACCCGCGACCCTCAGATTACGAGTCGCACACCTTACGCGCTTGGCCAGAGAACAACGTTTCGACCTTCCTAGGTCATATTCAGGTTAACCTGCTTTATGTGTAAGAGTTTTAATACCCATACGAGACATTCTGAGATACATTTTTACTTCAAGTGGGTTTTTCGTCATCAAAATAACTAAATTTTTCTTTCAACTTTTGGACTTGCAATAATTTATTTTGAGCATAAATTCACAAATTTCAACATAAGCTCATCTTTCCTTCTAGTAACTTCACAGATTTAATATAAGTTAATAATTCCCTGCATTAGCTTGTTGAGTTTATTAAACAGCTAATGTTTATTCCAGAAACTTCTTCAGTTAATCATAGGTCGATCGTTCTTCAAGTTCTGTTAACAAAACTCGTTTTTGTGTTATGACTACACGTAAAAACTAGTTTGGAATCGTTTTCTGCTCGTATATTTTTCCATACGATCCCGAATAAACTATTCGTTGATTTTGACGGTTAAATGTGAATATATTAGCGTCACACTCCTGAGCTTAAAAGCACTTTGTGTTTAGTATTTGACGGATTTTAGTTCATTGTAAACAATTATAAACACAGTTATAAATTTAGATAAGTAATATTAGCTGAGCTTTCGTATCGTGAAAGAGCTATAATAATAATTAACTGATATTGAATCTCTCTAACTAAAACGAAGAAGAAATGTTTTTAAAGTAAATATTTTCCTTCACCATTCCAATGTCAAAAATACGTCACATTATGTTTTAGCAATTTTATAAACATTTTTAACTTAAGATAAACACACAAGTTAAAATTTGACAGTAAGCCTGTAAAACTGTAATTAATTTTTGCAAATTAAGAATATGTACATTTTGTAAAACTTCAACAGATGTCACTCCTTTTCTGAAATCTCACTGTTTAAGCTTATTGTGCTTTATTAAACTTGAAAGTATATAACGAGATGGAACTTCTACGGACTTCCATTTGTGTTAAAAATAGAATTATTTCTTGCATTTATATCTAATATTTATAATTCATTCTAATAATAATTCCTTCTCTCTTTCGCTTGTAGTTCCACTGGAACCTACCAGAGGGCAATGTGCTAGGCATTGTACGGGTTAGTATAAATTTATAGATCTTGTATCATATAAGTTAAAAGGGCTGTTTTTATTAAGTTCAATATGTAATAGCAAAAATTTATAAATGATGATGTAATTGACGATTAATAATAATAATAAAAATTAACTTAAAAAGACACTTAAATTAAGTTCAATTTGCTTTGTTGAAACTACAAGTAACCTTAATTTGTTAATATCTTCATAATTACTCATTTGTTCACCTGTCTCATTACAGAGACCAAGAAGTTCAACTACGACCCCGGCAGAACTTATGTGTACGATTATGAATCCCATACGGTAACGACCTTACAAGGAACAGCCAGTGAAAAGTCTCAGCTGTATATCAAGGCACAGGTTGAGATCGAGGCTCTGTCTAAGTGTGATTTCTCTCTTCAGGTATGATGTATTCATAAAACATATTTGTATGTTTGTGCTTTAGCTTTCATTCCTAAAAGTCACTTTCATTTACCCTTCAATTGTTTTTATGTATGTTTGCGTTCACATCACGGTTATCTGATTAGTTTTACATCATAGTTATCACTGATAACTGATCAGTTTCTTTCATATCGCACTTCATTCGTTCGCTGAACGACTTCAAACTGTTAATGTTTTTTTCGTAAAATGTTTGAAAACAAAATTCAGTATTCTAGATTTACAGTATTTGATATATAATAAATTTATTTCACAAATTAAATATCAAAGTTTATTTGTTTCTGAATTTCGCGCAAAGCTACACGAGGGCTATCTGCGCTAGCCGTACCTAATTTAGCAGTGTAAGACTAGAGGGAAGACAGCTAGTCATCACCACCAACTCTTGGTCTACGCTTCTACTAACAAATAGTGGGATTAATCGTCACGTTATAATGCCTTCACAGATTACGAGTCGAGCGCCTTAACCACTTGACCATGCCGGGTCAAATATCAAAGTGTATCACAACTATAAAATATATTTACTTGAAACAATTTGAAACCGCTAAGTTAAATCTTTATAAAAGAATTTGAAAATGAATTGTAAGTTGTTGTTTTTTGTCTCGCGAAGAGACCTCTATAGTGTAATAGCATCACTAGACTTGTATATTGAAAAAAAAAATAATATGTATTAAAAAATCAATAAATTTCGTATTACAGTAAAAAAACCTTTTAAAGCATATTAGTCTTTTTTAAAAAAAATAAACAACTGTTTTGAAATATGTTATTAAAGTCTTATCATTTCTTACGAATTTTACAGCGAACTAACGTCACTTCCTACAGCAAAACCACATCATTTCATTCCTTCTGTCTGCTTGAAAAGCAAAACAGTCATAATTATTTTCATAATTTCTTTGTTCGAAATTAAGCACAAAGTTATACAATTGGCTATCTGTGCGCTGCCCATCTGAGGTAACGAAACCCGGTTTCTAGCGTTATAGTTCAGCAGACATACCACTGTGCCAGTTATAATTATTTACATAAAACCTCATTTTATTTAAATGGGTTGAGTAAATTAATGTCAAAAAGTTACAAAACACTCTTGAACTGAAGGTTTATTAAGAAGAAATGCCACTATTTGGAGAGAGGTAATATGTGTTCTCACGTTTAATAATTTTACTTCATCAGCTCCGCCGGGTTAGTTTGGAACAGTCCGACCCAAAAAACCCTGGTTATCGCCGTATAGCTGTTGGGACTGCCGATTTCAGAAGAGAACTGGAACAGAACACTCTACGCTTTTCATTTCAAGACGGCACTATAGACACTCTATGTCCCACTGAGAACGAGCCCACGTGGGTGTTAAACATCAAGAGAGGCGTGCTGTCTGCCTTCCAGACCTCTATGAATGATTTGTTCACCAGTGAAAACACTACGGAAGTAAGGAAATAAACGAATCAAAACCACTTTTACATATCGTGTTAAGCAGTTAAGAAATTGTTTGTTTTTCTTGTGTGTTTTGTTGAGCTCAGGGATACAAAATAGGCTCTGTGTTATACTCATCACGAGTATCGAAAACCGGTTTTGTTTTTAAGTTATAAATCCTCAGATCTGCCACTGAACCACCCAGAGACTCAACCCTTATACCAAACATTACAACTTCAATGATTTGTTTCTTGTCTTCCTAAGTGTGCAGCTACACAACACAATGGATTATTTGCCTTGCGCACACCGCGAGTATCGAGCCCTAAATTTTAACTTTGTACAATGTTTTAAAAACTTCAGTTATTTTACAGTGATAAATGGATTTCTGTTTTCATCACAGATGTAACCAAAGCGTAACTACTACTCTTACTGCCCAGATTAAATGTGAAAATATTTATATCACTCCAGGAAAAAAGTTTTACGTTTCTTAGCTGTTTCAGAAAGTGTTTAAATTTAGAATAGAAATAGAATACGGAGTGTAGAACTTCCGTTAAAACAAAGGGTCTGTTTCATAGGTTTCATAAATACAGAGTATTTCATAGTTTTGATTGTGAAATAATGAATAATATCACAAGAAATATTTTTAAAAAATATACTATGCTAAATAAAGAAAAATTTTACATCACATTAGGAAAACACTTATGTGGATGTAAATAAAGTACTTTACAAAACTATGAGACAGAATAAAAAAGAAACTAAATTTTTCTTGATAACAAACCAAGTTAAGATGTTCTCACAGAACTGGTCACTTTGCCTAGAGGAAGAAAGAGATGTGAGACATTTTGTAAAGTGTAGAAGAACTTGAAGCCATAGATATCTGATTCAGATGTCTTAAAGATATTTTAGTCTAAATGTGTAAACATGATCTAACATTTTATTTGTTTCCTTTTCATAGACTGATGTCGCCGGTAAATGCGAGGTCGAATACATGGCGATGGGACGTGGATGGTACAAAGTCAACGTAGAGAAGCGTAAAAACCTGTTAACGTGTGTTAATAGGGAAAGCATCGATAGTGCGATGCAAACCACGCCATACAACTCAGACGTTGTAAGTATTGTTATCAGAACGTTAATTCATAACCCACGTTGTACAACTCAAACGTTGTAAGTATTGTTATCAGAACGTTAATTCATAACCCACGTTGTACAACTCAAACGTTGTAAGTATTGTTATCAGAACGTTAATTCATAACCCACGTTGTACAACTCAGACGTTGTAAGTATTGTTATCAGAACGTTAATTCATAGCCCACGTTGTACAACTCAGAGGTTGTAAGTATTGTTATCAGAACGTTAATTTAGATGCTATTACACTTTTCAGAATTACCGTATTTTAAACAGTAGCAAAATATACCAGGTTCAGTAATGGATGATATAGAATAAGTCGTGCAGTGTTGTTTAAGTTGCACTTTTTATAACATCAAACATTTAGCTACACACTATAGTAATGAGCACAGTTGTTGGTAACTTGAATCAGTGAAAGAATATGTAATGATTTGTAATTACGGATAAACTCGTTTTACTGTAAACGTACACATATACAGCAAAAATAAAAGAAACTCGTAATTATAATTTAATACTCCTCATGTCCCTACTTTTACTTCATTATAACATAGTTTATTTATTTCTACGTACAAAATTTAGCTAAGTTTTGCTATCTCTTTATAGTCAAATTACAGACTTTACCATCTTTATAAACCCAAAATATCACAAAGCTTTGTTATCTATCTACAGCCAAAGAAGTCACTTCCTTTACTGAAAGGCACCCAGAACTGTGAACAGTCCTTCAGTAACGACAAACTGTATTCAGTCACATGTACGGAGCAGCACGTCTTCAAACCTTTCTCCAACCATGACAAGAGTGCCGTTACAAAATCCATCCAAACACTTACCTTCAACAGCCAACGTCAAGGGTCTTTCACTGGCAATGGTAAGTCCCACATTTATATACTGAAACATATTTCTGTAAGTAAACAAACCCTTTAGTATTTTTTCTCTATTTTTATCTTGGTTTATTCTGAAAAATAAAGAAAAATATGGAAGAAGTTTACACTATTATTGATAAAGTTAGAAGAAGATAAACACTTTACAGTACGTTCTTAAAAAGAAACGAGTCAAGCTGTCCAGATAATCTATTGTGATATAACTTTTTACACCAACAAGGCTATAAAGGCTGAGTTATGAATTAATGCGAGGAGAATTGTTTCTAGAAACCTTTATTTGTTTGCCGATAAAATTAATAAGGTTGTAAAAGGTGATAGTATATAAACCCTAGTATATAATTTAGTAAATATTGGACAGATGATGATGGAAACTGACAAACCATGACAACCAGATGGGTAGTGTAATATTAACAGACAAACCATAACAAACAGATTGGTGGTGTAATATTAACAGACAAACCATGACAACCAGGTTGGTGATGTAATACAAACTGACAGACCATGATAGCCAGATGAGTGGTATAATACAGACTGGCAAACCGCTCCAATCAGTATATAATGTTACAAATGTTATAAATCTTATTGCGTTACAATGTCACACAGACTAACGTTCTCTCTTTATCACTTTATGTCACAGATTACCGACCTACCCGTCATGACCTCCTTTTCGACCACGGTTACTCTGAACCAACAAATCACGTGAAGGGACGAGAAGCAGAACAAACGCTGGTTGATATCTGTGAAGCAGCTAGACATGATATTCGTCCATCAGTTCCCGCCAAATTCGCTCGCCTGGTGTACAAACTCCGCGAACTTGATTATCAGTCTCTGTATTCCATCTATCAGCGTGCTGACAGCATTTGTAATGGAAACAAAAACTCCAGGTCAGTCTCGTGCACCTTGAAATCTAAAACAAAAATTATTACAGGAGCTTTGTTTGCTTTGAATTTCATGTAAAGCTACAAGAGGGCTATCTGCGCTAGCAGTCCTTAATTTTATAATGTAAGATAAGAAGGAACGCAGCTAGTCATCACTACTCACCGACAACTCTTGGACTACTCTTTTACCAACAAATAGTGTGAACGACCGTTACTTTATAATGCCCCTGCTGCTGAAAGGGCAAGTATATTTCATGTGACGGGGATTCGAATCCGCGATCCCAGGTTACGACTCAAGCGCCCTAACCACCTGGCCATGTAGGGCTTTGTAATCTAAACAATTCCCAACTGTCACATTAATTAGTGCTAAAAAATGACTTAAGCGATTTTGACAATTTTACTCTAAGCCTCTGATGGCGAGATTCTGAAGTTATATTTTAATATAATTTCTTTCAAACTCATGTAAAAATTCTGGTGTGTGAAATCACATTTTGCTAATACAATACTAAATTAATAAACAATTTACAATAATGTAGATATTAAAACAAAACTTAGAATCGCTCACGTTTCAACTGTTGAATTTAAGATTTGTTTTGTAAATCTTCAGAATTTTTTTTATTTCAGGTGATTTGCTGCTGTTTCTCCCGAATTAGATAAATTTTGATTTTTAAAACTGAAGATTTTTGTAGTAAAATTAATTCGTTAATTATACAAAGTTAATAAGGATTTGCGATCTTAATGAATGCATAATTATTAAGAGCAAATTCGATAACGTGAAATATTTTTGTCTGGTCACTAGGCAGTTCATTACGGATGCTATTCCCGTGGTTGGGTCCACAGCCTCAATCCGTCTGATCAGGGAACTCATCACAAAGAAAGAAATTTCCGATGCTGAAACCGACATGTGGCTCTCTTCCATGGCTTTTGTAGCAAAACCGACAGCTGAAATGATTGGAGAACTCGTTGTAAGTTGTTGTTTTTTTTTCCTTTACATGTCAGATGGAATAAAACTTCAATCTGTGTTATTAAATCTAACTATAATTTTCTCTAAATAAACCCCAAATTCACGACAATCGCTTTAACAAACACAACCATGCAATGAAGTGTCTTTACTTGAATATTAACATACTCTGACACTTACATTTTACGTAGAGTTATTAACTACCATGCTAAGCTTTGTTCTGATTATTGATATTCACATATCAGATGTTGCAGTCGGATGAATAAGCAATCCCATATGACATGAAATGCCAGGATTACCACACATTAGAATTATTTTTCCTTATTTTTAAGCATATTATTGACGGGACCTCTGGCAAAGCCATCCTATACGTGTCTTCCCTCGCTCACACTTTCTGTCGAACTCATAGCGAATGTGGTAGCGTACCAGAAGTGCAACGACTGGTGCGACGTCTGGTTGAGAAACTAGGAAATAAATGTATTGCCCAAGATTCTCAAACGGTATGCATAATATCTGGTTTTCTTTATTGAAATTAGATTTTAGAAAAATAACATTCAATGTAATTATACAGAATTATTAAAATAGGCTATTTTCCTTAAAGGTGTTTGTAAAAACATGATATATTCAATAAGATGCAAAAAAGTATTTTTTGTTTTCAAAAGTATACAAAATATGAAATTTAAAATGGTTTAAATGACATATTTGGGTTTAGGTTTTACTATCTCTCAAAGCTATCGGAAATATCGGAGTAGACGATGGTGTGATGGAAGCTATTGAAGATTGTTATTCTAATCCTCAGCTGGACACTGAAATCAGGCTTACTGCCATACAGGCTTATCGTCGCTTCTCATGTAGTGTCTCGGTAAGCCTATGTACTTAATACCTGACAGATATTTTAAAACACTTTCTTAATCGTTTTAGTGCAGAGAAAGCATTGACTAAATACAAAAAAAAAGCAGAAGAATATGGCAGAAAACAACAACGACACGCATTTTGATTTAGGGACATTGAAATAAAAATAACGAGGCATTGGTATAAAGTTTAAATCTTTTTGTAAAGAACATCTGAAATGATGCGTTATAAGAATAAATAGATCTTTCTCATACACAAACATATATCTAACTTTTTTTTTAACACATTTTAATTTTTTTACCATATACACATTAAAACCTTTTACTGGTTAAAATCAAAATGGCCCGATATTTAGAAACTTTTTTAACAAGTGTTCAAAAATCTGTAGATATACATATGTTCCAAAACACAAAAATAGTGCATGTTTTATAGCAAACTCCCACCGGACTATCTACTGTATCCACAGAGGGAGAATCGTACCCCTGATTTTAGAGTTGTAAATCTGTAGACTTACCGCTGTTCAAACGAATGACTAAAAGTAGTCTAAAGCTTGAAATGAATTAAATCAGAAGTTTAAACCAGTAATAAACATTATATGTATGTATGTCAGTTTAAATGTAAGCTATACATGATAATATCTATAATTTTCATTTCGCACAAAACTGTTCGAAAGCTATCCCCAATTTATTAGCGATAGACTAGAACGAAACAATTTAACACCAACACCACCATACAACTCTTAGACTACTATTTTCCAATAAGTAGGGGAATTGACTGTCATATAATAACGCCTTTATTACTGAAGGGATAAACATGTTCGGTGACGGTATTCACACCTGCAACCCTAACGATTACGACTTGAGCGCCCCAACCACGAAGCTATGACAACAGTCGATAATATTCATAAACTGATGTGCAAATTATGTTTTGTATCTCTGTTCTAGCGGGATAACCTCGTGAAAATTTATACCACTTATAATGAGAACATCGAAGTTCGTATTGCCGCTTATATGGCTGTGATGCGCTGTCCTAGTTTTGACGTCATCAACAACGTTAAAGAGACGCTAGAGAAAGAAGTAGCTAAGCAAGGTGAGTCCACTAATGCATACAAAAAATAGAGCAGTAAAAGGTATTAAATTACAACATTAATTGTTGTCCAAGAATGCTTCATTTGTACTCTCCAGAGTGGGAAAAGAACCTGAACAAGTTATTCAAGTAATAAAAATAATAATAGTTAAGCATGTACTTATTATGTAGGATTTTAAACGCTTAACATACATTAAATGTATACAACATATATACCTGATTGTTATAAATACATTCACCCCAGCCTTTTAAAAATATGTAGCGTATTTTGTTTAATTTTAATGTGTTTTGTTTATGGCTTAAAAATTTATGGTCATTATTTAATTTCAAAACCCTAGGATACATTTTATAATCCCGAGTTGTAGCTATTATCCTAGGATCCTTTTAAAAATATACAGCCTATTTATGGTTATAATATATATATATATAATTTAGTGGGCTCATTTGTGTGGACACACCTGACCAACATGCAGAAAACTTCCCACCCCTTCAAAGAGGACGTCAGACAAATACTCATGAATGTTCATTTTATGAATAAGTTTAACTCCGATATCCGGAAATTCTCCCGGTACTTCGAAGGCTCCTTCTTCATGGATACCATTAATACTGGAGTTCATGTAGATGGTGACGTTATCTTTACACCTGAATCCTACCTCCCACGCTCAGGAATGGTGAACTTCACTGTTGACGTTTTCGGGAACAGTTTAAATCTCTTCGAGGTAACGTCAGCAGATACGATTATCAACACTTTTCTAGCCACTTCCTAATATTTTATTATATTTCCTTTAAGTAGCCCCTAGTGTGCAAATTTATTATCAAATCATGATGATTTTTTAGTTTTAATAAAGCAGTTTACGTTAATAATTAGTAAATAAAGGAACTATTTAATTTCGCATCGTAGTGTAACATTGTTTGATTGTCTGGAATTGAGCACAAAGCCACATAATGGGCTATCTGTGCTTTACCCACAACGGGTATCGAAACTCGGTTTCTAGCGAGGTGACTCCGCAGACATACAGTTGAGCCTCTGAGGAGCTCTTACTATAACAGTTACCTTTTGTCTGATCCATCTCATAAATAAATCAAACTTCACTTGTTGTTACTGCCTTTCTTTAATAACATTTTTATTTAAAAAATAAACTCTAATATTTGAGTACTCACTCACTTTTTACTGTAAATAATCCCCTCTTAATCTTTTTTTTTGAAAGGGGAAATCTGTCTAGTTCATTATTTTATTATCTTAAAGTGATTTGTTTTCGTTATCTGCTTTCTACACATTCAGATTGGTGGACGAATGCAAGGTATGGAAGAACTAGTTGAACGATTCTTTGGTCCTGAGGGCTACTTTCCACAAACAAATATCGAGAAGATGTTGAAAAAAGTCCGGGGAAAGCGATCCACTAAGGATAACATAATTGACAAACTGAGTGCTATGGTAAGATGTGACTTTCTCTTTTCTTAAACATTCATCGTTTTCTTATAGATTATTTTTATTATATTGAATTCGCGCAAAGCTACACGAGAACTATCTATGCTAGCCGTCCATAATTTAGCATTGTAAGTCTAGATGGAAGGCAGCTAATCATCACCACCCACAACCAACTATTGGGCTGCTCTCTTACCAACGAATAGTGGGATTTACCGTCACATTATAACGCCCACACGGTTGAAAGGACGAGCATGTTTGGTATGACGGGGACTCGAATCCATGACTCTCAAATTGCGAGTCCAACACTCTAACTACCTGGCCTACCTGCGTATAAATTAATTCAAATGATTTACAGTATAATAATGTGCAAAAGTGAAAACCTTTTAAAAACAAGGAATAGACCAATCGGTTCAGAGTGATTGATTTATTAACAGACTGATTCAAACAAGAGTAATTATACTAATAATATGAATGTTATACAAGACTATAGTGACAGTCATATGGTGAAATAAATTGACAAAGATTGTAAAAAGTAGTTCATCACTTGGGCAGAAATTTTTTTACAACACGTTTCTGAGAATGTTGAACAAATATGATCAATTTAAATATATTTTTAAAGTTAAGTTTCCAGAAATGTCTTAAACACATGGCACATCCACGAGTTACAATCAGACTGTCAATCAATGTGAAGTGATAACTTGTGTATGTTTATTGGCTCGTTAAAATCATACCACTGTGTTCAAAGAGGTTTGATATCGGGCCCAAAGGGCTCTTTTATTACTCTTCATTATAACTTGTAGACTAGAAAAAAAACTGATATAAAGTGTAATTTCACAAACTTATAACTACACGTTGTAAACATTTGGACCTCAAATATTGTTTAATAATATTTATATTATTGGATCAGTTTTAACATTTTCAAGGTATATAGCCATATTACTTCATATTTCTGAAATCAGGGTATCCAGTGGTATACAAAGTGATATAAATGTTTCACATAATATTAGAAAATAAGTGTTCTTTAAAGATTGTTTACATTTTATAGTAAAAAGCTTATTTTAAATATATACAGAAACATATTAGGCTTAACCTTTAATGTAACACGTCCCTCATTTGTACCACAGTGTATTAAGTTTTAATATTTCTTTGTTTTCAGTACAAATCCACTTCAGAATCACCAAAAGACACTTCTGGCTCCATCTATATGAAAGTTTTTGGAAACGAAGTGTTCTATTCTCGTTTCGAAGAATTCGAAAGTATGACTCCAGGAAGAAACTTGTTGGACATGCTCCTGAAACTGGCCAAAGAACAAGATGTGGAGTTGACAAAGAGTTTTATGTTCTTAGATACAACCTACACCATTCCCACCAGCAGTGGTCTTCCACTGCGTTTGGCGGTAAACGGAACTGCAACCGTTGGGTTAAAAATGGGTGGCAAGTTTGACATTCGCTCCATCAGGCACGTGGACGTACACGGTCACTTTCAACCAAGGTAAAACTGAGCCTACAAATATGGATGTGATCCAACATAATATTTCATCAGTCCAAGTTACGTCATTTTAGTCAGGTTTGATAGTTCAGTTTAATATTTTATTCAAAGTGACGAAATCAAATAACAATTGTCTGCATAACCCTTGAAAAATTGTTCCCGAGATTTATTATTTAGGGTTAGAGTTACAATATTATTTAGTATTAAACAACCTTCGTTTGTTGCCCAAATAGCTCTATTTAGGTGCATTCACACAAAATCAAAGATTAAACTGATTATTTAAATCCTTTCATAATTCCTCCCATCCTAATACACCGCGAAAATATTTTGATTCAAAAGCAATTCGTATTGTTATGGAATCATCGGGTAAGTTTGAATATGCTTAGTGAAGACGAGCTTTCTGATGTTTTCAATTACTCCAACAACGTGCATTTCTGTAGCTAGATACATAACCCCTATATGAAAACTACAAAATCCCAGCACAGTCCAAACAAGATGATCTATTGGTTGAGTGTTTGTTAGCTTGCTTCTTTGTAGTTAAACACAAAGCTATACGATAGGCTATCAGTGTTGGACCAACTACGAGTATCGAAACCTTCTTTCTAACGTTATCGCTATGCTACTGGGTACTTCAGTAATTATGATTCAGACACGTTATAAATTAAGCATAACTTGATGTTGCCTATAACTTTAAAAATTCACAATTCTGAACGAATATTAAGAGTTTTAAACAAATAGAATAAAATTATAATAAAAAGTGTCAATCATTATGCTCTCATTTGGTGTTCACGTAGCATTTTAAACACACGTTACTAGTTTATTATGAAAATAACACAACATACGTGTCTATGCAGCATTTCTAAGAAATATCACCTTTTCCTTCTAGTGGTGCCGTCGAAATATCAACTCTAATGACAGTGGATGCTAATGTAGCACAGTCGGGTCTTAAAGTGGCTGCTGTACTTCATTCTTCTACTGTTATGGATGGCTTGGTGGAGGTTAAAGATGGCAAACTGTTGCATGTGCAGATGAATGTACCTCGTGACAACATCGAGATTGTAGATATCGAGTAAGTTATCAACATAGTATTCTCTATTTTTCAGAAATTTCTTCTTTCGGTGCCTAAATACGCTACGTTCTGCCAAGTTTTTAAATTAAAAAAAAACGTTTAAATGGAAGAAAATGTTAGATATATTATAAACTTACTCGTCCAAGATAACATGATGTAGAGAATTCAGAAACTTTAGTTTCTATAAACTTATTTTCTTAAATAAACAAATATTGAAATTTCTAGTATTTTTTCTTGTTGTATTGATGAATTAAAACAGTTAGTTTAAAATTATATATGATGAAATATCTTTCAGGAGTAAGATATACTTGGTTCATGGTGGCGAAAAACAAGAACAAAAAGGTAGACGAGAAGATCGGACAGAAGTCAACAAGTGTACAAGTAAATATCTTGGTCGAATGATTGGAATGGAGCTATGTGGAGAGATGAGCTTTCCTGTTACAGATGGCAGAAGAAGTGATGCTTTCTTGTCTCCCTTGAGTGGTCCAGCTTCCATCAAACTACTTCTTCGAAAAACTGATCCTACTCTGGAAAGTTACAACTTTGAAGCAAATTTCAGAAGTGAAAAGGTAACTTGTTCACTTTCCAGTCTCATTAAGGTCGAATAAAAAAACACGTATTGAAATTTGATAAAGTTGCTTCTCAATGTTTGCAGAGGTTCCGAAAACACTTTGTACTGTTGTTTTTAAATTAAGGCAGTTTTTGCAAAGTATCATATGACACATCAGTTAGTGTTAACGGAATCTTTTGATAAATCAATCAAAACTGTAAATTAGTACTGATGGAATCTTTGGATTAATTCATCAAAACCATAAATTACTTTTGATGGAATCTTTTGATAAGTTAATAAAGACTATAAATTATTATTGATAGATTATTTTGATAAATATAATCAACATAAATTATTGTTGACGGAATCTTTCGATAAGTTTATCAAAATCACTAAGTATAATATAACTATTTTTACACCTTAGTATTCAAGACAACAACAGTTTACTTAAGATGTGGAACTCGAGTTTTAATATCACTTTTACTCAATAGGTGGGCACAGAAAAATACATCCGCCGAGTTCTTCTGTCTTTCAACACACCTCATTCTACCGTTGACCGTGAAATGACCCTAGATATTCAGCTCAATCAACAAGAAAATTCATTTGACTTTAAACTGAGAAGCCCCATCAAGAAATTTGAAGTAAATGGTAATAAAAATGGTATTTAATACATTCTCTGAACACGTGGCGTAGTATAATTTCTGTGTTACTGAGTCATAAAAAAGGATATGTTTGGTAAACAAAAGTAGTGTGATATATATAATTAAGCCTGATTTCGCAACATTAACGACTAAAACAAGAAAGAAGCAAAATCTATGCAATACGAATTAGTTTGTTAAGAGACACAGGTCTCACTTTGAGTGAATTCATTTCAGCTAAATACAACAACGACGAAATGGAAAAGAAGGTTGACCTTCGAATTACCATGGACAACAAGGAACAACTTTCGTTTATAACGAGTCTTCGTACAGAAAAAAGCAGAAAGTCCTTACGATTGTTACCTTACATCGAAATAAAAATCCCAAATCGTCGCCTGGTGTTCGCCAAGGGCTACTTAGCTCTTGTGTCTGGTGAAAAATATAGTGGTCAACTGACGATCCAAGACCTTACAGAGAAACCGATTTTACTGAAAGGTATTGGGATAAAAACAAAACAAAAACTTACCTAAGTCTGTATTTACTAAGACTACTGCGTGGTTGTTGTTTTTATTATTAATTTTACTGAAAGCTGAATAAGTCCCAATCTCCCTTGGAGTCAGTATATCTTGACACAAGAACTTAGAAGACAGGATAAGACTGGTAAATAAAACTTTACAATAATCGTAATGCTTACCGCAAACTTTCACATTTCTACACGTGTGTTCAATCACCTTTATCTAACCACGTGTCAAAACAATTTATTCTAACTAATTACTTCGACAAGTTTACAAATAAGAAGTGTTTTGCTATTATTACCGATAACAATATCATGAAATTATAGTATTCTTAAAATTTTCCAAACTAAACACTTTTATAGCATTCAAATGTTTTTGTAATAACCATACATTATGTACGATAACATGACCTATTTTAAAATTACATTTACATTTCAATAGGGGATGTTGACGTCAGTAATCATGGCCGATTTGAAGGAGAGATCGAAATCAGTTCCTACATCTTAGATACGACCGTTAAAGGGAATATTGACATTGGGTCAGGAGTGATCACCAAGTTAAGCGTCGACTATCAGGTTCTTGGAGGAAAACGTGAGAATTTTGATATCACCGGCAAATTCCGAAACTTCTCTGCAAACTCTCTCACGAAATACACTGGTGCTATAACATTTCAGAGTACAGCCGTACCAGACTACACCACTGTGTTAAGCTTGGAAATGCAGAATACTGATGGGCATCTAGAAAATGTGTTTGATGTTTCATGTGGTGACGGACGTCGAGGCAAAATTCATAGAATGAAACTCCAACAACTTCTCCATTATGAAGGGTCACTAGCCGATAGCCAAATCTCTGCTAGTTTGAAATTCGAGTACCCCCAACGTAGCATCGATTATGCTCTGATCCTAAAACATATTCATAATGCCAATTCTCTCTCTAGTTCCTTAAACCTCAAATACAGCAAAGAAAAAGAGATCATATCGAGTATAAAACTGAGCAAAAAACACATCCGTTTCTTTCAACTAAGAGCTGATGCTCAGCTTAAATACCCTGGAAGAGAGATGAGGTTAACTGGAGAGGTTATTGAAAACAATGGTAATGATTATCATGTTTCCATAGATGGACACTGGCAAGAATCGCAGATGAAAGTCATAGCTAACTATAAGAACAAAAGTAACCAATATAAACTAGGGCATGAAGTTGATGTTGAAATTGTACTTCCACGCACGACCCCTGTCAGTGCTGCTGGTTATGTTAGTGCTGCACCAGGAGACTATGCAATAGCAATCAATACGGAAGTAGCTAGAGAAAAGTACAGAGTACAAATTGATTATTCAACTAGTTCTCTTTGGAACCACAAGTTTTCTGGTATAGTCAGTTTCTCTGGTGGCTCCTACTCTACTGTTGCTGCTATTGAAAGTAACCAAAATACTGTGAAAGGAAATATAGATGTCAACCTTAAAGGAATCCGTCGTATCTTAGGTAATTTTGACCTGAAGAATACCGACGTCATAAAAACTGGTTCTTTGGATTTAAAGTGGGATGCTGATAGAAACCAAGAAAAACGAATCATCATTGACTCTGAATATCAACATGCAGTTTCTAGACAAACAGGCACTATCAATGTGAAAATTCTCAAACGTACAATTAAGGCCTCTTTCAACAACAGGATAGAGGGTCACCTAACAAAGGGACCCTTCACATTGAACACCCAGGGCGATCTGGAGTGGGAACCAGGTCGTAAAATTAATATGGATCTTAAAGCTGACTATTACATCTATTCAAACAGACGGAAGATCAACACTGACATCACTTTTATAACTCCTTTTGATGGCTTTCAAAAAGGTGGTGTCCACTTAAGTCACAGTGATGATGGTGAAGAATGGAAAAATAATCTTGTAGTAAAACAAAACTCTCGACAAACCAAACTAACCTCTGAAGGACGATACAGAATTAGCAAACTTAGTTCCTACTTGCAAGGCTCTGTGAAATTTAACAATCCAAACATGAGACAGATGCAAATGGACATCTATCATAATATGGACAGTTCTGATATATCTAATAGATTAGAAGTCCAGTGGGAATATAATAGAAAAATTAGTGCTTCTGTGTTCGGATCTCTTCTCAGTGCAGGCATTCGTGGAGGAGTAAACTTTACAAGTCCATTTGCATCATTTCGAGCCATTTCTGCTTCTATTTTACACACTCAAGATCAGAATCATATTCAGTCACAAGCTGAGTTTCAGTGGGATGTTAAAAAGAAAATTGCCATTGAATTTGACGGAAAGCTTAGCCTCACGAACAATAAACACACAGTTACAATTAAAACTACAGCAATAACACCTTTTACTGGCTTTGAATCTGCTTTAGCCAAGATTTTCTATTCCAATGATGGCAAGAATGTTAAAATAGACACTGAAGTAAACTGGAATTACAACCGAGTTTTGTTTGGAATGCAGGGATCCAATAAAAACACATATTACAACACAAATGTTAATGGAAAAATATATTTTACCAGTTCTTTCCGTGGATATGAAAACATGGATATCAGTGGTTTCTGTGAAATTTACAGCCATTCATTTAAATCAAACATTGAAGCTCGTCTTCCTACAAGAAAGAAGGCGTCTTTCAGCACTGAAGTTAAAATTAGATCCTCATCTGATGCAAACATTCAGTTTTTGGTCACTACACCTTTCCGTAACTTTGAACTCATTTCCCTCGACCTCTCTCATAAGTTTACTGACAGCTTGAAAACTGTTGGCAAAATAAGATATAGAAATCAGGAAATAACTATGCATCTTAGTGGAAGTAACTTAGTCAGCTACAATGGACAACGTTTGGATGCTGCACTTGTATTCACGACTCCATTTGTTGGCTATGAAAAAGTAAAACTAACTATTGCCCATGACAACAACCAACTGGATAGATTCAACAGTCACTTAGAAGCTTCCAAAAATCAAGATTCCTTACAACTAATTCATAGATTTACAATTCAGAATGCTTACAACTTTCAGTCTGAACTAGAGATATTCACTCCATTTGAGAGCCTCAAGTCAGTTAAAACAACAACAGAACAATCCTTCCTTTCAAGTTCCTTTAAACACAATACAAATTTTATCTGGAACAGACAGACACCAGTTGGCATTATAATAGAGTTTCTAAGTGATCGCCAGACATACGAGCAAAACATACAGGCTCGAATTAAATTGACCACTCCATCTGACATACTCCAGTCGCTGTTAATTGAGACTACATTTGAGAATAACAACCATGAGTATAAGCCACGGTTTAATATTAAGTGGAATGACTCCAAACAAATCACCCTAACTGGACGTTTGGCAAGTCATGGAATTCAACAAGTTGAAGGAAATATAATTTACACAAGTCCTTTTTATGGATACGAAAAAATCACTCTTTCTGGAAAGTATGATCTTGCCAGTAGAAAGCGAACTGGTGAACTCTCAGTTGAATATGACCCCAGAAATAATGGTAAGGTGTTCATCAGTGGATCATTGTTTGCAGACAGAAGAAAAGGGGAAGCTGATATAGTTTTCAAAAGTCCAATCAGTAATTTTGAGGAACTAGCTGTTTATGGAAAATACACATCTGACAAAAACCCAAAAAGTGCAGAAGTTTCCTTGCAATGGCCTGGAGATCAGAAAATAAAGATTTATGCAGAGTTTAGTCAAGAAAAGGACAATTTTGAAACGTCGATTTCTTTTACTAGTGCATTTCGAGGATACAAACCGTTCCACACTGAAGCCAAGGCAAATATCAGACAAACACAAGGAAATTTTCAGATCACAATAACGTGGGGACTTCAGGATAAAATTGAATTTTCCTCTGATTACGAAATTACAAGTAATATGCTTTCTACTACACTAATACTTCGAACGTCTTTCCAAGGATATGAAGACATAGTATTGAATGGACGCCTACAGAATAAACATAATGAAATTGATGTATTTCTTACAACCACCTGGTCACCTGGCAAGAAAATAAGTGTAATGGGAAATGTTAAGCACAATGATTTCTATCCAACTGAACTCACAACTAACATAGAAACCCCATTCTTATCATACAGAAATATAAAACTATCATCTACCATCGAGAATGTAGACAACGAATTTTCAATGAAAACTCTTCTCAACTGGAACAGTAAAACCTATAACATGAATGTTCTTTTCAGCAAGCAGGATCTGGAAGCAAAGTTAAATATTAACATGCCAAATCCTAACCATAAAATAAGTATTGAAGGACGTTTTAATGGTATAAATTCTCAGAAAATTGAGGGTAGTATAAAGTTCACTACTCCTTTTGAAACAATTAGCCCATTAGAAGTAACTGGTAACCTCCTGGGTTCTGAGAAAGGAAAACAAATTTCAATAATTGGAAGCAGCAGAAATAGTCGGTTCTACATTTCTGGAGACTTTAACAACTATAAAAATCGTCAAATTACAGGTAACTTGAAAGCAGATTTGCCATTCTTAAAATTTTCGAATATTGATATGAATCTTAACATCAATAGTGATTGGATTAACCAATTTGACGCTTCAGTCAGAATGACAATTGAGAGCTCAGCACATACAGCTAAAGTAGTTTTAAGAAACTTGGAGCTCACAAGGGAGTTGTTATTTGAAATTCAGTCTTCTCTTCTTCCTACCAAACAATTAACTCTAGAACTACAGCTGGCATCTAAGCCTAATGCGTACAATACAGTCTTAAGATTTTATACACCTTATACTAGTCACCGTTTCACTGGAAGTATCCAAAAAACTCGACAGAAACTTAGTATCGAGGGATCTTTAGAGAGTCCAGTTGTTGAGAATGGTCTTTTAAGATTTAGTGCCATTTATAGAAGTGAAAGATTTGAAAGAACAAAATTGGATGTTATCCTTGATACCAAACTGGATAAGCATAGTTTGCAGATGGCATATGAATACGGCAAAGATATCATTGTAATTTCAGGAAATGTCGAGAGTAAGCTTTTAAAAAGTCGTTCAATCGAGATAGAGTGTAAATATATAAACAATAACGATCGTGAATTAGAAACTTCCTTCAAATTAACCACCCCTTATTCCATCCATACTGCTTCAGGAATCCTAAAATTATATGATACAGAAATAGAGATTATAGTAAGTATACAAACACCAGTGTTCGATGTTCGATCTCTTACAGTCACAAGTAGCTTTGTGAATAAAAACTTTGAAGTTATGGAAGGTAACGTTCTGATTAGAACGCCTAAGAATGAAATTCGTGTAGCTGGAAACATTCGTAATAGTGGATGGAAGGGACTGGAAGCTTTCTTCACGATTAACACTCCTTTTGACATTTTGAAAATGGTGAGAACTGACATCAAACTTCTCAATGAAAACTTCAAGAACATAGAAGGCTCTCTTGAAATACAAACTTCTACTTACATTTTTCCAAAAATGTCTGTTGCTGGAAAATTTCGCCATAACCCTGGTATGTATGATATATCCATCAACTCCAAGCTCCCTATTCAAAGATATCACAGTATTAGACTGTTGACTACTCTACATTACAATCGTGACTTGACTTTTGTTAATCCCAGGTTTACTTTGACACTTCCACAGAAACAATACTCGTTTTTCTCCATTTACAAAATCTCTGGTCAAGAACTTAGAGCAACTTTGGGATATGAATGGAATCAAAATTCACAAATACAATTTTCTACATCAATTAAGTTTGCTCCTGGAAACTGGAATAGTGAATTTGCCGTTACTACTCCTTTCCATGGTTATGAATACTACAATTTCGGTATAACCTACACTGTTGAACAAGGACACTATAATATTCGTATTACCTTTAAAGGCCCTCAGGATGGTACATCACTTGTTGATGGTTCTTTCCGGTTCTTTAACCTTACTAATATGAAAGGAGATATCACCATCAATACACCATTCCGAGGTTTGGAAACCATTGCAACAAACTTTCTTGTTCAAGATTCTTCCGAAATGTTTCTTAGTAGCTTTCAGCATAGCTGGGGAAACAACCAGAGAATTGTTTTCAACTTTCACAATAAAATGGACAGTGAAGGGAACTCAGGAATGCTTAAGATTACTTCTCCTTTCCAAATAATCAGGAAAGCTAATATTGAATACAATGTTGTCAATAAAAATGACATGAAAATTGAAATGGAAATAACTTACAACAATCAAAAAGTCTTAAAGGTACAAACATCATCTATATACGAATCGTGGGGATACCACAGATATATGAATGTTGAACTTCCATTATCTGCTATTCACTTTTCTCTTGATGCCAAATCCTTAGAAAATGGAATAGAACTCAAAGTTGTAAGTAACATCCCCTCCAGAAAAGTGATTTTTCACACCATCTATCAAAACACCTGGTTAGACTTTAGTCATGCCACTGAATTCACGTGGGATGCAGAAGCTCGTCGTACCATCTCTTATGAAGCTAGGCTTGTTGAATCATCAAAACGTGGTCTAGACTTTTTTGGTAAATTGAGTCTTCCCAGCCGTTCCATTGAGCTCAAAGGAGAAACCGAACCTCTTCAAAGCGGTAAACATATCAACATTGAGTTTTTGTGGGACGCAGCTAAAGACACAAACAAACGCATTGGTCTTGGCTTCGAGTATCGAGATAAAAGTAAAAGAGATATCACGGCCCACAAACTCCAAATGACCTTCAAATACCCTCGTCTTCCCAAGGCAAGAAATCTAAGTTAAACTTATATAAATAGTAAAAAAATAATTCTTCATATAATTCAGTTGAAACACAAGTGTAAATTATTACTATGGCTAAGTTAGTTATTTAACATAACTATTAGAATATTATCTCCCAATAGAAAACTTGGAAAGGCTAGCGTATCATGTGTAACAGTTAATATGATACGTTTTTACTATTCTCGGATGCTTTTGTTACTTCAAATCATAATGTGTAATAATAGTGTAATACTTTTCAAACAATATACTTTTATCTTACCTCTCTAGGAAATTGTAATTCTCGGTGATTTCTCAGTTTCTTCGTCTGAGTTCTATATGAAAACTGAAGTAGACTATTCTCGATACAGCCAAAACAACATGGTTGCAGAGATCAGAGTTAGAAATATCCAGAGTTGGACAGAATCAAAATATATGCTACAAGCCAGACTCAAACATCCAGTTAGCAACTTAGATACCTCATGTAGTGGTCATATAGTCAATAATAACGATGAATATGTTTTCAATGTGAAGTTTGGTTACCTCGATCGCAACAGAATACAACGTGTCCAAGAACTGATGGTTAAGTTCATGAAACTGCAACAGAAAATCAACTTTCAGGTAAAACAGTTTGTTTTTTCATTATTTTCAAAAACATGGGTAAAATATGACAGTAAAATAGGAACAAAAATGATACAATTAAAACCGAATTATCACATGTAAACAAGCAATAGTTGAGAAAAATTGTATGAACCTATGTTAAAGGTTCAGTATGTAAAAACTGAGACAAACTGAGAAATGGAAAGTATGCAAAACATAGCATATACATACATCATTATTTCATAATTCTGTCCTATTACATGAAACACTGTAACACAACACTCTACTGAACACTTGATATTTCTGTGTGTTATCAGATGAAAGACAGTGTCAACCAACTAAAAATATTTGGCCGCATGTTTAATCGAGACCATGAATTTACAGCTGCATTGGAACAACAACTCAACGACCACAGTCCTTTCCACTCTCACTTCCGGTTTAGCAAACGATACCTGAACGTGGAACTGAACATCACCACGCCAGGTAGTTATTATAAACTTTACTCATCAGTTATAGTAAGGTATATTTAGATTAGAATTTTTTTAAATGAAGAGCATTAAAAATACCCAAATTCTAAAATGATAAAGCCAATAAAACTGCATGGCGCAAACACGGTGATTTAAAAAAAATATTTTCGGTATAAATTTCTTCGTGCGTCGATTTTCATGAGTAACTTGATAAAATGTGCAACGTTATAATAAATAATTACCTATTTTGTTAATTAGGTATACATTTAACTCGTAGAATTGCATGTGCACATGACTTATTTGCAAAACATAATTTTTATTGCTTTAAAATATGACAAATCACGAATTTTTTTCATCAGTTAATTTTAAAATATTCATATGTCTCTATAAGTAATAATAATTAATTTTAAAATAGTTATATTTCTTTGGTTTGTTTAGAATTTCGCGCAAAGCTACTCGAAAGCTACCTACACTAGCCGTCCCTAATTTAGTAGTGTAAGACTAGAGGGAAGGCAACTAGTCATCACCACCCACCGCCAACTCTTGGGCTACTCTCTTACCAACGAAAAGTTGGATTGACCGTCACTTTTAACGCCCTCACGGCTGAAAGGGCGAGCATGTTTGATATGACGGGGATTCGAGCCCGCGACCCTCGGATTACGAAACGAGTTCTTTAACAACCTGGCCATGCCATTTATATTTATTTACAATTAATAATAATTAATTTTAAAATATTCGTATGTCTCTATAAATAATAGTAATTAATCTTAAAACATTTATTCATCTTAATCAGAAAATGATGGAATTTATGTAAGAATCGCCCTACCCGAAGATGCAGCTCATTTTGAGATTAACCATATCAACAAAGGCAGTGTTGTTTCTGATGTGCTCTTTGATCTTGGTTTGGAGGAGTTTAAGGTACTTAGGAGTCATATAAGCTGGAGACCCGAAATGCTAGACGACATAAAGGTAAATTAAATGTTGAATGTTTTTTTAATTATCCTGCTGTTTATATATTGGAGATATAATTAAGTAGCGAAAATACGATGCTTTTATTCAATCAAGGTTTATCCCAAGTTATCAAATATTTAAGACACATCTTAGATATTCTGTGTGCTGTGTAACGAGATGTAATAAGAAACTTAGTATAAGAACGAAAATCTCACTAAACAGTACTTTTAAACTTCACTGATTACAGTTGTAGACGTATACTATATTTGGAATGTTCTTCTATTTTTTCATGTTGGATTCTCTAACATGTACCATTAAACATTTGGTTAATGCAGCAAGTAGTGTCCAAGCACGGAGATATCAATAACATGCATGCATCCATCATCGATGATGTCTCCAGTGAGGTTTTCCAAGAATTTAATGCCAAATCCACCATGCTGAAAAGCTCTGTGGCTCAAGAACTAAAGCCATTTTATCAGGAAATGGAGCAGGATTTTGCTAGCCTACAGCATGAGCTGATCCTAGGCAGCGAGGAGGTTTATAAGATGTATAGAAAGAATGACTTCTACATCAAAGATATTATCGGTGGTATTGAAGCAGTGGCTAATTCTGTTGGGTAAGTCTGGAGGCCACAGTTCGGTCAGAAAATATTTCTTGCTAGAAAAGTATGCATTCATATAATCAAGTACAAATGAGATAACACAAACACTAATCAAGTGTTTTTGTACTATGAAATATTACCTTATGACTTCATTGTTATATATATAAATGTGTTAATAGATATATTGTAAAGAAACACAAGAATATGTAGTATTTTCTAATATTATTTAACTTATAAGTAAGTGCACAAAAACTATGTTTTACTTGATTGTCTGATTTCCTGCACAATGAAATTTAATCTATCTAGTTCCATCATTTCTTCAACTGGTGAAGCCTTGAAAAACGGTGTTTTCATAACTGGGCGTGTCTTCACAATCACCTTTAACAACATTAGTAAACAATCCATCAAAATCCTGGAAACTATCGTTGATCTTTATGGACGAATTTTCTATGGGGTAGTTCATATTTTCAGGAAGTTCAGTCTGAATGCCTATGAGTGGGCAAAACCAATTGTTTCCTATGTCACTGACGTTGCCACAGAATTAAGTCGTGTGATCCAAAGAGACATAAAATGGTTCATCCGCCATTATACTCCATTCATTGAGCATTATTGTTCCATTATCGGCAATACTTATTCTGAGGTCATGGAAACAATAAGAGGTAAGAAATTAAAAGTCTTCTTGCAGTAAGTTATCAACCTAGTTTACATACTTATTACTTCGTAGGTCATTCAAAAAGAAATTGGAGAAGAATTTCATATTCTGTTTTTATAAAAGAGTATCTGTTGATTTGAATGAAAGTATTTCGAATGAAAAATCCGTATAGCAAACGTAATGGTGTTATTCTTTACATAAACCTGAAAATAAAAGTGTTTGGAAAGGCCTTAACTCCAAAATACATGTTTCTTTAGATTCTGTTGATTACCTGATTGAAGAGATTTACGGTCATCCCTATTACATTGCTTTGAACAACTACGTCTACCGAATTAAAGCCACTTTCGCTGCTTTTCGTCATGGTTACTACTCCGACCTGTACAACAACATCAAGGAAGACACTATGACTTCCTTATCATCCCTTGCGACTCACTATTCCGAGTTCCATAACCACCCACACGTAGAATATATCAAAGATTTATCTAGAGACATATACAACAAGGTATGGTTCTTTTATATCATGAGAGAAACTTTTATCAAAGGATTTCTAATGCGCGCCTGTCATTTAATTCTACTCTTATACATTAAAGATGTTGAAAACAGTAGTTCAGAAACAGAAAATCACTTAAATCGAAATTATTTTCTTTCATGATTTCTCTCTGACTTTTCACATTCTGAATATTTCACTTTAAAAAAAAACTGTTAAACAAAAACATAGTTTATAACCCTTCACTGGTTCAGTGTTAAACCTGTGACTTTATAGAACAAAACGAAACAGAGATAACAACAGCTTAAAGTTAAGTCTATGCTATTGGTGCCTCGTGGTGTTTCCTTCGAAAGTATCCTTACCTGACTGAATTTAGCAGTTGTGGTTTTCAAACGCATCATTTAGTGCTTTATTTCATTGCACGTGTGTTGTTGGTAAGATAAACGTAAGAATTTCATATTAAACTCAAATGTTTTTATAAGTTGAGGGAACATTGATAATTTGTATTAACATAGCAAAAAAAATAACCTAACGTAACAAGAAAAAAATAAGAAAAATAAATTACAGTAATATATTTTACTTTTTCAGGGAACTAACACTGCTAGATACTTTGGAGTAGACGATATTATCAGTGAATCTTATATTTATTTGAAAAAGATAACTTTAGAATCTGTCAAGGTACTTATTGAGGACTGGACCAGCATGATTGCAGGAATCAGTTACACCTTCAAACCCGAACAAGGTCAAATAGGTTTTAGTTTCGAACTTCCTGTCAGTCGCCAGAGCCTACTAGATGTACTAGACGTCTCGAGTTATCCAACGTACCAGCACCTGCAGGATTTCAAGTACAAACTGTTCAGTGGATATTTCCATCTATTGGATGGTTACTACAGTGTCATACGTTTATTGAATCCTCAGAATTGGACCCATCCATCTACAGGTGTCTAATGATTAATAATATTATTTATGTTACATTAGTGTTATGAAGTATAATTGTATTTTATGGTAAAAAGTTAAATACATATATTTCTATATATGAGCATTTTAACAGAAGTATATCACCTAAATTTTAGAGAAAGATAAATAACTTTAGAATATTACTGTGAATTTGCCAATAAATTAAAGTTTGCTATCACACACACACACACATCACACACACACACACACACATTATATATATTCACCAAAAGGTTTACCTTTTGTTAATGAAATATTACTAGGATGCTATTGTTGTAGTTTCATTACATTGTATTTTACCTAATCCGAAAGCCCTAGAGAACTATACTTATATTTCAGATTGTAAAAAATAAAGTGTAGATTTGCTAATAATGTTTACATGGTTGTTTATCAAGTGCAATGTGAAACATATGGTGGCACCACCTTGCTAGAAGGAGAAAGTACTGTAATCAGAAACATGTCGCTTAAAACAGCACACATTGTGTTCATCATTGAAGAGAAAGTTTGTAACAAGGATGTGATACCCATGCTGGATAAGCTGGCTAGAGGAGCGGACAGAAACTACCGACAGAAGGGTTACTCTGATGTACGATACACTGTTGTTGGGTTTGGAGGTGATGGAATTCATGGTCTCCCCCATCTTCACACCAGTAACGGTGAAGTTTTTACCAGCATTCGCTCTTTCGACTCAGCAATAACCAGTCTGGCAATTGGCAATGGCCCAAATAACATCTTCCATGCCATTCGCTTTGCTACTGATCTTCCATTCAATGTTGGAGCCACCAAGACTTTTGTCCTTGTCAAATGCTCTACTTGTGAAAGTGAAGATGAAAAGGTTAGTAGAATCTATTGCTTTACAGAGAAGGTATGGTTTTTGTATTAAGGTATTTTCCCATTATCTTAAGCTATTGTTAATTAGGATATTCTTCTACAAGATAGATCACAGTATTAACCTCTATTCATGTATGTAAGGAAATTGAGTAGCTTTGTGAATAAAAACTTTGAAGTTATGGAAGGTAACGTTCTGATTAGAACGCCTAAGAATGAAATTCGTGTAGCTGGAAACATTCGTAATAGTGGATGGAAGGGACTGGAAGCTTTCTTCACGATTAACACTCCTTTTGACATTTTGAAAATGGTGAGAACTGACATCAAACTTCTCAATGAAAACTTCAAGAACATAGAAGGCTCTCTTGAAATACAAACTTCTACTTACATTTTTCCAAAAATGTCTGTTGCTGGAAAATTTCGCCATAACCCTGGTATGTATGATATATCCATCAACTCCAAGCTCCCTATTCAAAGATATCACAATATTAGACTGTTGACTACTCTACATTACAATCGTGACTTGACTTTTGTTAATCCCAGGTTTACTTTGACACTTCCACAGAAACAATACTCGTTTTTCTCCATTTACAAAATCTCTGGTGAAGAACTTAGAGCAACTTTGGAATATGAATGGAATCAACATTCACAAATACAATTTTCTACATCAATTAAGTTTGCTCCTGGAAACTGGAATAGTGAATTTGCCGTTACTACTCCTTTCCATGGTTATGAATACTACAATTTCGGTATAACCTACACTGTTGAACAAGGACACTATAATATTCGTATTACCTTTAAAGGCCCTCAGGATGATACATCACTTGTTGATGGTTCTTTCCGGTTCTTTAACCTTACTAATATGAAAGGAGATATCACCATCAATACACCATTCCGAGGTTTGGAAACCATTGCAACAAACTTTCTTGTTCAAGATTCTTCCGAAATGTTTCTTAGTAGCTTTCAGCATAGCTGGGGAAACAACCAGAGAATTGTTTTCAACTTTCACAATAAAATGGACAGTGAAGGGAACTCAGGAATGCTTAAGATTACTTCTCCTTTCCAAATAATCAGGAAAGCTAATATTGAATACAATGTTGTCAATAAAAATGACATGAAAATTGAAATGGAAATAACTTACAACAATCAAAAAGTCTTAAAGGTACAAACATCATCTACATACGAATCGTGGGGATACCACAGATATATGAATGTCGAACTTCCATTATCTGCTATTCACTTTTCTCTTGATGCCAAATCCTTAGAAAATGGAATAGAACTCAAAGTTGTAAGTAACATCCCCTCCAGAAAAGTGATTTTTCACACCATCTATCAAAACACCTGGTTAGACTTTAGTCATGCCACTGAATTCACGTGGGATGCAGAAGCTCGTCGTACCATCTCTTATGAAGCTAGGCTTGTTGAATCATCAAAACGTGGTATAGACTTTTTTGGTAAATTGAGTCTTCCCAGCCGTTCCATTGAGCTCAAAGGAGAAACCGAACCTCTTCAAAGCGGTAAACATATCAACATTGAGTTTTTGTGGGACGCAGCTAAAGACACAAACAAACGCATTGGTCTTGGCTTCGAGTATCGAGATAAAAGTAAAAGAGATATCACGGCCCACAAACTCCAAATGACCTTCAAATACCCTCGTCTTCCCAAGGCAAGAAATCTAAGTTAAACTTATATAAACAGTAAAAAAATAATTCTTCATATAATTCAGTTGAAACACAAGTGTAAATTATTACTATGGCTAAGTTAGTTATTTAACATAACTATTAGAATATTATCTCCCAATAGAAAACTTGGAAAGGCTAGCGTATCATGTGTAACAGTTAATATGATACGTTTTTACTATTCTCGGATGCTTTTGTTACTTCAAATCATAATGTGTAATAATACGTGTAATAGTTTTCAAACAATATACTTTTATCTTACCTCTCTAGGAAATTGTAATTCTCGGTGATTTCTCAGTTTCTTCGTCTGAGTTCTATATGAAAACTGAAGTAGACTATTCTCGATACAGCCAAAACAACATGGTTGCAGAGATCAGAGTTAGAAATATCCAGAGTTGGACAGAATCAAAATATATGCTACAAGCCAGACTCAAACATCCAGTTAGCAACTTAGATACCTCATGTAGTGGTCATATAGTCAATAATAACGATGAATATGTTTTCAATGTGAAGTTTGGTTACCTCGATCGCAACAGAATACAACGTGTCCAAGAACTGATGGTTAAGTTCATGAAACTGCAACAGAAAATCAACTTTCAGGTAAAACAGTTTGTTTTTTCATTATTTTCAAAAACATGGGTAAAATATGACAGTAAAATAGGAACAAAAATGATACAATTAAAACCGAATTATCACATGTAAACAAGCAATAGTTGAGAAAAATTGTATGAACCTATGTTAAAGGTTCAGTATGTAAAAACTGAGACAAACTGAGAAATGGAAAGTATGCAAAACATATCATATACATACATCATTATTTCATAATTCTGTCCTATTACATGAAACACTGTAACACAACACTCTACTGAACACTTGATATTTCTGTGTGTTATCAGATGAAAGACAGTGTCAACCAACTAAAAATATTTGGCCGCATGTTTAATCGAGACCATGAATTTACAGCTGCATTGGAACAACAACTCAACGACCACAGTCCTTTCCACTCTCACTTCCGGTTTAGCAAACGATACCTGAACGTGGAACTGAACATCACCACGCCAGGTAGTTATTATAAACTTTACTCATCAGTTATAGTAAGGTATATTTAGATTAGAATTTTTTTTAAATGAAGAGCATTAAAAATACCCAAATTCTAAAATGATAAAGCCAATAAAACTGCATGGCGCAAACACGGTGATTTAAAAAAAATATTTTCGGTATAAATTTCTTCGTGCGTCAATTTTCATGAGTAACTTGATAAAATGTGCAACGTTATAATAAATAATTACCTATTTTGTTAATTAGGTATACATTTAACTCGTAGAATTGCATGTGCACATGACTTATTTGCAAAACATAATTTTTATTGCTTTAAAATATGACAAATCACGAATTTTTTTCATCA
The DNA here is from genome assembly GCF_004210375.1 of Tachypleus tridentatus. Classification (NCBI taxonomy): domain Eukaryota; kingdom Metazoa; phylum Arthropoda; class Merostomata; order Xiphosura; family Limulidae; genus Tachypleus; species Tachypleus tridentatus. The sequence continues at coordinate 44,033,872 of NC_134826.1, read as the reverse complement.
GTTAATTTTAAAATATTCATATGTCTCTATAAGTAATAATAATTAATTTTAAAATAGTTATATTTCTTTGGTTTGTTTAGAATTTCGCGCAAAGCTACTCGAAAGCTACCTACACTAGCCGTCCCTAATTTAGTAGTGTAAGACTAGAGGGAAGGCAACTAGTCATCACCACCCACCGCCAACTCTTGGGCTACTCTCTTACCAACGAAAAGTTGGATTGACCGTCACTTTTAACGCCCTCACGGCTGAAAGGGCGAGCATGTTTGATATGACGGGGATTCGAGCCCGCGACCCTCGGATTACGAAACGAGTTCTTTAACAACCTGGCCATGCCATTTATATTTATTTACAATTAATAATAATTAATTTTAAAATATTCGTATGTCTCTATAAATAATAGTAATTAATCTTAAAACATTTATTCATCTTAATCAGAAAATGATGGAATTTATGTAAGAATCGCCCTACCCGAAGATGCAGCTCATTTTGAGATTAACCATATCAACAAAGGCAGTGTTGTTTCTGATGTGCTCTTTGATCTTGGTTTGGAGGAGTTTAAGGTACTTAGGAGTCATATAAGCTGGAGACCCGAAATGCTAGACGACATAAAGGTAAATTAAATGTTGAATGTTTTTTTAATTATCCTGCTGTTTATATATTGGAGATATAATTAAGTAGCGAAAATACGATGCTTTTATTCAATCAAGGTTTATCCCAAGTTATCAAATATTTAAGACACATCTTAGATATTCTGTGTGCTGTGTAACGAGATGTAATAAGAAACTTAGTATAAGAACGAAAATCTCACTAAACAGTACTTTTAAACTTCACTGATTACAGTTGTAGACGTATACTATATTTGGAATGTTCTTCTATTTTTTTCATGTTGGATTCTCTAACATGTACCATTAAACATTTGGTTAATGCAGCAAGTAGTGTCCAAGCACGGAGATATCAATAACATGCATGCATCCATCATCGATGATGTCTCCAGTGAGGTTTTCCAAGAATTTAATGCCAAATCCACCATGCTGGAAAGCTCTGTGGCTCAAGAACTAAAGCCATTTTATCAGGAAATGGAGCAGGATTTTGCTAGCCTACAGCATGAGCTGATCCTAGGCAGCGAGGAGGTTTATAAGATGTATAGAAAGAATGACTTCTACATCAAAGATATTATCGGTGGTATTGAAGCAGTGGCTAATTCTGTTGGGTAAGTCTGGAGGCCACAGTTTGGTCAGAAAATATTTCTTGCTAGAAAAGTATGCATTTATATAATCAAGTACAAATGAGATAACGCAAACACTAATCAAGTGTTTTTGTACTATGAAATATTACCTTATGACTTCATTGTTATATATATAAATGTGTTAATAGATATATTGTAAAGAAACACAAGAATATGTAGTATTTCCTAATATTATTTAACTTATAAGTAAGTGCACAAAAAACTATGTTTTACTTGATTGTCTGATTTCCTGCACAATGAAATTTAATCTATCTAGTTCCATCATTTCTTCAACTGGTGAAGCCTTGAAAAACGGTGTTTTCATAACTGGGCGTGTCTTCACAATCACCTTTAACAACATTAGTAAACAATCCATCAAAATCCTGGAAACTATCGTTGATCTTTATGGACGAATTTTCTATCGGGTAGTTCATATTTTCAGGAAGTTTAGTCTGAATGCCTATGAGTGGGCAAAACCAATTGTTTCCTATGTCACTGACGTTGCCACAGAATTAAGTCGTGTGATCCAAAGAGACATAAAATGGTTCATCCGCCATTATACTCCATTCATTGAGCATTATTGTTCCATTATCGACAATACTTATTCTGAGGTCATGGAAACAATAAGAGGTAAGAAATTAAAAGTCTTCTTGCAGTAAGTTATCAACCTAGTTTACATACTTATTACTTCGTAGGTCATTCAAAAAGAAATTGGAGAAGAATTTCATATTCTGTTTTTATAAAAGAGTATCTGTTGATTTGAATGAAAGTATTTCGAATGAAAAATCCGTATAGCAAACGTAATGGTGTTATTCTTTACATAAACCTGAAAATGAAAGTGTTTGGAAAGGCCTTAACTCCAAAATACATGTTTCTTTAGATTCTGTTGATTACCTGATTGAAGAGATTTACGGTCATCCCTATTACATTGCTTTGAACAACTACGTCTACCGAATTAAAGCCACTTTCGCTGCTTTTCGTCATGGTTCCTACTCCGACTTGTACAACAACATCAAGGAAGACACTATGACTTCCTTATCATCCCTTGCGACTCACTATTCCGAGTTCCATAACCACCCACACGTAGAATATATCAAAGATTTATCTAGAGACATATACAACAAGGTATGGTTCTTTTATATCATGAGAGAAACTTTTATCAAAGGATTTCTAATGCGCGCCTGTCATTTAATTCTACTCTTAACCATTAAAGATGTTGAAAACAGTAGTTCAGAAACAGAAAATCACTTAAATCGAAATTATTTTCTTTCATGATTTCTCTCTGACTTTTCACATTCTGAATATTTCACTTTAAAAAAAAAACTGTTAAACAAAAACATAGTTTATAACCCTTCACTGGTTCAGTGTTAAACCTGTGAGTTTATAGAACAAAACGAAACAGAGATAACAACAGCTTAAAGTTAAGTCTATGCTATTGGTGCCTCGTGGTGTTTCCTTCGAAAGTATCCTTACCTGACTGAATTTAGCAGTTGTGGTTTTCAAACGCATCATTTAGTGCTTTATTTCATTGCACGTGCGTTGTTGGTAAGATAAACGTAAGAATTTCATATTAAACTCAAATGTTTTTATAAGTTGAGGGAACATTGATAATTTGTATTAACATAGCAAAAAAATAACCTAACGTAACAAGAAAAAATAAGAAAAATAAATTACAGTAATATATTTTACTTTTTCAGGGAACTAACACTGCTAGATACTTTGGAGTAGACGATATTATCAGTGAATCTTATATTTATTTGAAAAAGATAACTTTAGAATCTGTCAAGGTACTTATTGAGGACTGGACCAGCATGATTGCAGGAATCAGTTACACCTTCAAACCCGAACAAGGTCAAATAGGTTTTAGTTTCGAACTTCCTGTCAGTCGCCAGAGCCTACTAGATGTACTAGACGTCTCGAGTTATCCAACGTACCAGCACCTGCAGGATTTCAAGTACAAACTGTTCAGTGGATATTTCCATCTATTGGATGGTTACTACAGTGTCATACGTTTATTGAATGCTCAGAATTGGACCCATCCATCTACAGGTGTCTAATGATTAATAATATTATTTATGTTACATTAGTGTTATGAAATATATTTGTATTTTATGGTAAAAAAGTTAAATACATATATTTCTATATATGAGCATTTTAACAGAAGTATATCACCTAAATTTTAGAGAAAGATAAATAACTTTAGAATATTACTGTGAATTTGCCAATAAATTAAAGTTTGCTATCACACACACACACACACATTATATATATTCACCAAAAGGTTTACCTTTTGTTAATGAAATATTACTAGGATGCTATTATTGTAGTTTTATTACATTGTATTTTACCTAATCCGAAAGCCCTAGAGAACTATACTTATATTTCAGATTGTAAAAAATAAAGTGTAGGTTTGCTAATAATGTTTACATGGTTGTTTATCAAGTGCGATGTGAAACATATGGTGGCACCACCTTGCTAGAAGGAGAAAGTACTGTAATCAGAAACATGTCGCTTAAAACAGCACACATTGTGTTCATCATTGAAGAGAAAGTTTGTAACAAGGATGTGATACCCATGCTGGATAAGCTGGCTAGAGGAGCGGACAGAAACTACCGACAGAAGGGTTACTCTGATGTACGATACACTGTTGTTGGGTTTGGAGGTGATGGAATTCATGGTCTCCCCCATCTTCACACCAGTAACGGTGAAGTTTTTACCAGCATTCGCTCTTTCGACTCAGCAATAACCAGTCTGGCAATTGGCAATGGCCCAAATAACATCTTCCATGCCATTCGCTTTGCTACTGATCTTCCATTCAATGTTGGAGCCACCAAGACTTTTGTCCTTGTCAAATGCTCCACTTGTGAAAGTGAAGATGAAAAGGTTAGTAGAATCTATTGCTTTACAGAGAAGGTATGGTTTTGTATTAAGGTATTTTCCCATTATCTTAAGCTATTGTTAATTAGGATATTCTTCTACAAGATAGATCACAGTATTAACCTCTATTCATGTATGTAAGGAAATTGAGATTATTAATATAACTTTCGCAAGTTTTAATATTAACACTTTACTGTATTTGTTTATACTACAATAATTTTCCATGTTTTTATCAATTTTGGTTACTTTTATCTGAAATATAGAAGTAGTGCTTAAACGAAGGCAGTTTCTCACTTGTATATTAGTATCAATGTTACATATTAAATTATGTTGGAAAATGGATCTTTTCGAAATACAAAAGATATTTAGATTTATCAATATGCCTTCAAAATTATTTCACAATTTTTCCTCCAGGATGACTACGGTGAAATTATGCAGATTCTATTGGACAATGAAATCACTCTTCATCTGCTGATGGACCATGAATTCCAGATGAAATCAGCTATTAAGTCGAAAATAGCAAACCGATTACTAGGTTAGTTTCATCCCTTAGACCGACATTTTATGCGTACTTAGCTGATACTATAATTTTACAACAAACTATTTTAAATCAGAATCTAGTCTTTTGGAACCTTTAAATCTGTATTACAATATATTGTGTGAAGATTTTTATACAATTACAACTTCTATCACTTTGCAAATTTTACGGAATACCGTACGAGAAATGAAACTGTTTTTCTGAAGTAAATAAATAAAGCTGATGCTTCTATTGACCCTTTAACTTATGTGGATTTTGGTTTGAATTCTAATGCAAAATTATGAATTGCTTAGGTCTGGACACGGAATACGCATACACATTAAAAGATGCTAAAGACAAAATTTTAAAGGGTGATAAGGCTGTTCGCTCTCAAGTAAAAATCCCGAAAGACCACTGCGTTCCCTTGGCTTGGGAATCAAAAGGAACATTTTTCAGCACAAATAAGTTGACAAAGAACGTTAGAAAAACCAAGAAATTCGTTGATGTCATAACCCGCCGCATGACCATGACTGCAGAACACTCACAGTGTCAGGCTTGTAGATGTATCGCGACTGAAGATGGTGTCGGCAAAATGGCGTGCCACGCTTGTGCCTCTAGTTCTGTAATAGTGAAGGACGTTGTAAGTCAAAAACTATAGTTATCTTCTCAATACATCATTGATACTTGACAATAATAAAATCACTTTGAATGTAAAAGTTTTATTTATAAAATTGTGAAATACTTAAGAATTTATACACAGTTATATAACAAAACTAGGAATATTGACCTTAGATATAAGGTAGATGCTTTTAATGTAGGCAAATTAAAGGTAAATTCGAGCATTAATCGTGGAAACTGTTGTACCTTACTTTTCCGTTATATATTATACATTTCACATGATGGTAATTAAGATCTGCAAATTCTCATGGTGTCTTTTGTTTACAGACCAACTACAACACTATGGAGGCTGGTGATGGCAGTAGTGAAGGCGTAGACGACGAATTGGACGAAGACTTTGAGGACCATATGAACCAAACTCTATAGGTTAAAAAATGGAAGATGTAGAATTGATTTAAACTACTTAACCATCTAGAGACCCTAATAATTAATAAAACGTGTCATTACAATGTTATTTACTTCCATTTCTAAGTTATATAATTTTTTCACGTAAAAGAAGACTAACAATTTTCCGAATGATATCATTTAAAAGTACAATAAAAAAATTGCCAATCATGTGTCATTACCTAATTCGTCCTGCTAAGTTATGATGCTCAAATAACACAACAGTTTATCACTATGATTATTTTAAGTTGCTTGTATATCTGTATTAACTCAGATACGTTTGTAAAATTTGAAATTATTATATCAGTAGAATGAGTTAAAGAATGAACTTTGATTTTAGTATATGTATTTATGAACTAAATAAAACGATAAATATGAAATAACAATGTACTAAATTAGCTTTGTTCATCTTCTTGTATTTACTTTCTTAAAACATCCACAGAATTAGTACTTAAAAATCTCTCGTACGGTTTTGCATTTTAAAATTTAAAGAAATCTTTTCTAAAAATGACACGAAATTGTGCTGCAAAATTCGTTTTCATTTATTATATTTTGCACATGTACATATAATTCAACGCCAGACACTAGTAATTATGTGAATCGCGAAATGCTATAGTTAACGGTGACTACTATAAAAATTAGTTTTCCGAAATTGAAATACAAGAGTAATTTTGTTCATATTCTCTTGTGCTTCAATATTTATCTTACTTACCAACAACTATTAACCATGAAGTTCGTATTAGTCTACAGACTAAGTTCTCAAATATCTTTGTCATCAGTCACCAAACAAACATTTGAAATCGAATGGCCAAAACATAAAATATTTCTTGACTCCAACAATTAGTTTCATGGTTTGCGTTGCGATGTTGCGAAAAGAAATTGTCTCTTCATACTTTAACGCTTTGGGTACGTTATAAAGAGCGGAGATGAAATTCCAGTATTTGATTAATTAAGGTAACTCAAAAGTTGATGGTGGATGCTCTTAACTATCTCCTTCCTCTGGTCTACCACCTCAAAATTAAGTACGTCTCGTGCAGTTAGCTCTTGTGTAGCTTTGCGAGAATATTCGAAAAAACAGAACAATAATTATCAGGCATATCTCACTTATTTCAACATAAGTCGTATAAGGACAATTAATACGAACAAAGTTAACAGACACATACTGACAACTACCTGTCACGTAGAACTGCTTTACAATTGTAATATCTTATTCTAATGATTATCTGACGTAGTCTGTAAGTTACCGAGAAATATTTACAAGTACCAAAGAGAGCACACACAGTCATACCAATACCTCATGCAGACATGTGTATGCGATGAGTTTCTCTACATCAGACAAATATTCCATCATTTACTAGTAACTCACCAGAACTTACCATATCCACACTAAACATCTGAAAACAAATACTTTCTTTTGGAGGACAATTACCAGTAGTTACAAATCGCAGCTGAAATATCTCGATAATGCGCAAATAATAACAAAAAAATAACACCAGAGAAAAAAAATAAAAATACGAATGCTCCCGGAAAGCATACTTTCCTTTATCAGGTTTCAATGACAAAAGTGCTTGTGTTATTGGGTTTCTTGTTTGATGACAGTTGTGCTGTTTGTTTTACTTCTGTTGATCCTGTACAGATCAATTTATGATGTATACCAACAGTGACTAAACAAAGCATATTTTTTTTCTACAAGTGGGTTTTCTCGTCATCACTGATATATATACATTGTCATAATTTATACCATAACACGTAGACTTGTATCTGTTGTATCAACATATATTAAACATGAAACACATATTTGTGTACATATCAGTGCGCATACAAGCGAGTCATCTGTTCCACAGTTCAAGGGACTTACCTCAGAAAGAAAATTATACTTCGAGGTATATGAAATTAATTAATACTTTTTGCGATTGAAAACCTATCTGGTAATTCCCATTCTCAATTAGTTCTAGGCCTACTTCTCAGAAAGTCAAAATAAACACTTTGTGCTTAATTCTAAAGAAATAAACAAACAAACAAAAACCAACTCCCTAAAAGTGATATTCCAAACTCAATAAATCTCTATTTAGTTGAATGACTAACGGCAAACTTACCCAGAGCAACTATCATTATCTTACGTGCCTGGTCATTCTCAGTTATATAGGTTGGAAGTTATAATCTTGAGATATCACCTATCTCATCACTGAAGGACATTGCCTTGGACCTTCTACACAAGACGCGGCTTTCACGTGTGCTTGTTGAACATCTCATTCCACAACCATGAGCATTAATATAAAGTTGGTCCCCTTAACTGCTATAACAGCCTTCACTCTTCTGGGAATGCTTTTCACTAGATTTTGGAACATGGCTGCGTGGATTCGCTCCTATTCAGCTACAAGAGCATTAGTGATGTCAGGCACTAATGTCGGGAAGGTCTGGTTCGCAGTCGGCGTTCTAATTCGTCCCAACAGTGTTCGATGGCGTTGAGGTCACGGCTCTGTGTAGGCCAGTTAAGTTCTTTCGCACCAACCTCGGCAAACCATGTAATTATGGACTTCGCTTTGTGCACAGGGCATTGTCATGCTGAAACAAAAAAGAGGCCTTCCCCCAAATGTTGCCACAAAGTTGGAAGCGCATAAATCTCTAGAATGTCATCGTATGCTGTTACATTAAGATTTCCCTTTACTGGAAATAAAGAGCCCAAGCCATGAAAAACAAACCCAGATCATTATTTTTCCTCCACAAAACTTTACAGTTCGCACTATGCATCCAGGCAGGTAGCATTCTCTTGGCATCTGCCAAACCCAGATTGTTCCGTCCAACTGCCAGATAGTTAAGCGTGATTCATCACTCCAAACAACGTGTTACCACTGTCCCAGAGTCCAATGGTGGTGTGCTTTACACCACTCCAGCCAATGCTTGGTATTGCGTATGGTGATCTTAGGCTTGTGTGCGGCTGCTCGGCCATGGAAACCCATTGCATGAAGCTTTCAACAAACAGTTCTTGTGCTTTCAGACGCAAGTTGGAACCCAATAGTGAGTTTTGCAACTGTGAAAAGACGTTTTTTACTCGCTACGCGCTTCAGCACTCGATGGTCCTGTTCTGTGAGCTTGCGTGGCCTACCGCTTCGTGGCTGAGCCGTTGTTGCTCCTAAACATTTCCACTTCACAATATCAGCACTTACAGTTGACCGGGTCAGCTCTAGCAGGGCAGAAATTTGACGAGCTAACTTATTGGAAAGGTGGCGTCTTATGATAGTGCCACGTTGAAAGTCACTGAGCTCTTCAGTAAGACTCATTCTCCTGTCAATGTTTGTCTATGGAAATTGCATGACTGTATGCTTAATTTTATGCACCTGTTAGCAGTGGGTGTGGCTGAAATAGCCGAGCCCACTAATTAAAAGGGGTGTCCACATACTTTTGACCATGTAATGTATACCTTCAATAGATGAACCAGGTATTGTTGGCTAGGGAATAACGAAGGTAAGTAATACAAAATCAATTTAACGACTTTTTTTGTCCAGTTGTTGTGCGAAACTGTACATACCTACAACAAATAAAGACTTTTAACAATTATACATTAAACCAATAAAATGGGAAACACATATACTCTTCAAAAAAAGAAACGCAAAATGGATATTTTTGTTATTTTAAAGAGAAATATATGTAATAACATTACAAGCTCAGAGTATGTGATGTTACACGTGTTAAGGCACTGATTATCAGACCAAAATGACAATAAAAGTTGTGCACTTTGAAAACGGAGAAAAACAACGGATTTTTCGCCAAAACGCATTCGTGTCCAATAAATTTGTTTGAGAGATCTGCATGTTCTACAAGTGCAACAAGTGCAAAATCCCTATAAAAGTGACGGGTTCTCGGTTTCCATAGCTCAGTGTTAAGCCACCGACACGTAATACAGTTACGCCAAGACTGACTGAAGCACAATGCGACAATGCCATTGGTCGCTTGAAAGCAGGCAAATCTTGATCAGATGTTGCCAGAGCTGTGAATGTCCACCCAAGCACCAGCACAAGGCTATGGAATCGTCACCAACAACATGGATCAACTTGTGACCGTCCATGATCTGGCAGACCTCGTGTGACCACGCCCACACAAGATCGCTGCATCCGGTTACGTCACCTTCGGAATAGGACCACCACTGCGACGTCTACTGCCTCAACCATACCAGGGCTGCGTAGGATTTCCGATCAGACGGTACGCAACCGTCGACGAGATTCTTAGGCCCCATGTGCAACCCTTCATGGTGAACATCAACGACGTTTTTCAACATGACAACGCCCGTCCTCACACAGCCCGACTCATCACTGTCTACTTGAGGCATCACAACATAAACGTTTTTCCCTGGTTCCCCAGATCACCAGATTTAAACCCCATCGAACATCTTTGGGACGAGTTGGACCGACGTCTGCGACGGCGACAACCACAGACTCTATCTACCTCAGCTTGCAGCAGCTTTGCAAGCTGAGTGGACAGCCATTCCACAGAATGTGATTCGTCATCTCTTCGCTTCCATGGGCAGGAGATGCCAAGCAGTTATTGATGCTCACGGGGGGCATACTCGTTATTGACGTTGAGTGACGTTAAACTTCAACTAGTGAGAGTGGACTTCGCCTTTGCAGACTTTGGATGTTCAGAAGTGAATGTGCAAAGTTTTACACATGTCATACAGAACTACCCGGAAAAAAACTTGTTAACAATTTGTCTCAAATTTTGCCTTTTTCGTTTCTTTTTTTGAAGAGTATAGTATACCTACACATCACATAACTTTCACGTGCTTATCGATAAAAGTTAGAAATTTTATTACAGACGAATGTCTTCATAGAAAAGGTTAAATAGGCTGACCACTTTAAAAATTGTTGTTTTAAACTGGACTTACTAAACAGCAAATTTCATATTATTTTTACTGCTATTTTTAAATAGTAATTATAATGGACTTGAACTTTCGATAATTAAACATATGAGATAAATGTTACTGGAGCATACTATGTATTGTACCATAGAATTGTGAAAACTTTATTCCAGTACTTTTTTATTTTTTAATCACATCATGCTATATTATATATTTCCCTGGGCTCTTTATTTCCTGGGCCTGGCATGGCCTAGCGCGTAAGGCGTGCGACTCGTAATCCGAGGGTCGCGGGTTCGCGCCCGCTTCGCGCCAAACATGCTCGCCTTCCCAGCCGTGGGGGCGTTATAATGTGACGATCAATCCCACTATTTGTTGGTAAAAGAGTAGCCCAAGAGTTGGCGGTGGGTGGTGATGACTAGCTGCCTTCCCTCTAGTCTTACACTGCTAAATTAGGGACGGCTAGCACAGGTAGCCCTCGAGTAGCTTTGCGCGAAATTAAAAAAACAAACAAAAACAGACAAGAAGAAAACTATATAGTGTTTACAATATGCCTATGATATTTACAGTGTAAATACGTTTTTGCGAATATGTTTAACTAGTTTCAAGTATGTATATATTTTTGAAAACAAGTGGAATAAGTTCTGTTTGCTGAGTTTATCACCAGCAAATCACAGACACCTATTGAAGGAGAATCCATAGCGCAAGACATCCACATGTATACTTTCTATATATACACACACTATAAAACGTAAGGTTGCGTGACAACTGGTAAGCCAGCCATGATTAATTATACAGTAGTAAACTACAATAGAAGAACATAGGCCTATATACCTACGACTGTAGCAATAACGAAAATGGTGTAGAAAGTAGAGATTACAATCACACTATTAACCATATCAAATTTTGGATAAATTGATAGAAATTGGAGAACATCTTTGGTTCCAAAATTCCAAAACAAACAAACAAACTCTTTATTTCCAGGAGTCCGAGACTAAGTCTTTGTTCTATAGACTGAAATCAGTTTTAAATTAATTAATAGATTTTGTTACTAATTAATATTGTAAAAACAATACTCATTTATTTGTAGATTTTGATTGAGGGAAAAGAACTAAAGGTTAATACAAAGTACTCATAGTATAAAAACTAACCTGTGAAACAGTTTATATATACATGAAAATGTTAATATTTCACCCCTTTCTATATCTTTTAACTGAACCAATCAATTAGAGAGACCATGTTAACTCTGAACTAAACTTGTTCTGCTTTAACTACTAAAAGTTCAGCTAACTATTGAACTTCCGTACGTAGGTAAATTTTAACTGAAAATGCTGACATAGTAGGCCTGTCAGAAAGAACTATGTTAATACAATCATGTATGATTAAATACATTGTTTAAGTTAAGATGTAGATTATATAATAATATTTTAAATAGTTTCATTGTTGATAAAGTAGTCCTATTCGGGACAGGTCCCGGCCTTTCTTTCCACTGCTGCCTTTGCCTCCACCCAAAACAACATTTAGAGAGACATCCTCCACCCAAAAAAAAAGTCAATAATAATAATAATAATTAATTTATTAAATAAAATAATAATAATAATAAAACTACCACTTAATCTTAATAACAATCCACGAAAGGGGACGAAGAGGAATCACAACGTTCCTGAACACCCCGGTTGGAGAGAGAACTCTTCTGATTTCTCTCTCTCTAAACTGAACCCCTGCCACGTTAGTTTAGTTTAGTTTAAGCAGTCGTTTTTCTCAACTTATTTCGAGCCGCCATGGCCAGGTGGGGTAAGGCGTTCGACTCGTAATCTGAGGGTCGCTGGTTCGATTTCCGCTCGCACCAAACATGCTCGCCCTTTCAACTGTGGAGGCGTTATAATATTACGGTCAATCCCACTATTCGTTGGCCAAAGAGCAGCCCAAGAGTTGGCGGTGGGTGGTGATGACTAGCTGCCTTCCCTCTAGTCTTACACTGCTAAATTAGGGACGGGTAGCACAGATAGCCCTCGTGTAGCTTTGCGCAAAATTCAAAAAACAAACAAATTTATTTCAACCCCGATATAAAATAATTACACTGCACAACAATTTTTTGAAAAGTTTTTTTCTGATTGTGAGAGGTACCTGGTGGGTATGCACAAATATAGTTTTGGTTTTGCTTCATCACGTAGGAACTCTGAGAAATAGACAGTTAAGTGTTTACCGGCAATAACATATTTAATTGCGTTTATGTTTCTGATACGCTATTAACTTCAACATAATTATAAGTGTTTTGCTTCTGATTTTCGTTTGTATTCAATATCTGGTGCATGACGTTGCAGTGTCCAACAGTAATCAGCAAGCATTGACAGATTCCAGTTGTCATGATATCGTTTTTCCTTTGTAGTAATGTCCTGGTAAAACTAAATATTTCGATGAAACGGTACGTGATGAGCAAATTTGGATGTGATTTTCGTGATCAGCAGCCAAAAATCTATAAGAAACACCCAACAGTGTTCAAGAAGCAAAAACTTTGTTGTGCAGTGTTATATATAAAGTCATTGGAACTATTTTGTGATTGGTGACTAATATGTATTAAGTAAAAAACTTCAAAATCATTGAATGAAAAAGCGGCGATGTAAATTACGTTTATTTTATAGCGTTATAAAGGTAAGATTGTTAGGGCTTAAAAATCAATATTGACCATAGATATTTTTCAGCATTTATAGGTTGTATTTTGCTATTTTAAAATTTACTTGCTAATGTAGTGCTACCTAGTGGAATTGTATGACGTCAGACAACACAACAATTAGTTCAGGTCAATAAGCGAAACTTTATGAAACGTTATGTGATGTAAGTGTAAATTTGTTAAACTGGAAACCTTAAACACACCGTCGAGGTTAGTGTGTAATTATTGTTTTTCTTTGTAAGATTGAGTATAAGTGTTTATATGTATAAAATTCTGAGTGTTTGTACTTTATCTTATTCAAAAATATACTTTTTATTTTTGGTTTACGTTTTCGTTTAACAGTAGTAATAGTAGCAGTTTTAGTAATAACTAAGTAAATAATTTCAGTAGTATTACTATTAGTAATAATTATGTCATTGTTATTACATTGTTACTAATAGTAACAAACGTTGCAATTTACAGTATCAATAACGTTTTAAAAATCTAGCAGATTTTAGCATCTTGTATCAATGTGTTGTTTTATTCTGCATAATGGAACTTGCCTTGTAGCAGTTATTATCAGACATTGGTTAAATGCTTAAAGAATTTCAATCTTTTTTTAAAAACGTGTGGTACCTAATTGGAGGCAAATATCAGTATTAATTCAATATATATATATACCTTAAACAAGACATTTGTCTCCAAGGTCCAGCAGGAGTGTTCAGAAAATGGCCATATTTTTGAAACAGCTTAAACTGTGCTTTAATTAGTGGATACAACATAAGGTATTATAGTTTATAGATTGTGTTAAGCATCCAAGTCTGTATTGTGATTCTTGATTATGCCATTACATAAAACCTGTGCAATATTTGAAAAAAAGTTTCAAGTTAATATACCTTAAATATTCAAATCCCTGTCTTTGTTTGAATATAGTAACAAGTCAGTTTCTTTTTAAACTACTTTTGTGCTAAGATATGAATGTTTTGATGAAGATGTCCCTGCAAATCTGTTAAAATATCACTGCTTGCAGAAGCAGTTGATAACAATATTACATTATCCATATTACAACAAATAAATAATATCTGGGAAACAGTGTGTAAACTTGCATTGCATAAGGCAAAAAAACTGACTGAACTAGTTCAGTCAGTTAAAATATTTATCAGTGGTAAAAAGAAAATACTTTGCTTTCAAATATTTTGATTCTCTTCATAGTTGCAATTAATATTCTCTCATTTTTAATATAAAAATAGTTAAATGTGGTAATGGTGTGGCAGACAAAATCTGAAATATTGGTAGGCTGATAGCTCACCATCAGTTGGAGGAATATACATTTAAATGTACAGAACTAATTGTCATCAATAATTTCAAGATTCCTACTTTGCATAACATTTACTCTGCCAAATGTTAACAAGATCTCTCCATCTTTACAACTTTATAGAATCTGGTCACTGAGCTTGATTTCCCTCAGAAGATATATAAATGAAAATCTGTAAAGAATGCATGTACTTCTCAGCACCAACATTTGCCAGATCTACTGTTATGTAATCTGACCAAATTGATTACTTTATATCAGTGCATATGGAAAGACTTGCTGGTGTTACCAACCAGAGTTTAAAATGTGATGTGGACATCTCAAATGATAGAGTTACTTTTTTTTATCATAGATGCTAAAGGTGTGTTAACAGAAGTGGAAGTAAGGTATCACAGAAATAAAAACTGTTATTTTTCATATATCAACACAAATAAATGTTACAGTAGCTGGGAATACTTTGCAGGGGGAAGTTGTTTACAGAAGAATTTTATGACCTTACAGAAAAACTAGTTCAGGCCTGACAGATGAATTGAGCAGTTTTTGTACTGAGTACTCTTCATGTACATTCTTGGAAATGTCTAGAAGAAGCAGGTGGTGAGAGGTACTCTGCATGCATATCACAACAACTGGAATGAAAGCCAAATGTGTTATTTATTCTACAGTAATGTGGCTGTGATCATATCTACTCAAAGGAAATCAGTAGATGAATCACATGACGAGAATGTTCGGCCTGGATCTGACCTGGTATTTTAAGCCACATTATGTCTCATCAAAAAACTTGATGGAGAATACTTTTCAACCAGTTAGATGAATCTTTGTGCACAGAAACAGTTTTTTGATCTGATATTATACAAAGCCATTAGCTGGCTACTTTATGAAAAAAGTACCAAAATACTGAAGACCTTAATTTGGAACCACAATGATGGAGTATTGTCTGTGATATCACAAAAGTAGCTGCATCAGTCATATCCTGTACCCATTTAGGTCTTACTTGTCTATTTTCATCCACCTTTAGAGAAACAATTCGAGTAGGTACATCCAACATGTTTTTATAGAACCGAAGATGTTGATAACATTGACTGCCCTTTGTGTCAATTCCACACAGCATTCCTCTTCAGTAAGCTAGTGTGTTCTGACAGACACAATTATATTTGTTAGCTCTTAATTTTTCATTTTTTTAAAAATCTAATTTAAATAAATAAATAGGAAAAAGGTTTCTGAAGTAGTATCTTATAGCCATTCATAGATACATTTAAATGGTAACATTTGCCGTTAAATAAATCAATAAGTGTCGATTGTTTGTGACATTCCTGTGTCATGTAAAGCATTATTAAAGGTATATAAATGATGATTTTGAATGATATATTGTTCTGGTTTGCAAACTTAAAAAGTTGTAAAGTAACTTTACTGAAATGTTAAATCACTAATCATGAATATTCATATAATCTTACAAGCTGATTCGTATGCATCACAAAAGGCTAAATATGAACTAATCAGGAATTGAAATAGTTATCTGTATCATGATATACCTAATGTTTTACCTTTTAAGAAGTGATAAATCCAAATGTGACTTATGGTAAAAAAATAGTTGTTATTTTACATATGTGTAGACTACAACAGGAAGTTAAGTGAACATCACTGCCAATTTCTCAGGTTGCAAGGGTTTTCTGGGGAGATATCATCAAACTTTTTTATCCTGAGTCCCAAAGCTTCATTTTAAACTATTTTGACAAATATTGTACTACTGCTGTGAATGCTTTAAAAATTTGGTTGTTTGCTGCTAGACTGTCATACCTGGACATAGTGGCAGAGGTTCTTATACTTTCACAGAGTATGACAGTTGCCAGTAAAAGTTCTGTGATGTCTCTTGTCTAAATAGCTTAGTATTTGAGAAACTAGCTTTAACTTAGTAAGAACTGAAAACAAGCTACCTGGATTGTAGCGATTGGACAGTATGTAGAATTTGTTGCATGTTTTACCACCCTTGAAAATCATCTTTTTTTTTTTAATTACTTTAGTCAAACTGTTTCATTGTTTATATGAACATTTTAACAGAAAGTAACTGTATGTTTTGACATCAGTAATTTAAAATTATTTATTATAGAGCTCTGGATGAATTTACAAATAATTTAAAAAAAAGTCTTGTCTGTAGTACTGGTGTTATTTCATATAGATTTTTTTCATTGGGTCATGTGAATTGTATAACAGGTTTTAAACACAAACTTAACAAGTATTTTAATGATTTTTTTTATGAATTAAGGAACATCAAAAGGCCTTTTGATTCATCAAGGATGTACCCAATCTCATTCAACAAACAAGTAACTAGTCACTAGGTTCAGCCCTGATCCTAAAAATTCATCAACTCTTTCAGAAACTCCTGAAAAGATAAACCAACCACTTTTTTTTGTTGTTATAACATATAGATTTTTACATGTACCTATTTACTTCCTAAGCACAGGTTATTCTATGTCTTATATTTTCAAGGAAATGATAATGTTACGATAATATAACTTTCAGTCAATGAAATATGATTAAACTACTTTCATATCCTTTCAGAGTTATCTACAGAGGAAAAATAACACTTATGGTAAGGAAGACCAAAAAGTCATAAATTAATATGCCAAAAAAAATATCAAGGAAAGTCACTGGCCTCCTTATTAGAAGCAGAAAGAATATAATGAATGATGGTTTTATCGTAAGTTCATTTTTCAAGCAGAATAAGTTTGTTACAGTTTTGTTTTCAGTATTTTGTTTTTTATCTCTACTGGTATGAAGTGATGCTGGAATTTAGGTGTATTAATAAGTTTTATGAAAAACCTGCTTTCACCTGAGATTAAGCACATAAAATATGGTCTTCCACTTCTTCTCAATAACTTAGTGGCTGTATTAATCTCATCATTTGCTATATTTGGCTTTGTAGCAAAGTTAAATGTAATGTTCTAGCCACTCAGTGTGATGGAACTTACCAAGAATATTTTCATGTTCTGTAACATATGTGTAAATATTTTTCCATATGTTTATGAGGTGTTAAATGTACTTTTATAGAGAGAAATATAAAAGAATGTATGCATTTTATGAAACACTTTATAACAAAAAGTGATTGCTAAAGAATAAGTCATAGCATGCTTAAATTTTAATGACAAAACAAAATAAAGATTGTCCTTGTGCCTTACTTTTAAAACTTGGGAAAAACAAAGTTTGGTATGTAGGTTAATTAACTGCTTATTTTTTGATAGTCAAATACAACTGATTAATCTGAAACTTTTAAAGGTTTTTTTTTTTTTTTTTGTTTATATATACCCTTCAAAAAAAGAAACCAAAAGGCAAAATTTGAGACAAATTGTTGACAAGTTTATTCCGGGTAGTTCTGTATGACATGTGTGAAACTTTGCACATTCACTGCTGAACATCCAAAGTCTGAAAAAGCGAAGTCCACACTCACTAGTTGAAGTTTAACGTCACTCAACGTCAATAACGAGTATGCCCCCCGTGAGCATCAATAACTGCTTGGCATCTCCTGCCCATGGAAGCGAGGAGATGACAAATCACATTCTGTGGAATGGCTGTCCACTCAGCTTGCAAAGCTGCTGCAAGCTGAGGTAGAGTCTGTGGTTGAGGTTGTTGCCGTCGCAGACGTCGGTCCAACTTGTCCCAAAGATGTTTCATGGGGTTTAAATCTGGTGATCTGGAGGGCCAGGGAAGAACGTTGATGTTGTGATGTCTCAAGAAGACAGTGGTGAGTCGGGCTGTGTGAGGACAGGCGTTGTTGTGTTGAAAAACGTTGTTGACGTTCCCCATGATGGGTTGCACATGGGGCCAAAGAATCTCGTCGACGGTTGCATACTGTCTGATTGGAAATCCTACGCAGCCCTGGTATAGTTGAGGCAGTAGATGTTGCAGTGGTGATCCTATCTTGAAGGTGACGTAACTGGATGTAGCGATCTTGTGCGGGCGTGGTCACACGAGGTCTGCCAGATCATGGATGGTCACAAGTTGATCCATGTTGTTGGTGACGATTCCATAGCCTTGTGATGGTGCTTGGGTGGACATTCACAGCTCTGGCAACATCTGATCAAGATTTGCCTGCTTTCAAGCGACCAATGGCATTGTTGCATTGTGCTTCAGTCAGTCTTGGCGTAACTGTATTACGTGTCGGTGGCTTAACACTGAGCTATGGAAACCGAGAACCCGTCACTTTTATAGGGATTTTGCACTTGCAGAACATGCAGATCTCTCAAACAAATTTATTGGACACGAATGCGTTCTGGCAAAAAATCCGATGTTTTCCTCCGTTTTCAAAGTGCACAACTTTTATTGTCATTTTGGTCTGATAATCAGTGCCTTAACACGTGTAACATTACATACTCTGAGCTTGTAATGTTATTACATATATTTCTCTTTAAAATAACAAAAATATCCCTTTTGCATTTCTTTTTTGAAGAGTATATATATGTCTGTATGATGTTTATATACATGTGTGTGTCTGTATAATGTTTATATGCACGTGTGTGTCTGTATAATGTTTATATATATGTCTATATAATGCATGAATTTAATAGGTTTCTTCTCTTCACATACTGAAACCGTAATAAGTGATTGATGTCATTCTGTACTGTGTTATATTTTTCATTTTTATGTATCCAACAGCTATGATTTTTTAAAAATTTGTAATAAAACTTCATAATAATAGCACATTATTAAAAATGTAGATAGTAGATATGAAAAAAATATTTTCCAAATGTACTTATCAATCACCAGTACTGTAGCTATTTCTCGATTTCCATGGTTTTCACTATGTGACCATCTAAACGTTGAGAATGCTTACTCCAGTCTTTTATACCCCACTCAGTTGCCTTCAGCAAATTCTAATTTGGACATTTCTTCATGAATTTCAATGCATCTTCTAGCAAGATACTGTATAAAAGCACCTCATCTCAGTAATATAATTACTTTTCTTGACAAAGCATCCTATATGAGTTTCTATCAACAGAAGTTTTATGATTATTTGCTATTTATGTTCTGCCTTGAACATGACTGGGATTTATACAGTTTTCTTTTATATTTATACATTGCCTGATACAAAAACACTTGCCATTGCTTATGACTTCCCATGTTAATGGTTCTATTCCAGAGATTAACTAGACCTCTTCTCTTTCACTTTTGCTGTTTGGTGTTTGTCAACAGTCATGGGGAGGGGTTACTCTCAGTTCAAGCTGTCTGTGATATAGTCCGTTGCATTATGGATGCATATGTGCAGACCAAAGGTGTGTCTGTGAGGGCATTCTGAGTTGGCTTTTGCAAATTACCCAGGAACAATTTGTCAGAATTTAGACTTATTTTTCTGTGGCTACTGTTTTGTCTAGATGAGTATCAACAGAGGGTCATTTTGAACAGCCACCTTCAGCCCCTTTTCTTCAGTTGGTTACTTGTGTTTGTAAGATGTAAAGGGGGGGGGCTGTTCTATTGGATTGACTCTACTCCCTCCTTATTAGTAGAAAGGATGGCAAGTAACTACTTGGGTTTTCCTTAACCTTCTCTTGATATTACTGATCATGCTGGGAGATTTGCCACTCAGTTACATAACAGGATATCTATTCCTTCTTCTCCACATTTATCGGATCAGCATACTTTGGCTTATCACCACCAGCAGAATGCCTATTTAGAATATCAACAGATAGATCTCCCCTTTTGGACGTGTGGAGTCTAGATTGGAATCTTTGATGGTTTTAAAAATATCATAATTTTCTCACATTTATCTTACTTTTATGACTGTTCTGAGGTTTTTATCTTTCTTGTCAATTTTTGGATGAGTTTGGGATTTTGGTGATGTCTACCTCAGTCAGATTGTCTGGTTCCATTCTTTGTTTGATTTTCTGACTGCATTGTTGTTGAGATTTATTGGATAGAGACACTTTGTTAGAAAGGGTTTGTTTACTGTCTTCTGCCCTCAGGGAGTTACAGGAAGCTCCTTTGTTCTGTCTAGTGTTATTTTCTGGAGTCCCAGAGATGTTTGGTTTGCAAATTGATACTGCACATTTACATTCTTCTTTATCTTCATTGGCTTCTCGTCTTTCTGGCTCTAATTTGGGAGCATCAGCTCATAGTGATTCCCAATCTCCTTCTTTAGTTCGCAAGTCTACTGGTTCTTATCGTAGGTTCCATCCATATTTTTGAGGGTCTTTGGCTTAAGCAGACCAACAGCAATTGCATCATTGACTTTCCTGGAGGTAGAGGAACAGTGTGAGTAGAATTACATCACTTCTTGGGCATCTGGCATTCTTTCACCGTTTTACCATTAACAGCTGATTTATGGTCTAGGAAAAGTGTTTACATGATTGGGATCAGGTACTTATATACAGTACTCAGATAGAGGATGCATTGAAGTTGATGGAAAATTTTTTAAATTAAAATTTGTCTGAAGCATGCAAGTGGAATATAAAAGTCTAGAGAAAGCATTCTCAGTGCTTAGATTGGAAAGTGTAGGAACCCTGGAGATGGAAAAATAGCTACATTGTCAGCAGAGGTAAGTATTATTCGAAACACATTTACAGTTTAGGAAAATGTTAACAATATTTCATATATCTAATTAAACATACTTTGTCAAAAAATATTTAAACAAAAAATACTTGCTATCTTACTAAAACTTGAAAGTAGTTTGTAGAAATGTAAAGTCAAGTTTATTCTGTTGAGTAGTTCTGTATTTATAGAAACTTATTTTTGAGGTATTTTGAGCAGTAAAATATTGCTGTATTTTCAGACTTCTGGACTGGGAGAACCAAGTGTATATCATGCTGTTGTAGTCATTTTTCTTGAATTCTTTGCTTGGGGACTTCTGACAACTCCTGTAATTACTGTGAGTGTTACTCCGCAGCTTGTACCACTTAGTACAAGTGTATTGAGCACTTGGTGTCATGCACATTCTTGTGTATTTCACAGTAGTTAGAGTATATAAAGTGGTTACAAAATGTAAATGTGTTTCCTATGAAATTTTCTTGTGAATGATAAATGTCATCTTTTTTGGTTACTCTTACATGTGACTGAAAAAAACATTGTTTACACAGTGAAAACATAAAAATTGTAGTAAAGTATGTGATGTTAGGTAGCACTTAGGATGTAAATGAAGAAAGATTTGCTTGTACAAAACACAGCCTTAAAATTATAAAATATGCATTGAACACAGCAAGAGACTTGACAATGAGAAGTCCCAGTTATAATTGTCTTAGTAATTGAACTGCACATATAATAACTTTAGCATTGACCATTTGTTGTAATGGACACAAATGAATAGCAACAGCATCTATTTGTTATATAAAGTATAACTATTCAATTTTTGCATATACACTACATTTTTAATTCTCTTATTTCAAGTAACCAATCCAAAATATCTGTTCACTGAAGTTCTTAATTATTATTGCAAATTTTTAACAGTAAGTTACATTCACAAAGTTTAATAAATAAAAATCAGTTTGTACACATAGGTTTTTTTAAATTTTTATTAATTTTTGTTGTTAAGTCTGTAAATTTTTTTTTATTATTTTTGAAAGAAGATTTATTACATTGACTATGGAACTTCCAAAATGTGTTCTTGGGATGCTTTAAAATTTTCATTTGGTATTCATGATTATACACATATATAATAAAAACTGTGTATACTCATTTTGATATGTATGTAAATTACAATGAGAAAACCAAGATGTAGAGTAACCTTACATTAAAATGCTACATCATGTAATTTTTTGTTTTTTTAGGGGCTGGGGTATCACTATATTTTTTATTTTTTACAAATCTTTGCATGGTAATTTTTGAAAAAGGCTGTAAATTAATCTAAAATTTCTTGCAATTACAACAAAAACCTTTAAAGGTTTTTAATTTTACAAATTACCACTAGAAGTAACTAAACTACAATGTGTACTGTCACATCATACTACTCTGATATTTTACCACATTATAGTTTCAGCTATACCATAGTATTCTGTTATTATTGCTTTAGTTTCTAGCTTTCACTTAAATTACTAAGTTTCTTAAATCAAGTAATAGTTCTTAATTGTTACATATAGAACAATAATAAAGAAAATCACATATTTAAAGTGACTTAATCTTGAAACTTCTTGTATATGGAAACAGAATTTCATCAGATGCTGATTTAATAATTAGGTTTGGGCATGGTGAGTATGATTAAAATCCTGTCATAGAGGATAATCATTATATTTTACATTATATCATTATATTTTATTAAATCATTGTAATCATTATATTTTATTAAAGTTTCTAGCTTTCACTTAAATTACTAAGTTTCGTAAATCAAGTAATAGTTCTTAATTGTTATATATAGAACAATAATAAAGAAAATCACATATTTAAAGTGACTTAATCTTGAAACTTCTTGTATATGGAAACAGAATTTCATCAGATGCTGATTTAATAATTAGGTTTGGACATGGTGAGTATGATTAAAATCCTGTCATAGAGGATAATCATTATATTTTCTGTCATTTTCAACCATCATGTCAAGTTTGTCTAAATGAAGCCACTGCTAACATTGATTATATACTGTGTTCGTTGATTCTTGAATTATTCTGTATGATGATATTAACCTTATTAAAATTACCAATCTTTTTTGGTTGATAGAGAGAAGAATGCAATATAATAATAATATGGTTTTAGAACATCTAATGTGGTCCACGTTTAAATAAAGCATGTTATTGTTAACACAATTTGTGAATTTTTTCTCTTCTGTTACAATACCACAGTGTTTTTGAAGTTTCTCAGTTTATCAAATACTGATATTTGTCATAATCACACAATGAATGTTTAATTATAACAGCTACTAGGACATTATTATATGTATAAATTATACACTTGCATTTTGTATATGTGATCCCACTTTTTCTGCACCAGAATTTCAGATTTTTTCATGTATGTGTCAATACTTCATATATGTGTTGTGTGTGTATAAAGGAGACAAACAGATTCAGTTCTTCATATATGTGTTGTGTGTGTGTGTATAAAGGAGACAAACAGATTCAGTTCACTAAACTTGTATGAGTCACCACTCTTGTTTATAAGTTTAGAAGCAGCTGGAATGTATGAGTTGTACAGTTATGACAAGTGTTGATCAATTCTTATGTAATGTAGACTACACTTTTTACCAAGAAATGTATTATTATATTCTTGTAGGTTCAACGGCAACCTCAATATATATATATTTGGTACTGATACATCAGTAGTAAATGAGTTGCATATTTGTATGTACTTCCACATTTTAAAAATACATTACATTTAGTTGATGTTACATGTGTAAAGACAAATCATGAAGGGCTATAACCACAACTAATATTATGCAGTTATGTGTGTTTATAACTGTAACTCTAAACAAAACTTATTTATTTGTGGTAAGATTACCAACCACATTACAAAGTTTCTTTATTACACAAAGTTATTTTGACTTTTCAAATAAAAGTGTTCTGTCATTTGTTTTTTTCAACTGTTAGATTTAGTCACTGAATTTTCTTATTTTGGTACTACACATTTGTTTTTTAGAAAGCTTAAAATAACCTACAGTCAATAATTCATTCTTAACTACTGAAAGCTTAAAGATAAGAAATCATAAATTAGCTACAAAACTTTTTGAAAAAAATATTTTAGCCAAAGTATATTTCACCCCTGGTGTTTTAAAAATAATTTGCCAAGAGCACACCCTTTGGTTTTTTAGGAGTTTTCACGACCAGTTGTGTTTCTTTAGTGACACTAGTAGAATTAAGAAGATAAATTTTATCAGATATTTAACAGTGAATGAGAGTTGAATATAATTTGTCTATATTTAGGAATAAGTAAATGAGTAACTACTGTATTGATGCACTTACTTTATAAATTTAAACTTCAAAACCCTATTGTAGTTTGTGTTAATGAAAAAGGAATAAACAGCATTGTACAATGCAAAATTTAGAAATTATATAATGAGACAAAATTATAATATTAAAATTTATTGAAATGAACCATTTGATCAGTATTTCTCACTATTTGGTAAGAAATTACTTATTGATTAAGAACTTTTTTTTTAGGTTTTAAATGAGACATTTCCAGACCACACATTTCTAATGAATGGATTAATAGTAGGTGTCAAGGTGAGTTTAATCAATCACCAATAATTCAGACATGTAATAATGCAGGGGTGGCCAAACTTGCTTTACATCACAGTCACATACGATAAACTTTACATGTTGGAGAGCTGCAAGACATTAATACGTTTTTGTTACATGTGCATCTTGTTACATAAGTATTAAGAAATTTACATAATAATATTTATTAATGTATGTAGTTTTTAAACTGTTAATTTGTATTAGTTTCAATAATTACAAAGTGCACACACACACGCATACATATATATACCAAATGTTTTCAAAATCCTTGCTAATTATTGTTTTAACTGTGTTGAGCATATTTAATATGGTAATGAAGTATGGAAACATCTGAGAAAAATATGCAAATTTGCATATTATTAACATTACATGAGATTGCCAAAAAATAAAAGGGTTAAATACAGATATTTTTAATGATATTTATTTGTCTTCGTAAATATCTGGTCGAAACATGGAGGAAAATATGTAAAACAATAAATTAGAGATATTTTAATCAGGTACCACCTTACAAAACTTTAGTGTTATCATATCTTTCTGACACAAACAGACATTGATACAGTTATCAGGCTATTTACTGCTAGTAGAAGTCTTGTGAGTTTCCATCTTGGTTGTGAGTCGTTGAAATTCCAGCTGATATGTTATCAGTGCTGTACAAATTGTCAGGTGTTGATTTGTAAAGATTGCACGATGCTTGATCTTCACAAACTTCATTACAGAGTACAGAGATTCACAGCAGTATGTTGTGCTGAAAATTGAAATGAGTTGCACACTGTTCAGGATATTTTATTTCTGGAACTTGCTTCAAGAACTCAGTTGTAGAATGATATTTTTGGATTATCTTTAAACCAATGTCCTCCTGTAGTTCTGTTAGTTCCATTTCCACAGCAGATGATTCTATAACCAGAGGTTCAAGAATTGGACAACCATCATTGATCACATCAACCATGAGTGGATTTACAAGAAAGGCAAAGCAGGGCTTTAGCTCCTGCAGGTCCTCAAACCTGTCTAGGAAATTATCAAGCAGTCCTTGTAATTTATCTTTGTATTCTTCTATTTTGTGGTCTTTTATTTCAATATCAGGGAATATATTTATTCTGCTTTGAGACTGGGAAAGTAACTGAAGATTCTTAACAATATATTTTTTGAAAAGTCTTATTTTATTCTGAAAGCTGAAAATAGTCTGAGTAAGATCAGAAACAGTCTTATCCTTTCCCTGGAGTGCCAAGGTGATAGTTTGTATATGATTAATTATATCAGTAAGAAGCATCAGATCTTGCTTCCTTTCATTACTTCCCAGTTGAGGATAGAATTCTTTTTTTTTTTCAAGAAAAGTAATAACAGGCTCCAACAGACTCACAAGCCTATTTAAGACATTGCAGGTTGACAGCCACCTCACAATGCAGTAGAAAGAGACATCACTGGGTTTGTCTTCAAGCTCCAGTTCTTCAATAGAATTTTTGAACTGTGATGGGTCTTCCCATTTAAGTGTATGAAATTGACAATTTCAAGGACAAATTTCATAACATCTTCATACTTTTAAGTATCTAGCTGCTAAGTGTTCGTGATGAATAATGCAATGAACAGGGAGAAACTCTGGAAAGCTAGGATTACTTTTCATAAGGGCAATTATTTCTGCATTTTTCCCCTCCATTTGAGGTGCTTCATCTGTTGGAACACTGGCAAGTTTATCCAGTTGAATATCAGCATTTGTTAAGGCTCTAGCAAGTGCATTTTTAATATCAACACCACGAGTTGTTTCTTTTAATGCCACTAAGTCCAGCATCTCTTCTTTCACATATAAATCAGAGGAAACATAACAAACAAGTACTGCTAATTGTGGGTTGTCTTGTATGTCTGTAGATTCATCAAGGGCTAAGTTGAATGCAAGGGAATTCTCTAAATCATTTTGCCTGCAACATCAGCACTTGTCTGGGAGATATGTCTTTGTGTGGTGTGGCATAAAGCTGGTATTTGTGCTATTAAATGCTGAAGTTTTGTGTTATTTGGTTCTAACACTACAACAACTTCAGCTATACTTTTCATAACAAATTCACCATCAGAATATGGGTGTATAGTATGAGCAATATTCCATGATGTAACAAAACTAGCTTTAGTCATTGTACAACTTCCTTACCGAACATTATCAACAGTGTCCGCTGGCTACTTAGTGACGATTTTAACACAGTTAACTTGTTTTTCATAATTTTTATTTAGGTAGCTTATCAGACAAAATGTTTTTGTTGTTTGTTTCATGGTGGCGTTTCAAGTTACTGGCTTTGTAATGACTGTGTAACACATTGCATATAAGGCACAAAGGTTTACCTCCTTTAACAGTAAATGCAAAATCTTCCTCCACTCTGGCTTAAAATTTCTGTTTTCATCCTCATATTTTCACCTTTTATAATTTGGTAACACCATCTTTCTTCACAGAATTTTCACAGGCACTTAAAAAAAATTAAAGTGAAAAGAAACAATAAGGTCCAACATGCGCAACACAATCAAACTCTACAGCACTTAGTATTGCACTAACATTCCTCTGATTTCACTATCCACAACACAGTCACATGGGATTGCAAGCTACACTCAACTAACATTATCAGCACCAGCTTCTATGATTACTGATTCTCCAGCATGATTCCTCTGTAATCCTTGCTGATCCAAAATATCTTTAATCCCTGATTCAAATCTAGCATTAAAAGTAGGATATAAATTCTTAAATATATTTACTCACCATGAACATTAAACTTATGCTTTAATCCAGTGGACTCTCAGTTTATATTTGGTAAATATTTATAAAGCTTAAAAATTTTTTATTTACATTTTATATTAATTGTGATGCAAAAAGGAGTACAGCCAGCATATTTCTGTGAGCTGCACATTATATGTCAAAGAGCCGCATGTGGCTCACAAGCCATAGTTTGACCATCCCTGTAATAATAGTACCAATACTCTTTCACCTTTCTTAAATCCCACAACACAAGTGTTTTGCTCTAGTTATTGAAGTATGTGAATTGTATTTAGTTTCATACTTGACAAAACAGGATTTATTTGTTTTTCATGATAATAGTACTTGAATTCAGTGTGATAAAGTCTAGCATCAGCTATGTGCACAAAAGAGCATGTGATTTCATTCTGATACTGCTTAAATATTGTTTCTTTGCAGTAAATTAAATTTGTTCAATACAGTAATTAAAAGACATCAAAATACCAGGTCATCCCTAAAGTAATGTCTGGTTTTAGGTTCAGATTCCATTATTATTAATTACTTCCTGCTAATGATTCACAAGCTTCTGAATGCCACTTGTATAAAATTATTGGGGTTTGCAGGAAAATAATGTAGAGAGGGTGGTTTTGACATCATGTGTTCCAAGCTCTTTTCCATCAAGATAGTTCTACAAACTTCAAAATAGATGATAATCAGATAGGGCAAGGTCTGAAAAATAAGGAGGATGTGGAAGTTTTTCCCTGTCTAGCTCTTCAATATTTGCAGATGTGATCCTTACTGTATGAGGCCGTCCATTATCCTGGTGTAACACATTTATGATTGATCAAAGCAGGCCTCTTTTCTTTCAGTGCAACATTCAAGTACCCTAACTGTTGAAATTAGAAGTCTGATGTAATCATTACATTGAGTGGCAGCCACTCAAAGTGGATCAGACCAACAATATCCTACCAAGCACTTAAGACTTTCCTAGGGTGCAGATCTATTTTGGGCTGTTCTTTAGCCAGTTTACCTGCATTGAGCCATTGTTTGCAGTGCTCAACATTTTTATAAAATATCCATTGTTCATCTCCACTCACTAACCTGTCCAAAAAAGGTTAGTTACGTTCACGAGAGTGCAGAGAAATGTAAATGTGTACTCGTGCTGTAAGGTTGACTTCTGGCAAATCATGGGGGACCCATTTTCCAAGTTTTGACACTTTTTCAAGCTGTTGCAGATGATAGTGAACTGTTGAATAGGTTGAATTCAGCTTCTGTGCTAGTTCTTCGACTGTTACAGCACAATCTTCATCAAATGCATTTAGCAAAAGGCCATCATTAAACTCAACAGGACAACCTGAACGTGACGCATCACTTAAGCTGTAGTTACCTGATCTAAACTTCTGAAACCCCCTTCGACATCTTCTTTCATTGAAAAACTCTGCATCATAAACACCTTAAATATTTCGTGTAGTTTCTGCTGCACTATTGCCTTTTTTAAACTCATAAAACATTATATGATTAATGTGCTTTTCAAACACGTCCATCTTCATAAGGATTTATTTGATTAATGATCTGAAAAAGTGGAGTTGGGTTAATTTCTTTTGTTTGTCTGAACATTTTTATACAAGTCCTACTACATATTTTAGTCATTGAAGCCTTCTACAGAGACAGAAATGATGATGCATTTTCTGTATGAAATGTTTGAACATTACTTATGGGATGACCTGATACATTTGTTTATTTACCTCTGGTAATCCAAAACTTCTACAAACTTTCAAAATGTGTACTGTGTTAAAGACTTCTTTACTTTCAGGGATTTTTATCTTTCCTAAGTGCTCCAATGATAGGTGCATTATCGGATGTCTGGGGAAGGAAAGTGTTTTTATTATTGACTGTCTTCTTCACTTGTTCACCTATTCCATTAATGAGGATTAATACATGGTAAGATATTATTAAAGTTAAAAATAGTGGTTTAATAATATAATATATTTATAATATATTAATATGTAAGAGCAGGTTTTTCTTTCACATTGTGATTTTATTCAATACATAACCATCATTCACATTCTCAGCAACTGCTGTTAAAGAACTGTGATCGAGAGATTGTGAATTAAATCATAAAAAAAATTAGAGTATCTTATAGATGTATTTCAATATTTGATATTTAAGACGTGTCTTAAAATGGTTTAATAGTTTTCCAACTAGGTAGTTAGAATTAGAAAATAAAAAATGTAAACCTGCCTATTATACAGCAGATAATCAGATTTTGTAAGTATGTTGCAAGTTATATGTTCTTACATTAAATATAGCATTAAGTGACGTTCTTCCAGTCAGAAATAAGTGGTTATGACAAAAATATCGTTCCTGTAAATGCTTTCTTTCTTTTTTCACCCAGTAAGCTCACAGATATTGAAATCTAATTTTTACCTCTCCTGTTGTATTGTTAGCATAGTAGTTTCATTTATCTACCTGGTAGTGAAATGTTCTTATGAGGAATATTTTAACAAACCTCTTCATACTATCTTGTTGGCATGGGATAAAAACTTTTTTTGAAAGCAAAATCTCTTTGTCTACTTATTGTGATATCAAAATATTCTTTTTCGACATAATTCTCGAGCTACTTTATAAAGTCAGGTTAAACATTTAAGGTATAGGTTGTACCTTAAATGTTGTACGTGATCATGCCTCAGTGTTACATATGAAAAACTATACAGAAATAAATCTATAAACCCACAAATAGCAGTTTTGAAACTTCATGTTGTTCATAAGTTAAGTGGGTACCTCTTAAAATAAGTAATAACAGTTGAGTTCATTTGTTTGTTTGGTATTATGCCTTAACCTGAAAAGAGTAAAAATACCTGTCATACGTTATTTAGTTTTTGAGTTAAATGTTTCATGCACATTTATATTTTAAAAATACCTGTCACATGTCATTCAGTTTTTGAGTCAAATGTTTCATGTACATTTATATTTTCCTAGCAATGCATAATTGTTTTTCTTGACATCTTCAAAAACCAAGTGTCATATAAAATATCATATAACTGTCTTAATATGAAATTAAGATAACAAATGAAAAACTAAGGTTGTTTAGGTATACTGCTATATTGATTTAGGAACTTAACATAGATCTTTATATCTGTAGGTGGTACTTTGCTATGATCTCCATATCGGGTATATTTGCTGTTACTTTTTCTGTTGTATTTGCATATGTGGCAGACGTGACAGAAGAGCATGAACGAAGTTCTGCATATGGTTTGGTAAGTTGTTAAACTATAATAGAGATATAGGTGTTTTATAAGACAAGCAGTTTTGTAGGATGAACTTGTTTAGCCTAGGTATACTTACAAGATTAGGTATACTTAACTTAACTATCAACATGTCTTGAATTACTTAGAAATTTGTCTCTGAGAGCAATAGTAGATTATATATCATAAATATCATTTATTCAGTTTACATCAAAAAGAATGACCTGACAAACTGCAGTCATCAAACTTAGGAATTTCAGCTCTTTTTAAGTTCTTCGTCTGACTTTCTTTTTGTCCAAATATCTCTTCAAACCTTTTAATTACTCAAGTTATTTCAACAAAATAAAATCTTTGTTCTTTCAACATAATTGGATTGTATTATTATTCTGTTTCAATACAAGTGGATTGTATTATTATTCTGTTTCACATTCCATCAGCTAAATGGTATGTCAAAGACAGAAAGGCAGTAAGTAGTGTGAATAATGTTGAAAGTAATTAATCCTTGAATATCACACCTGCCTTCAAGTTGTGCTGATGTGACATTGTTAGAGAAGAAAATGCTCAAAGTGTTTAAACAAAATGCAAGTGAAAGATCAGTCCCTACAAATGTGTATGATATTTCAAAGTTTTCAAACATTACTTTCAGTTAACTTAAAATTTGAAGTCACTCTTTTTTCCACTGACGTTAACTGCTCATGGCAGCTATTGCTGCAACGCAAAATACTGCCAATATATCTTTATATATTTTGTGTATGTGTGTGTTTTACCCAAAGAAACATGTTAATGAAACCATTCCAATGATGAGCTTATAGAAATAATCAAACACTGAAAAATATAACCAATGACCAAGTTATGTTTGCTGGATAGAGTTTGCCTAAGTTAATGCATCTCCAGGGTTCAAAATTTTCTATTTAAAGCCGGACATGTCTGTTAAAAAATCAAGTTTGACCGGCACTTTCCCATCTATCACTGGACATTGTGACCAGTGGTCATATTTCTAACATATCAGACACAAATACATCGTCCCTTCAAAAATAAGTGAGGCTGTATGCACGGCTCAAAGATTTTGCTTAAAAGTATGTTCTATAATGAGTGGAAAATAACTTGCAAAATTTAAGATTTAATTTAAGACAAATAAATAAAGCAAATTTTTAAAAAACGGTTGTGAATGCTCACAAAATGTGCTTTTTAGGTCGCCTTATCCATGCCGTCCCGGATAGTCACATGACTGCCAAATCTATTTCAGTTTAGCTTCACGAGCAAGACTAATGAATCAGAAGACAATACTATGGAACCCCGAGTGAAAAAACCCAAGCTTGTTGACCCAAGCCCAAGTGTTAAAGCAAAAACTGTTACTGCTAGTACTGGCGCTAAGCCTACTTGTCGTTTCCAGGATAAATGGAATATAGGCCGACCATGGCTGGAGTATAATAATGCTACCTGACTGATGTTTTGCTCAATTTGTCAGGAATATGACCAAAGTAGTGGAAGGCAGAAGAACACCTTCATAACAGGTTCTTCCAACCTGAGAGCAAGTGCTGTTAAGGAGCATGAAATCAGTCGCATCCACAGTCCAAGTTGTCAAGCTAAGACAGCAAAAGAAACACCTGATTTAACTCTCATGATGAAAGAATTGAGCAAAACAAAACTTAACCAGACTGAGAAAGATTGTTTGCTTGTGCTGTTAAGGACTGCCCTTTATATGGCTTTGAATGCCAAACCATTCAGTGATTTTCAAGAGCTTCTGTTGCTGCAGGAGCACAACTTTGGTATGAACTTAACAGAACATTATGCCAATGACAAACAAGCAGTTATCTTTACGAAATATATTGCAGAAAGAATTAGAATTAATGTCAGATCTCGTCTGCACACCTCATTATTCTTTGGCATTATGACTGACGGCTCAACAGACACTGCCAAAATTGAGTAGGAGATAGTCTATGTAAGATACTTAGACAGTGACTGTTACCCAGTAACCCACTTCCTGTGTCTGCAGTCAGTTGAGAAGGCTGATTCTAAACACTTGCTACAGGCACTAAATTCAGGTAAAGGTTTCTTAATTACCTGGGATGAGAATTTTCTAGATTTATCCTGAATTCCTAATTAAGAAAAATTATAATGAACAATATTTCATGTACATTTGTGTTTTAATTCAGGTTTACATAGTCATTCCATTATTGATATACATCAGTGAAAACTCAAGCATTTTTCAATTGATTTAAACCAAGAAGAACCATATATTTACCACTTCCAGAATTGGAGCTTAACCTAGCACAACTAGCATAATAGATAATGGAGCAATTGAATTTTCCAAAGTACAAATTTACATTTTGTTGTTTTTTTTGTTTTTTGTTTACAGAAAGTAACTACTATTGGGTACTAATTTTTGTACTTGCAGCATTGTCCATATATGACAAGTTTCCCGACTGGCTTGAATCAATTGTATGCCTGACAGCTGATGGGGCAGCTGTCTGTTTTGGCACAAATAAAGGACTTGTTAACAGATTGAAGGTGCAAAAACCTTATTTGATAGGGATTCACTGTGTTAGTCACAGATTAGAACTTGCAGTAAAGAAGACCATCAAGGGCATCCCTTACCTTGATAGTATCCAAACCTTTTTAGAAAACCTATGAAAGTTTTATGACAATTTGCCACAGAGCTGGGCTGGCCTCAAAGAAGCTGGTAAAGCCAACAAAAGGGACAGGAACCCGGTGAGTGGCCTACAAAGAGCACACTCTGGAGTCAGTGCATCATAACTGGCCAGCTTTAGCGGAGCATTTGTATCAAGTAAAACTGCATAACAAAGGGGAACATTGACAGAAAGCTGCAGGATTATACAGTGCTTTGACAAGCCTTAAATTCATCCTGAACATGGACATACTCTTGGCAGTTCTGCCTGTTTTGACATCTCTTAGTCTCAAAATGCAAGACAATTCTGCTATTGTGAACATTATTTCTGACAAACTTGCTGTTTGCAAAGAGAAGCTGAGCAATCTGAATCATGTTGAGAGATCCCAGAAAATTGTTAAAGAGCTCACAACATGTGAACAAACTGGCAAGTGGTTACTTAGAGGAAAGGTGATTGCTATTAGTGGTCAGACAAGGGCCAGAGGTTCAGAAAGTGCCACTAAAGAGACAGTTGCTCAATCTGTGGCTGAAGAAACTGCCATTTTCATAGGTAAAATTGTCACATATCTGAATGAGAGATTTGAAGAATTTGATAAGGATTTTATTGGTGCCTTTCAAATCTTTGAACCAAGCTACTGGCCTAAAAGCAAGGAAGCATTGTCATCTTGTGGCCATAATGAACTCCAGACACTATTGGACCACTTTGGTGCTCTGCTAAAAGCTAAGGGTTTCAACATTGCAGTTGATATTTGCCAAGTTGACTTACATGAGACACTGCTCAAAGCCACAAGATTTGCCAAATAAGATGAGTCCCTGGCTAGTAGATTGTAGGCCCACATGTTAAGTCAAATTACTGTTGAGAACGGTAAACCTTTCCATGGATCAACAGTGTTGGCCTTGGTATGCCTCATGCAGGTGATTTCCGTGTTTTCTGCTGAACCAGAACATAGATTTTCACAGATGGCAGTTATTAAGGATGACTGGCAGTCCAAACTAATAAATGATTCTTTTAATGACTTGATGACAATAAAATTAGCTAAGAATAAGACCTGTGATCTTGCAAGCACAGAATTACTGTGCAAGTCTGTAGAATCCTGGTGGAAGGACAGTAAAAAACAGACAATTTGTGAGTCCACATGGAACTCACACACATAGAGACAATAGAGATACTGATTCTACATCAGCTGATGTCTTAGTGCTGGATGACTAAATCTACCAGTTTGATTGATGTGTCATTTTTAATGGATACAAAGCTTGTTGCCACTTGCTTTGAAATAATGTTTCAGTGACATAAATAAAATGATTCTGTTTTATATAATAATTGTCTCTACTTGATTTCTTGTTTTCGGTAATGTCTGGTGACAATTTTGAGGTGTCCTGCTAAAATTTCAAATGTCCAGCAGGACATGTGTCCTGCTGAAAATTTAGAATATTTCTACCCCTGCATCTCTTTTGAGGTTACAGTAAACTTTATAAAAAGTCTGTCTTGTAACATGTCTTTGTAAAATGACAGAAAATACAAAGAAAGCAAACTCTCAAAAGAAGAGATACAAATATATATTATTATTATTTTCTAGAGAAAACTATTAAGATTTAAGCTAACAGGGACAACTTCAAACACCAGAATTGTTTTAAAATTGTCTCCTGTATACCTAAAAATATCAGAATATATCAAAAGTAAGCTATTCATACTTAAAAAGTGAAAAAAAAGAATTTCTTATGCATAGTTAATGCTTTTGTTTTTCACAGGTTTCTGCCACATTTGCAGCAAGCCTAGTCACAAGTCCTGCTTTAGGAGCTTACCTGTCGCAGGTTTACAGCGATAATCTAGTGGTGGTATTAGCATCTGCAATAGCACTACTTGATGTATTTTTTATTTTGGTCGCAGTACCAGAATCTTTACCAGAGAAGCTAAGGCCGTCATCATGGGGAACTAGCATTTCCTGGGAAAATGCAGATCCTTTTTCTGTAAGCTTTCAGTTATTGGTATTGTTTTAAGTGTTGTAAAAAATTGTACCAAAGTTGTAGTTTTATCTGAAAAGTTTTTCTTAGTTTTAATACTTTAGTTTTCAAATTAATACTATCAACTATTTCTGGCAATACAAAATTGATACTAAATTTATACAAATGGTATCAACAAACAAATTTTTTTGTTTTAGACAATTAATGTTATTATTTAGTTATTGCTGGTTACAAGAAAAGTGGTTTTGACATTTAATTTGCAACCAAGTTAATGCTGTTAAAGAAAAATATAAATGCCATCCTGCAGTGGTCACCTAAGAAAGTAATAATATCTGAATGTTTTAAAAGTAGTACAAAAAACACAACCATACTGTCAGACTATTGTGGACAATATACTCATTTAAAGCATTTTTAAATTAAATTTCAAATAGATAAATAAATCTGCTTGACAGTTTATATTTGCCCATTAAATTTCCTGAGGTAAATTTTACTTTTTTTTTCTTCAGTGCTAAAGTGACTGACATCGTACAACAGTTCTTTGTACAGTTACCAATAAGCTTTCACCAAAGCCTGAGTCTAACCAACAAGTTTACATACCCCCCCTTCAAGCTGTCCTTTAAACAGTGTGATGTTTTATAACCAATTTGATCAGTTTGTATTGTTTGTATTATTAACTTCAAATGGATTTTATACAAATCAGTTCAGCTGATTCTTATGTATGTATACAACCCATAAAAAGATTTTCCCATTTCTTAAGTTGGGAGAATGTTTTTGTTTAAATAACAGAAGATAGAAAAGTCAGTGCCAGTTTGTTGCATGGGCAAGCTGTAAAGTCTTTATTTTTAGTGAGATTGTTTTATCCACTGTGTTCAATTTTGTACAAAATTACTGATGTTCTATGCAATCAGTATATTGAACTAAAACATATCCTTGGTAAAAAAAAATATAAAAAATTCATATTACTTTAGATTACTGCTATCTATTTTCAAAATTGGAGTAACTAGCTTCTATTCAGTTTCTACAAAGATTTCTCTCCATTTTTCCCATGGGTTGTACATATAAAGTGTTTTATTTTATTTATTGTACATGTAAGTGTTAATTTGTTGTCTATTTTTAAGGCACTTAAGAAGGTTGGAAAAGATCAAATGATTCTCATGCTCTGTACAGCAGTATTTCTTTCGTATCTTCCTGAGGCTGGCCAATACTCATGTTTTTTCGTTTACCTGAGACTAGTAAGTATTAATGTTGAACTTACTGGAGTTTCTGTTAAAAATCCAATATTTAATTCAAATAACTTTAAACCAAAAACATGTAACATTGTATCTTTGTTATTGAAACAACAGGTTTTACATATGTGGTGTCATTCATTTTACAACCCAAACAATGAGAAGGTTAAAATTTTAAAGTAAGTCATTCTTGTTAAAAACAGGTACAATGTAGAAGAATTTGGGGATATGTTCTTCAGAAAACGTTTTGCAAATATTGTGAAAGTTTGGTTGTGCTTTCATTCAGTAGAAGGGAAGATTTCATTGAAATTGAGAATGAAAAAATTAGTTATATTAACATGGAAATAATTACATGTTCCATGAAAATTACATTGCCCATAACTTTTATGATTACATTTAATGTAATTATAGTGAACCATAGTGTTTATAACAGAGATTGAAGGAAACTGTACAAAACCTCACAAGAATGTTCAGGCTACAAAATATCTTAAACAGTAAAGATTTAGTTCAAACAACATTTTAAGACTTTATTATTGACAGCTAAGACTATACACATATACAAATGTGTGAGAAAAATGACACGTTAGGCTTAGAAGGAAAAGAAAATTTAATCAAAATGGCTCTTTTGTAATTCTTCTTACTGTTATTCTCTTACCAGCTATATTGCAAAGAAACCTTTTGTAGAATACTGCATCAGGTACTGTAAAGGTTGTAGGGTACTGAAAAGTCAATTAGTTTCTTCTATATTTTACACAAGCTAAAAAAAAAAGTAACATAATTCTAGTGTAAATCATATCATTACCCATTTGAAGTTAGCTCCCTTAAGTAGAAAGCTTAAGTACAGAGTAAAACAGGAATTATCGGTTAATAATAGGTGAAAAATAGGTGACCCTTGCATGTAATTACTCAGTGCTTTGAACACTATACAACTGGTGTCTTTTTGGAGCCAATCACTATTATACATGAATGGAAGGAGTAAAAAAAATTGATATAATATTAAATATAATTACACTCACACATTTGTAGAATAATTACTTTAAAAGATGTAAAGATTTATTTAAAGCAATGTTTTACTTCATATATTTTATTTGAAAAGTTTACTTTTCTACTGGTAAAATTTTACACTAGCTAAGTGGAAATTGTATCTTGGTCTAGGTGTATGTTTGCCCATTGCTATGCATTATATACAGAGAATTTAGTTGCACAGAAACTATAAATGCTCACTGTAATCTCAAACAAACCTCTGTAACAATCTCCATCTGCAGCTTAACATTTTACATCTTGAAAAAATGTGAGCAAGTAGTCAATAGCTACAATAAATCATCATGTATCATATCAACTATATTTACTATCATTACAATGTATAAAGTTAGCTACCATATCAAGCACCTGTAGTTGAGCATAAAAATGTGTGCCAGAAAACAAAATAAATAAATATTGGGGGGTTAAAAAATCTACAAATAGAGATCATAAAAAAAACAAGGAAACAAGGCTGAAAATACTCTAGACACTACTTACTCAAACTACAAAACCCTATCCAGGTTCCATGCTGTTACCTGGAATTACATTTGCTGGAGTCAATATAGAGATTTGTAGTTTTAATAAATAACATTACATTATCTTCAGCATTGTTTCCCAACTTTATTTTATGATGTGTATTTGGAGGTTTTTAAATTCCCAATTTTTATCTATCTTTTTAACCTGAAATAGTTTTTCTTTAGCCTTAAGTGCAAACTAGAGTAATTTGTTAGGAAGGTTTCTTTGGTCACAGAAATTTCAACGTTGACATAAGTTGATCAGCTGAGTTTAGTACAGTTTTGCTGAGATTATTCTTAGGTTTTTAAAATAGCTTTTGGTAGTTTGCTTAAATAATGTATTACATTAAACATGGTATGAGTTAATGTAAAGAGCTTTACTTTATGCAGGTCATGGGATTTTCAGCCGAAGAGGTTGCCTTATTTATTGCCATTGTTGGTCTACTCTCCGTCGTGGCACAAGTGAGGAACTATTACTTATGAAACCCCCCACAACCAGTCATGACTAGTCTGTTTTTCATTCTTTTTTTTCAGTTATACTTATTTGTTATTTTAAAGAAGTGAAGAAATGTATCTTCCAGAATAATTAATCCACAACAACATCAAGCATCTTAATTTTATGTCACTTTTATTACTTACTTTTTAGCAGAAGTTTCCATTGTACTCATTGTGATAAGTACCAAAATAAGTTCTGTTTGATTATCAAACAATTATCGAATATATCTTAGTTTATCCAGTGACTTATCTAAACACACAAATGAATATGTAACTTCTAGACCTTGATAGAGCTGCCATCTATACTAAACAAAATGACTAAAATGTAATCTGTAACCTGTATAATGCATTCATATAATGAAGTTAAAGTTAAGTTCATTTATTTTATGTATTAGAAGGTTATTGGATACCATTCTTTCCTGCTCTAATAAAAGCTAGAACTTTTGTAATTTATTTGATTACTTCATATTCTCACTACTAGATTCTGTATGTGAGAATGATGTTATTTTCCATAAAATGGTATGTTATTAACTTGGTTTGTTAAAAATAAATTCAAAGTTTTCTGGGTTGTTCTCATTAGTAGATTCTATACATGATAATGGTGTTATCGTATATTACACTGACTGTGTTGATTTAAGAACTAAATTATTCACTTTTATATTGGTCATGTGTTGTTTTTCTCATAGACATTCTCTCAACATATACAACTTACACATTCTGCACAGTTGCTGATAGTGCATGTTTATAAATAGCACTTTTCTCTCTGTAGACAGTTATATTGACAATGTTGATGAAAACACTGGGGAATAAAAACACTATTATGATTGGACTTTTCTTTGAAATGCTGCAGTTAATGTGGTATGGTTTTGGTTCTCAAAAGTGGTAAGTTGAAGACTTTCCTCTCTTCTTTTAACATTAAAAATAATAACATTTGAGAAATGTGATCGTACACGGTGTTTATTTAATCTTCTCAAAAATCTAATTGAATTTACATTTTGGGATAGTAGATATATTTTGTTCAGATCTCTCACTCATCTCAAAGCTTTGGAATGTTCACCATTACTCTACTGAAAGTGTTTGAAAGAAGTTAAGACAACACAATATTGATTAAAATACCAGACTATATTTGTTGTTGTAAATATCTGTACTGATATACGTAGTTCTTATTTTGTTAGGATGATGTGGGCTGCTGGTGGTCTGGCATCATTATGTAGCATAACTTACCCTGCTATTAGTGCCTTTGTTTCAACACATGCTGAAGATGATAAACAAGGTAACTGTTTTTGCTGTATTTTGGTGTTTATTATTGTTACCAAAGTATTCTTTTTTTAAATTCAGTAATATTTATGATTATGTTTTAATCACTATAAGGGAACACTGAACTTTCCTTGTGTGGTTTAAAATTCTGTCAATTACCACTGTTGTTTTTTAGGTACACACACACACAATATTTGTTACTTTTATCTCCTTTTGCAGAGCAGACGTTAAAAATCAAATATAAATGTCGTTAACAGCTGGAAAATATATTTAAAAATAACCTCTTTTCATAGGTTATTGTCAACCTATCTTACAGCTGTTAAACTTATGATCGGAAAGAAGGAGTAGTTACACACACACATAAATACTCACATACTGAGGCAGGCAAATAGTTTGACTGTTAGAAAAATAGAATGTGCAGGAGTAAATCTCAAAAAAAATGTGTTCTGGTATCATCCTAGACAATCCTGAAATATGCTTTTAGTTTCCACTTCTAAATAAGATACTTTAAGGTGATATAGGTTTAGATTGTAGTCCATAGTAGTAAAACAGTGATTAATTGACTTGTGCACTTAAGTAGTTAAGTACTGGCCAAAGCACATGCTTTCCTTCATCTAGTTATCAGTGCACAATCCTGGTAGTGGGAACTGTTGACCCTAATTCCAAACCATTGACCACAAAAGAGCAACTGCTTTTACTTTTTTTTTTAATCTACTATTATTGTGTATGTTTTTATATTATTATAATTTTGGGATTTTTTTATTTTTATTATCAAGTACCCAACTTAAATATCTATAACATCTGCCGACCTAACTTGAGGAGTATGGCACAGGCTCTTTTCCCACCATTAATCTCTTGAAAATTTTTTTGGTAGTAATACTCAATTCAAGCTGATATACGCAGCATCTATCTCTTTTCTACTTCTTGGTAATTTACCAACTCAAAATTCTTGTACATATAACCCATTTTCTAACTTTGGGTTTAACAACAAAACAAATCAAAACTCCTGCCATGCATTTTGTAATCGAAATGCTGTATTATATGTTAAATGCTGTAAAGATATTACAGTAAATAAGATCCACATTATATATTAAAATATTTTAAGTTTTACCAGTTGTTCAATCAGTCTTTGTTTGGGAGAACTGAAAACACAAAATGTGGAATTATGTATCTGCACTTCTATATCTAATATCACTTCCTCAGACCTTGCTGTATCCAAAGGAATAGTAAGCCTAGAAGGCTAAAAGTTAGAAATACAAATTAATCTTGATAAAAAAAAGTATCACAGATTTTCTACTCCAAATTTTAATGATAAATTAAAAACGTAATTGTCCCCATCAACTCTGTCTGTTGTTTTGAATCATTTACTGCAGGCTTTCTTTAGTAAAGATAATATAAACTGAAAAATGAATAAAACACTCTTTTATTCCTTTTCATATACAAGTTTCTAAAGAATAACTGTATTGTCAGTTAAATGTTAAGCCTATTATTCATAAAAACATTTTCTCAAAGATCCAGACCTACATAACATCCAGTGGAATATAAGCTTTAAATGAACAAACTTGGATTTTAGAGTATTCCCTGTGTGAATATTTAAAATATTCCTAAAGCAGAAACTAAATATTGAGGTTAATACTTACAAGTTAGAACCTCTTATTACCAGTACTCAACCCATTTCAACTCCACAGTGCTAAATCTGGAGTTAAAAAATAATTACAAAGCAAACATACATATTATTGACTATTTTGGGGTGAATCCTAAAATAGTTTCTTACTCTGTTTTTAACCATTGCTGCATTCCTACAATAGACTTATTTTTCATTTCGAATAACAGTGGTAGAGATTTAAATTATGGTCCACAATGGTGAAACAATGATTATAAACATGAAATTTTAAATCTGGAAATGGTTTGAATGTGTAGGGAAAGAAACGTTACTACAAATAACAAGTTTTCTCATCATCCAACCTTGAAATTTCCTGGCTCTTAAAAAACAAATTACTTTTCAGTTTTTTTATTTTTTGCCTTTTTTTAAATGGATATGTAAAAAACATGTATTTTACAATTCTTTTTCTTTTATATATAATTAATAAATATTTTTAAGACAGTATTATTTTCAAACATGCAATAAAATAATACTAAAACCCAATACTACTTATTGGTTGAGGAAGAATGTTAAAACTTGTGGAGTTTCAGAAGTTAATTCTTTGTAACTTTAAAATGAGTGACAGTATTTCTGAACTTGTTTGGTTTCATAAAGGTATAGACTATTGACTATTTCCCTCCTCTGCACAGTTTGTATTATATGATTTATTATATGATTATTTCTGTGTTCATTTAACATTTGATCTGCTTCATAGTAGCTGGATGTTAAAGTATTGAAAATGAATCAGTGCTAGGTACAAGTTGAGATGGAAGATCAGTGTGTAATTAGCTGTACTGGGAAATGTTTTTCTCGGTGTTTA
Organism: Tachypleus tridentatus; assembly: GCF_004210375.1. NCBI lineage: Eukaryota > Metazoa > Arthropoda > Merostomata > Xiphosura > Limulidae > Tachypleus > Tachypleus tridentatus. The sequence goes on along the minus strand of NC_134826.1, from coordinate 43,991,723 downwards.
TAGAATATATACCAGTTTGTTTTTCCTTTCTTGTATCAATGTTGCTTATTAGATAAAATTAAAAGTCCCAATAATGTTCTGTAGCTACAGATAAAAAAGAAAAAAGCTTGTAGTTGTATGACTTATAAGTGAACGTTTGAAATATCTTTACTCACATAGGCTGTTGTTGTTTTATTTCTTGTTCAGTTTAAAATTTTGAAATGGAATATTGGGGTTTAATTATTATAATTATATTTATCAAGTGGCTGAAATATTTCATTCTTGCCTTACAAATGAATAGAGCTAAGTATAGAAATTACGAAGTTTCTAAAATCTGACATTAAAATTGTGCAACAACTAAGTCGAAAAGTGGGGCCTAATCTGAAAGGTTATTAATATTAGGCTAATAATTTTGTATTTAAATGAAGATGAATGGATAGGATACTGTCCCTATCTACTATGATTGGAGAAATCAGGACTAGAAATGTCTTTTCGTAGGAGTGTTAAAGAAGATAGATAGGATATGTTTCATGATTTCATTTTGAAATAATTTGTTGATAAAGCACCACACTGACTTGATTCTATTATGGTGTTTAACTACATGTTGAATGACTAATAGTCTTACAATATATAGTATTATAAACATGCATATTTTGCATCCAAGGCACAAAAGCACTAAATTTATGTAGTGTAATTATATGGTTTACATTTGTAACAAATTGTTCCAGTTGTTTTCTTTAGTACAATGACCTTTGAGCATAAGGTCCTCATTCAAAAGAAAAAGTGAGCAAAGGCCATTACAAATTGCAAGTGTACAATGCCTAAATTACCAATTGACAAGCACCGTGTACGTTTATTAAAGTTACATAAAACCTTGAGAATATCATTTGTAATTTGTTTTATAGTAATAAAAAAAATGTGTATATATATATATAAGTAAACAATTGTTTCCACACTTTAACAGGTGTAGCCCAAGGTATGATAACAGGAATGAGAGGATTGTGTAATGGCTTAGGACCGGCTGTTTATGGTTTCATCTTTTATCTATTTCACGTGGATCTGAATGATGAAACCAACTTGGAAAAATCACTCATTAATACTCAAAAGAGAATATCCTCCAATATCACTTACTTTCTAAATCCAGAAGATGCACAGGTACTGTGTAGTAGTTACTGTAAGTATGTGTGTGAAACCATTTTGAAAAATGTCAATTCATGAAGAATTCGAGGTTTTTAGTGATGAAAGTAAGAATATTTGACTTTATTTAATTTTAATTTAATACATAATGTACAAATAAAGATTAACATTCTAATCCAGGGATTCTCAAACTGTGGTATGCAACTGCTGATAGTAAAAATGAAGCTAATGTCAATGGTACACAACATAAAATATCATAAAATTTGAACTAAGCCCTGTCTGAGCTTTACATATGTGCTACTATCTTCACTTTCTACTTACATTGACTCACTGATATATTCTTCCCTTAAAATTGACGAAAATGATATCAGATATTTGTCAATCATGCTAGAAACAATTGTATTTGTTGCATTAATGGGTAAGTGTTAAAAATATAATTTCTTTTATTTTTAGTTAGGTCTGGGTTCATAACTTTGCAAAACTAAAAAGTGGTACACGAGCCTGAAATGTTTAAGAACCACTGTTCTAATTGAAATTAGCATCATAGTATCTTCCTGAGTTCTTGTGAACTACAAAAATGTCAAAAGAAATGAAATACTAGATTAAATATCAAAAAGTAAAAAAGAAATTGCAAAAACTCGTACAGAACAAATCCTAATTTCTTAACTAATTCCAAAATATCCATGAAGATACTTTTGAAAGTTTTTTGTTCCAACTACTGTTGTTTAATTGATATAAAATATTCAGAGAATAATATTTAAATGGTAAATTTCAAACAACAAGTTTTCAACAGTGCTATAAGACTTTAAAATATTCAGTATTTCATTGTTTTTTACTATAATAATGTATTTGCTAGGAACATTTTGAGACTTAAATGTTGTTTTCACACAAGTAATTTTGAAAGATTAGTTAAAACTTTTGTTATTTACAGTATTTCTTTTAGAAAAAGCATCTCAATCACAAACTTAACACTTGGCTGGCTAGATTGCTGGTCACAGTATGTCTACCAGGTAAAATGAAACATTGACATTTGGGGGGAATAGGTTGTTTGCATGGCTTGATGGTTATCATGTCAAACTATGAATCTGAGGGTTCATGGTTTGCATTTCATCACTTCAGAATCATTCTTCACACTTTGAGGCTATGGGTACATCATAGAAGCAATGGCCAAATCTCATTATTCAAATAGATTAGTAGGCAGTGGGTGCTCTTGTCTGTCTGCTTTATCTCTAATTTAGCTTTGTGGAAATATCTAAAATCAACAAACATCCATACATCTAACACAAACCATGCAAGTAAATTGATGAAGAACACACATATATACCATGTTCCTACATAATATAGAGTTAAAGGAAAAAATTTCTTCATCTTAATATACACTGAAAACTTGCCTTAGAAATCAATTAACCATGTGATACATTACAACTATTACTTTCACTGAAGTTCTGTAAAATAAATACAAGTTTGCCTGTATTACAGCAACACATCTTTCAGAACGTTTCAGTCTTACTGGAATATCTAGTTCTGGAAATTCTTGTTGTGTGTCTCCTTACTTTTAACCTCTCAAACTTAAACTGAACATTCAGGTACCTTTGTTTGATTGAGTGGTTATATTTTGATACCAACTGTTGGACTGTTTCTATTAATAAATATAAGCACTTAATAAACCCGTTTTCTTGTTACTACTGCTGCTCGGATAAGTACAGAATGACTTTTATGTTACTGTGTGCAATAAATAAATAAACATAAAAGTTATCCTCCCTGACTATAAACTGATGAGCTTCAGAAAGCTGAAAATAAAAGCTGTAAAAAACAAACAAATGTTGACAGTTTTACTTATCATGATATGTTATTGTCAGAGAGAAAACTTACAATTATGTGATGTTACTATATAAAGTCTTAATTATTTAGCAAAACCTAGAAAATAATATTATAACTTCTGTACATGTTAATCTTATTCAATAAAAATTGCAAAAAATGTAATTAGATTAAGGAATTCTGAAAAAAAAGTTTTGTAATGTGTACTCAAATCCTCTATTTTACATGATTTTGATCTAGTTTTTATTTGTTAACTAAATAAACATGAATGAAATTTCAGTTTAATTAGTATTTATGAATTACAAGAAATGTTTTTTTTTTTTAATTTATTATTCAACTGAAATCAAAAGAGAGATGTTCCTGCACAAGGTTTGTGGGAATAAATAACATACTTGGATAATATTTTCTATTGAAACAAATTGGATTTGTATAGCATTTAATAATATATTGGTAGGACATAAAGATGCTGTTATGGGTCTAATACTTAATTGGTCTGTCATAACACTCCATTTTTGTGTATATAGCTTTTACTATTTAAATTACTGTAGGACTACAATAAATAAATTTCATAAAGGAAAGATTGGAAAGTATTTGTTGATACAATACTTCAGTTGAAATAAAAGTTTGTTATGATGATATTATTGCTCACAAATTGCTGTCAAAATTAATAAACTCTGTCTTAAATTTTCTGTTTTCTTTTATGAATTTTAGGCTGGCATATCTATCTAATTAAAGCTTTTACTTCTTAGTCAAAACCTAACTTTAATAAAAGGATTTTTATGTTTATTTTGAATAATAATACTTCTACAATCATAAGGATCCATTGCAGTGACATTTCACATCTTTGTTACCAGTTGGTTCCTGGGCCACCTTTTGTGTTTGGAGCTTTCCTGGTGATGGTAGCCCTGCTAGTTGCTGCCTTCATTCCTGAGCCTTATCCACTTGGTAACAGTACTCGCTGTCCCTCACATCATCGGCATTCTTCCCTTTCTGGAGCTGCAAACTCAAGTGTGACCTCCGATGATTCATTTCTTAATGATGTAGTTCATAAACGAACAGATGGAATGCAACCACTTTTACATGATATGGAACCTTTATAACCAGTTATTTTTCTTATTGCAAGAAATTGTTGTGTACTGTTCTTACTTTGGAAACTGTACTTAGGTAAATGAAAGAAGGTTGCACTGTACATAGTACAGAGTTATGAAAAAAAAAGTAAGGGATTGATGTGGTTTGAAATCACAAATTCTTTTATAACAAAAGCATATATACATATATTTAAAAAATAAATTAATTGTAAATTTTCTGAAGACATTGTACTTTAATAGTCTATTCAATATGTTTGTGATAATAGCAGTTCATCAGAAGTTTCTGCTTTAATAAAGGGAATATATTAAATTCCATACGTTTATACGATAATTGATATTGTTATGTTTAAAAACCAACAAAAATTATTGTAGTCGTTTATTTGTTTTTAGAATGAGGTTTTGAAATAGCACATGACTTCAGTAACATTACTTTTGTCCATAATTAACATAGTAGGTAATTGTATGAAATATTAATTATTCCAGTTGAGTTTTCAGAACGAGTGCTGACTACGTACCAGCCTATCATGTCATAGGCTTTTCTGTTTGATTCCAGATAAGGTTGATCAGTCTTCTCTGTGTTTCAGATACATGCAGCTGTTAGCTTTGTTAGTAGTAGTGAAGGATAATGAAAAGAAAGATTATTTTTATTGTCATTGAATGGTTACTGTTGCTAGTTTCTCTTATGTGTACTTGAACTGTCAAGGAAAAATACAGATAATTATACAGAAACATTGTAGATTAGTTTAAAAAGTCCATTTATATCATGTTCAGTGTTATATCTCATGCCTTACAAACTATTTATTAATTTATTTTTGACTTTTCAATTTCAGTTAACTTTGCATGTAAGAGAAAGTGAGCATAAGAATAGATTTTTTTTAACCTTTGATGCTTTAAAACAATTATTTAAACAACAAAACAAGGTGTCAAACATAAAAATAAAACAGAATTACATTGTAAAAGGTACATAGTAACAGAGAGAGATCTATATTAAAAGTAGACCATATATCAAATTTAACCTGTATTCACAAGCCTGATATTTGGATTGATAAAACAATTAATTGAAAAATTAAGAACAGATATGGATGCTCTTACCCACTGTGTCTCGCATTTAAACGTACTTATTAAAGTGTGCAATTAATTAAGGAAATGTAATCACTGTAATGAAACAGAATTAAAATTTAAAACAGTTTACAACAGCTATACCACTGAAGGTGGAAAGGGTGACATGAAAATAAAGCCAGGCCTCACGATGGTCACATACCTACAGAAACAGTATAATAAAGTTAGAGTAATGACATAAGAGAAAATGTATTAGAATATTAAAAGTTATTATACTGAAAAATGGTGGTAATCTTTTGTGATTGGCACATCTTAAGTAGAATACTGAGTATTTATAACCATTCATCTAGCTCTGTGAGCTATTTATCTCTATAATGCCCAGATTTATTGGATATGTTTATTACTACTTTTTTGTGGACTTTGTAGAGAAAAGTGCATTTTTCATTTGTTTAACAGTAGACAATTTTAACCTGGTCGTACAAATTTTAATGTACTGTTCACATGGAGGCTGGAATTTTAACTTCAGTAGGTATGTTCTTACATCACTCTTACCTGTCACTCTGTTTGGTTTTTCTTATACTTCATTAACAGCAACTATCCTTTCATAACTCTCTGCAGATTTTAAATGATAGTTCCAGATTCGAGGTGTTTTGAACTTAAATACCCGTTTATGCAATAGATTTTTTTTCTTTCTTCCATATTTTAGGCTTACAAATAGAGGTCAAACTTTATGGATGTTAAAACTCTACTGCCACGTGAGTCATAAATTTTCAGATACCTCTCTTACTAAAATGCATTAGATGTGTTTCTCTCTCTAAACACACACACATCTTGGTCCATTTTCCAAGCTTAGTATTTTTTTAACTCAGTGATCAGACATTAAAAATAAATAGTATTACCTTGCTCATGTAACACTGTGTTAAAATCACAAAATAAAAGGATCTGTTCATAACATTTGATAGCATTTCCAGTGATCTGTTGCTGTATACTAGCAAGTAATTTGTGGGTGAGCTTGACCAACTATCATGTAGAAAGAGTTATAATTCTAATCAAACTACTGTTGTACAGAAATATGTAGCCAGAACTTCAAACTGTGCAACTATCCATCTGTAATAATTTATCTTAAGTTCCACAATAATTTAGTTTTGAGTATTTTGTGCAGTATTGATTCTGTTAGTTGAAAAGGAAGAATGTTACATATTTTTTTAAAGAATATACCAAACCCAAAGAATATTGCAAAAATATATTTAGGACTGTGTATGCTGATATATTTTTAAAATATACCTCAAGTAACAGTGTAGTCATTCTGAAATGTTTTCCGACAAGTATTGAATATCAGTTGTTGTTTTGATTAGTATCTTGTATAATCATCAAAACCTGATTGCTAATTAATTACTTTTTAAAAAATATTAATATTACTAGGTAATATTAGTTTATAGGTTATATATAGTTATATATAGGTTAGTTTATATATTGTTTCTTTTGCTAATCAGTATCTAATAGTAATTAATAATTTAATATAGGGGGCCACATAAATTGCTGAGTACAACAACCATTCATCAGTATTCTGACAAAAGATGTTATGGTTATTGTTTATGGAAATTAAGTATATAAATAGAACCAACTAACTACATCACTAAACCTATTATGTTACTGGATTACATTTTTCCTTTTCTTTGAGAGAAAGGTAAACTGCCTTTCTCCACCTATCTAAAACCATAACTTTAAGACGGGACAATTTACATTCAGCCAAACAGAAATACATTACTTAAAACTACTGTATGTGTCTGGAAAGTGATAGCACAATTAGAATGTTTTTAATTGCTTCAATCAGCCTTAGTGTCAGCTAGTATTTATTTTTCACTAAAAATCCAGCTTTGTTTTTTCTTAAACTTTTAATTCTTTATGTGTGTGTCACTCAACACTACACTATTATAAGTTGTTTTATTTTGTTACTTTTATACTTTGTTTTATATTGATTGCTCAAAATTTTGTATAGCTTTGTGCAGAGAGCTAAATTAGAGGTTTTTATTCACATTACTAGAAAATGTAAACATGTCTAGAAGTCAAATAGAACTGGTAATTTCTTGCTCAGCAGGCAAAATGGGGCATTTATACAGTGAGTAAAATTATTTTAGTTATCATAACTTTCTTAACTCTTTCATTGCTGTGTAGGATTCCCATCTTTTATATGTATTATATAATTTTTCTTTATTCAATACTACAATGGAACTTTGTCTTTTGGATAAGAATGCAATCTGAGTTTCTCCTTATATTGCATCAGTATTGTTTGTTTTTTTTAAATATAGCTTCCTTCAGGGTCGACTTGATGAAAGTGCCTGAAGTTATCAAACATCAGCAAAAGCTTTCTTAGTATCAGAGCTGTTGAGGTGGTAATCCTACTGCCATGGGCACATATATTGATTGTCCTTTTCTAGAACACTGCCATATGGGTTTGAAATTGTATACTAAAGTGAATAAAATGATATTCACCTTCAAACTTCCTAAAATTTATTGGTTTCAGATAAGTATTGAACAATTAAAATCAGTGACGTCGAGAAAACCCACTTGTAGAGAAATATATATGCAAAAACGGCTTGTTTGGGTTGAGAAAATATTTTACATAGAAGGTTGAAACGTTGTTCGCTCTTCTATGTAAAATATTTTCTCAATCCAAATGAGCCGATTTTTGCATATAAATGAACAATTAAAATGTTTTTTTCATACTCTATTATTTTGTAAAAGTAGTTTATCTGTAAACATCGCAGTGAAATAATTCAAGACTCACTTGTGAAAATGGTTTAAAATAATATTAACTTTTGTCTGAAATATAAAATTGTGTTTTTGTATTGTTTTACAACAGTTACTCTTGTAAATTGGGGTTTAGTAAAAAAAAAAAACTGGAACAAGTGAAATAACATTTTTTCACAACCTTCACGTTAAACTTCAAATACTTGTCCTTTAAAATACTACTTTTGTTTGAAGGGAAGAGATGTAAAAAATATTAAATATGCATGACCCCCAGTAGAACTGCTAGATACCAGGTTTCGACACCTGTGGTGGGTAGAGCACAGATAGCCTCGTGCTTAATTCCAAACAATCAATCAAAATGTATAAAAGTAAAACTGATTTTATGTGAAAACTAAATATAGTTTTGGTACAAACTCATATTTCTTCATTGGCAGTAAAATTTTATTTATTTTTCCATTTCAAATTTTAATCCAGAGATTTCTTAATCAACACATGAAACATTAGCTCCTCTCATCCACCTTAAGAAGCCAGTGCAATAGTTACTTATTCATGATGTTATGAAAACAGTTGTGTTGAACAACTCATTAAAATTCATTTTGTGTTCCATACTTTTTATTGGTAAAATTATTAATTATTTTTATAGTAATGCATTTTTTATAATTTCTAATAAACAAACAGGATTAGATTAAAATATTCATAAGGGGTAGGAGCATATATTGTTTTTAATTAAATGCTTATATGTGTGCATTTATAGAATTATTGAAATATTTCAAAGAATTGACTGTGATATTACAAAAGACCTATTTCCATTCTTTGTTTTTATTGCAAAATGGCTGATATAAAACTGTGAACTAATGTTAGTCTAGTTTATTGTTATGGTTATTATGGGCTTGTTCTAGGTTTTATTACTTTTTTATTTTTCCATAATTTTGTGAGTGTTGTGTGTTAGCATATGTTGTAATGTAGCTTGTGACCTCATAAGTTGTGTGATCATGGTTTCTAAAAGTCATTTCAGAGCATTATATATATATATATGAGTACATGATTTTGATGGGTTGGCTTTTGTTATTTTGGTGTTATCTGTACTTAATCTAAAGGTATTGTGTTTTTAAGCTTTTAAAATTGTCTAAGATTTAGTTGTGCAAATAAAGGAACAACAAATTTGTTCTTACAGTTGTGCTTTTTATCGATCATTTATATTACATGATCCATTATTATAAAACATGTACTTTAGATACACTTAGAAACTCCTGATGCAGTAATAATAGCAGAGAAATAAATCCATATATATTTAACACATAGGAACAATTTCTTACGTTTGTTAGCAAGCCTTTATATTTGAGTGACTGACTTTTGATTTTGAATATACTGATTAAGGAACGTGCATTTAAGGACGATTTGTTATTAATTAGTTCATACACATATTGTTGATATACAGTGTTGGATTAAAAAAAAAGGAAAACAGAAATATTTTAAAAACGTAATGGATATGACGAATACAGTGCTATATTCTACACGCTTCTAATTTTTGAAAATCTAATGGACTAGATAAAGAATGTAATGTTTAACCCACTGATTGTCGATACGCTGTGTTGGGTGAGACGGTCTGTTCCCTGCAGTTGAATGAGTGTGCTGTATATAATGTATGGCTCGCAAGAACTCCGCGCACGCTCAGAAGGTAATACGTAATGTGGTAAATATGATTATCAGCAAGTTATGAAGAGTTTTAGAAAGTTACACAGCAAATCTATTTGAAATTTAAATAAAAGGTAAAAATTGGCTTAGTTATAATTATTTCAAACTAGAAAGAAATGAATCTTTACAGAAAGTGTTTCCAATCATGAAGACTGATGTTATGATTTATTCTCACTCAAATGCGTGGGTGTTTTCTTATTATTATTTGTACTGTGTTACAACTGACCAGTTAACTTCGAATGAACAGAATCAGACAGCCGTTTGGATTCGGCTTCAAACTCAAAGTGGACCTCACATTTAGTCACTTCTTAATGGATTGGCATTTGTTAAGTTTTGCGATTTGTTGTTTTTTATGTCTCTTTCTTCAGGTTATATTTCACTTTCTTTCGAGATAATGATAATACTATTATTGTTTACGTGTGTCATCACTTTTTTATTTTGATCACGAACCACTGAGAGGGCCTACAAGTGTGTAGTTAGTTATTTTTTTACAGCTATATTCGTGGGTTACTTTACGATTAACTCTCCTTTATGGTATAAGGCCCGGCATGGCCAGGTGGGTTAAGGCGTTCGACTTGTAATCTGAGGGTCGTGGGTTCGAATGCCGGTTGCACCAAACATGCTTGCCATTTTAGCCGTGGGGGCGTTATAATGTTACGGTCAATTCCACTATTCGTTGGTAAAAGAATTGGCGGTGGGTGGTGATGACTAGCTGCCTTCCCTCTAGTCTTACACTGCTAAATTAGGAATGGGTAGCACAGATAGCCCTCGAGTAGCTTTGTGCGAAATTCCAAAAAACCAAACCAAACCTTTCTGATCTGGAACTTCCTTGGTGTGTTATCGAGGATTCACGATAAGCGAGTTAATTCAAGCTGATTTAGGTACAAGTCGCTTAATAAGGAGTTAGCTAGCTCTGTGTTCTTCACTCTTCGCTGATTACACGTCGAATTTTTCATCCCTGAAGTTGTATAATATAATCGTAAAAATACTAATGTTCGATATGAATCCTCTGAAGTTAAATGGTTTACAATGTTTAAAATCTATAAGCGTTTCTGGTCAAATATTTGAAGTTTCCGATCAAAAAATGTTAATCACGGTTGTAGCTTACGAGGTTTATAGTACAATAATAGTAAACTTATAATACATAATCCACCTTGGAGGATCGAGTTCGTTATATTTATAGGCGTGAGGAGAGTTTCTCAAAACTTCAACTTACGTAACAATATAAACAATACACCAATGTTTACGTACAAACATGTATTGTTGATTTTACAGTCAAGAGGCTTCTATAACTTTAGTGAATAAACGGGGATTTCAAAATACATTTCTAAATATAAATTTAACTTAAACAAACATAAGATCAAATAGATATGTAAGAGGAAATCCGTCACACTATGAAAACTTATTGTATGGTAAATCACGTCATTAATGATAGAATAATCTATGTAGAAGGAGTGCTAATAACCATGAACAGAATAGAAACTCCTGTATATGAGAGGAACTATGAGAATCTAGGGGTTGCTTCCACACCCCTAGTCCCCGTGCTTTTGATTTAAATACCTTATTTTAAAAATTGATCTAATAATAACACTGCACTGTCTAACACTGCATGTTCGTAAATTTTGTGAAATGATATATTTCTACCATAAGATATTAACAGCTACTCGCAAGTTTTACTCAAATATCATAACTGCTTCTTTATGAACCTCTCATATTTTTTAGAAAGAACGTGGATTATGCATTTTTCTTCTATAGATGTCTCTCAGCAGTTATGCAGTTTAATAAAAAAGGCCCCAATGAATAAAGCAGCTCTTTTCTGAAGTTTTTAAACATTACTATAGAAATATGGGTATTGTTCCATTTTGAAACTTTAGTCAATGCATCAGCACCATGTGGATGACATTTAAGAAAATTGTTTATGTAATTAAGTTTGTTTCTTCTCTTATCGGAAAAACATGTTTATTTGGTAATCAGTTTCCTTCTGTATTTCATTTTGGTTTTGTGGCAAAAATCATTCAACTGGAATGGGCTAATGAACAGAAAATCCCCTAGAAATATGTAAGTCCCCTTTACAATGCATTTTGGTCATCATAAATCTTTTATTTCAGTGTCAGATCTAGGGTACAATCTTGGAGGGAGCTACTTGATAAAGGAGGTGCTGAAAGTAAATGAATGTAGGTTTGTTTGTTTTTGAATTTCGCGCAAAGTTACACGAGAGCTACCTGCGCTAGCTGTCCCTAGTTTTGCAGTGTAAGACTAGAGAGAAGGCAGCTAATCATCACCACTTACCGCGAACTCTTAGGCTACTGTTTTACCAACTAAAAGTGGGATTAACTGTATCATTTTAACGTCCCCACAGTTGAAAGGGTAAGCACATTTGGTGTGACAGGGATTCGAACCCGCTACCCTCAGATTAGGAATCGAGCGCCTTAACCACCTGGCCATACTGGGACAAATTAATATAAAAAAGATGAAAAAAAGATTTTGTTTACTTTAATTTCTGCGTAATGTAAGTAAAAACGAGTAAATAAGCACGGTCCCACTACTTAAATAATTAGGACGGGAGGCAAAAATCCCTTGGCTCCACGTCCCCATTGCTTTTTGTTTAGCAGTTTTGGAAGACAAACAGATTTGGCTTTGTCTTTTATATGGACAAGTAAAATCCCTGGGTTGTAGAGAAGGGATGCCTGATGAGGCGAGGAGCATGAATGCAATTTAAGTTTGGATGACTTTTTGTCCTGTATAATGCCTATTTTGTAGCTTGATTTCGTGTAAAATGTTTATGGAAATCTTTTGAGTTAGTATCTGATTTACACTTGCATTATGTTACATGCAATAAAGTATGAACAGTAGAGACACAAAAAAAATCAGCTTAAAAGATGTTTCATGCTTCTAATACCCGCTTTGTCGGTTTCATCATATATTTAGCTATATAATTTATTCTGTACATTGGCTGAAATTTTGATTGTGACCGATTATGTGAGTGTGTGTGTGTCTGTACGTGGAAGAGGAAGGCGTTATAACAAATGGACCAGATCACCACGAACTTTAGTCACACCTTAATTTCTTAATATAAATTTTGTAACTCCTTTGTCGTGTTATTTTCAATGTTTATAACATGATTTCATTGCCTTAACAAAATGTACAATCATACTAAATAGATGTTTAATAGATTATAATATTTGTTCATCACACACAGGCCTTTGACTTGCAATCTGCGCGTCACAGTTTCGGATCTTATTTTGGGAATGCTTATACTTCAGCCATGAGGGCGGAATAATGTGAGTAAAATTCCACTTTTCTTTAGTATAAGAGTAGCCCAAGAACTGGTGATAAGTGGTTTTGAGTAACTGCCGTCTCGTCTAGTACTGCTAAATTAAGAACGGCTAGCGCAGTTAGTCCTCAAGTAGCTTTGTGCAAAATTCAATAAAGAGACCATCATATAGAAAGCAAGCAAATGATGAAAATAGAAGATAATTACAGTATTCCTGTATTCTGTGCGGGATATGAGTAAAGTGGAAATTCAAGGATCTATGGTTTATGGTCGTTATCGCAAAATAGGCACTCCACACTTTGAAGTTGTAAATGCTTTATATAAATGACAAATAAAACTCCATTATTCGATAAAACAAGAGTTGGCGATTGGGCTTATTTAAGTAATTACCTTTTCTATAGTCTACAAGTTAAAATTATAGAATATTATGTGCAAATATCCCTTTGAGTATTTTCATGCAAAAATTATGAAAAAAATCATATACTTGTAAATAATTTGTTTGTTTCTTTTTGAATTTCGCACAAAGCTACTCGAGGGCTATCTGTGCTAGCCGTCCCTAATTTAATACTGTAAGACTAGAGGGAAGACAGCTAGCCATCACCACCCACCGTCAACTCTTGGGCTACTCTTTTACCAACGAATAGTGGGATTGATTGTAACATTAAAACGCCCCTGCGGCTGAAAGGGCGAGCATGTTTAGCGCGAAGGGGATGCGAACCCGCGACCCTCAGATTACGAGTCGCACACCTAAACACGCTTGGCCATGCCGGGTTACTTGTAAAGAAATGCGTGATTTTTTATTTGTATTGTACATATATATATATAGAAAGCTTACTTTTTTGGTTATTAAATGGCAGGTGATAACTTTATATCCAACTCCTGATAGTATAAGAAATAGATAATTTCCAAATAAAATATTCTCTACATCTTTAGTGTCTTTTTCGTGGGGGGCATTTATTTTCTATTTTATATATCAGTTTAATCGATACTCTTTTGCATGTTATACATGCTTACGTGTTGTTAGTAACTGAAGCTTCAAATGATACTCTTTATATTTAAAAATATGTTAGTTTGTATTTTAACACTTCACATTAGATATTGTATTTATCTTTCAAGTTATATTTCCACATCTTTACCAGTATTTTAAGAAACATATTAAAGGTGAATTTTCAACAAATTTAATAATTGCCTTAGAAACTGTACTTTGTTTAGGTATAATTTTTGTGTGGTTGCAATATTTTTAAACACTTTAGTTTTTGAGTAAAAAATGAAACAAAATATGCGGGTCCTCGAACTCAAGTTCTTCTTTGTCGTTCGGCTGTTTCCGTGACGTTTTGCAACTATAACGTAATAGTTGCCACATACGCTTCGTTGCGCGCCGACCATTGTGTACCTTTCAGTGCTGGTGTTTTATGTAAATCTATCGGTGCTTTTTTCGAATTACATACTTTGTGAGACTATTTTTTGTCTTGATATTGCTACTTTATGTTTGTTTTATGGTTGAAAAATGGTTTGGCATCGGACAAAAGCTTCTTTTTGTTTCCATGCAAGGAGAAGGAACCGGCAAGGTGGCGACAGTGGGTGCGGATGGTCAATAGGTAAAACTGGACACCTTCACACCATGCAAAGCTTTGTCAAGATCACTTTGAACGCTCATGTTTTGTGTCGGATCCCACTGTTTTAGATTTCGTGGGTTTCAAGCCAGGCAGGTTGAGACTGAAACAACCATCGGCAGTAGACAGGATTATCCCCACCATCTTTCCTTGTGTTGAGCTGAGGACTGATCTCAGCCTGCAGTGTACAGGTTCCACCCCTCTGAAGCCATCACAAAAAGAACAAACTTAAAGGTATGTGTGCAGTATAAGGCGATAAACAATAGCTAGTATAATATAATAATTTAAAAAGTACAAGTTTTTGAAAAATGTAACGAGACATACACATTTCAGATTCTTGAGAATGTGTTGCATTTGTGGCACCTGAAAGTCAGTGAAACCTTGATTTCCTAGTCTAGACAGTGGACAAATCTATTCCAAATAGAGTATATTCCAAGTTTAAAAGCTGGTAGATCATTCTGCAGATGTTTTTGTACCATTTTTAAATATGGAAAAGTTTTAAGAATTCCATTTTTCAAATTTAACATTTCAAGATAAATTGAAATAAGACTATGTTATGTATTTAAAAAAATGTAGACTTGTAAAAAATCAAATATAAACTCCATAACATATTTCCATAACTCATCATAATAAAATTAATCTTAACACAGTACTTTGACATTGTCATATTAAACGTAAATCTCATAAACCTCATAAAGCATGTTGTTTTAATATATAATCTTAAATCTTCAGCTTTTAGAGGAAAGTGCTGCCGATGACACAGTGCCCACTTCTGCAGAGGAAGTTGCGATTCAGCCCACCCCTGATGATGACTGCCGCTGACTCATTTCAGAGTGTGTCTGTTCAGACTCTTGTAAGTAGATCATGATTGTTAGATTAAACATTTATAAGTTGCAATAATTGATGTATAATTTTATTTACATTAATTTTAATCTAACCATGAAAGAATGTTATTATTTCATTACCTAAATAAAAACCTATTGTTTTAGTCTATCCCAAGTATTCCAAGAGGGACACAGGCTGGCTGGTTTTCTGTTTCCAGAGGTGTACAGGTATTCCCATCTGGCTTGAAGACTGTAGCTACCCAGACAGAAAATCTTCCAACAATAGATTTTGCTTGTGGTACTGGTAAGTTAGTTTGAATATGAATTTGAAATTTTCATTCATGATTTAACAACATCCAATAGTCAGATTAGTCTTGTTAATATTATTTTGATTATTTATTATAAACTATTGCTGGTGAACAGTACATTGTTCATATACATGTAATTCTTTCACTGATTTTTGCAGAATCATCACCTGCTGCTAAGAAATCCTCTGTATCACAAGTGACAGATGCTGATGTTCATATGAGTGATGATGAAGGTGCTGATCCTGACTAGAACTTGTCAGATCTGTGTCAAAAGTAACTGTTCTAGGTTCGTTCAGAGTAGGTTCGAATTGATATGGCGCTACTCGACACTGTTCAGAACACGAAGTCAAAACAGACTCCGCCTCTGTTTCTCCGTATGCACTGGCCATGTTTATTTACATTCAACGCGCTGGCGTTGACGGTTTGTTTGGCAACTATTACGTCACAGTAGTTTTCCTAGCGGCAAACATAAAAACTAAAACGTTCGGATTACCGTTCGGAAAGGGCTTTTTCTACACCAAATTCTATATTTCATTTATTAGCGGCCCGGCATGGCCTAGCGCGTAAGACGTGCGACTCGTAATCCGAGGGTCGCGGGTTCGCGCCCGCGTCGCGCTAAACATGCATGGGAGGGCGTGGGGGTGTATAATTTGACGGTCAATCCCACTATTCGTTGGTAAAAGAGTAGCCCAAGAGTTGGCGGTGGGTGGTGATGACTAGCTGCCTTCCCTCTAGTCTTACACTGCTAAATTAGGGACAGCTAGCACAGATAGCCCTCGAGTAGCTTTGTGCGAAATTCCCAAAACAAAAAAACATTTATTAGCACATATTTTTTATAAAAAAATGTGATCCTGCAAAATTAATCAGTATGAGTAGTTCTTTTGACTGCAAAGTTTTCTTTTTTCTGTAAAATTCACCTTTAATTATCACATATTTTGATGATAAAATTTATTTACACTATGAAATGGAAGATACTTGCAAAGATACCTAACATCGTTACTTATATCATGTCTAAATTGGTTTGTTAGAGGGCGCTATATAAACACTTTTATTGATATTTTTCGATGTAATTTTTGTTATCAAATATTATGTTTGAAATTAAAGTTATTGGCATTTTGATTCACATCCTTAAAACAATAAAGAATAAAAACTGTTAGTAGTAGTTTATACAGTTTGTAACCAATTTTCGTTCGTTTTATTTTAGTGTGTGTTTAGGATTATTGTTATTTTAATAAAACACAGTAAAAGCAAAATAAAAGCTACTACTATACGCAACGTGACTAAATATTGCTGGTACTGCTACTAGAAGTGGTGCTACGTAGGAGTGACCGTCGTTCATAAGTTGTGCTTGTTATATTTCTAGTAAGTTGAAAGTTAAGGTTTTAAAACATAGGATTGGAAATATAGTTGGTGAATATCGATTTGTTCGAGTTCAGTGTAATATAAACGTTTAAGTAGTATGATTATGATAATCATCAAAAGGGACTAAATTTATTATTGTAAGTTATAGATATTCAACCCAACTATATGTTTCAAGTTTATTCTAAGTGAGACCTGTTTATAAGTATGTTGATATCTGATGTAATGTGTGCTTGCACGTACATGTTAGTGTCAGAATTTATATCCAGTGTAACTTTGCCCATTTGGATTACTGACTTATGCCAGAAATTCATGTTCAAAATAGAGGGTGAGCCTCAATGAAGCTCTTCTCCCAGAGTAAAATGACTGAAGGCACTTCCATTTTATTTCACGTGAGCATATTTCTGTGATTCATTGTAGGAAGTGAAGTCACCAAATCAGTGATGGATTTCTTTCGTTCCTTCACTCTTACCCGACAAAAGATACATAGTAACAAATATTCAATTAAAAATCCATATAACTATACTTTAGTGTTATTTATTGATAAAAAGATAGCAAGAAAGTACACTTTGCTAGGATAAAGTCAGATTTTATGTGTTAGAAATCATTTTGTGCATTATAAATGCCTAGTGTAATGTGATCTCAGCAAATTTATGAATACTCTACAATCTGATGCCCTAGTCTTCCTAAAAACAACACATCAGAGCATATTCCATAAAGATTTTTCAAATTTTATTTTTTTTGTTGAAGGTATTTGAGGTATTCAAGTGAAATGTTTTTAATTGATAAAATGACATTTGGATTGTGAAATTTCTTAGTGGGTGTAATACTGTTATTACAATAAAGATTTTATAATAACTATATATTGTAAGAGGTATAATTCTTTTCAATTAAATATGTTTTTCTTTGGGACCATCAAAATTTTTAAACCAACTTACATTGAAATTTCAGAATGAAAGAAGTGATTTCATTGTTGAATCTTGGTAAAGTTTTATATTTGTGTGGAAAGACTAACTATTAAATTAATCTTAAGAGTAAAATATGTAATGTGCTAAACTTGGTAAATACTGGAATAAAGAACACATTCAACAAGTAAAAATAACATGTGATTAAGAAAAACACCTGACTGTTGGTGTAAAATGAAGAACACAAAAGTTGAAACACTGGGTAAATAAAAAGTGTGTCTGGAGCTTAAGTGTTTACCTGTAGAATATGTATATAAATGTTAGATGCATTGAGGAAGTAGGACCACCTGTAATGTAATGTAGCTTAAAGTTAAATGAACTAAAAATAGAACAAGTTTAGGTAGCAGTTTTGAGATGAAAAATGTATTGACAGTTGGGAGTTTGATTTTTTAAACAAATTCGTGGCATCCACAAACTACTTAGATTAGTTAAGTGTCCATCTTGCTCTGTAACTGGTATGGTGTTGTTTATGACTGATCTAGTAATAATTAAAACTGTTTTTAACTGTTATAACAAATATGTTTTGTTCTCCTTTAGGACAAGAATAACTTTGTCTTGTACTGAATGGATCTTTGAAAAAACACAAAATTCTCCTGTTGTTTTACTTGGAAGAGAGTTATACAACATGGATAACATGCGAAAAATGTCGTAAGTTTCATTTATTTTGCAATTTTAACAGGTTTTTTGCTTTTTTAATGATTAACTTAGGAGTGTTCCAATATATGAAAGATTGTCTGTGTGGTTTTATTAATGCATACTTGATGTTAACATTTTTAACCTCCTGTCACATTTAGTTTATTCCCAGTGAAAGGTTTTGCCCATCTGCATATTGGTACGAATTATATCTTGCTTGTTGCAGTCTTTATATATCATTTTTAGCAGTTTTAATATCACTTGTGGTTTTGCTAGATTGTAGACATGGACAGTGGGAATCTCGTTAATCCATTCATGTGCATCACTGATTAGATGATGAAGCATTTGGCTACCTTAAGAGAGTCATAGTTACTACTCGCATGAATACATGCTTTATTCTCAATCCATGTATAAGTTACTCATTGTTCTTTCTTTACTTTTTCTTTATGACAAAAATTACAAAGATGATCTTACATGTTTACTGCAGGTTTCTCATTAGTGCTGTTACTACATGTGCAACATTTTCTCTTGAATTATTCAAAATCTTTTTCATGGAGCTTGAGTTCATTGTTTATTTTCATGATTTAACAACAAAAAAGTTTATTTTAACGTTTCTCATTCACCTCGTGTCTAATGTTACCTTGGTGTCAGGGTGGGTGGCACCTTCTGAAGAGTACATGCAGTTCCTTATACGCAGGCTGATGTTTTTTCTCATTTTGGATCTGAGGCTGAATTCGTGGAAGATTAAGGGCAGACTGGTGAGAACTTAGACTGTTTTTGCACCATTGTTTGCTTGGACAACTACTCGTGAACCTAAGACAGATGTTCTGTTTCCTACACTTTTTTTGTGACTAGTATGCCATGTTTGTAACTTTTGAGTATTTTCCTGTGGTGTGTGAGTCTTTACCTTCTTTATTGGGAGAAACTACTTAGGAAGTTTCAGTGACACTTACATATATAGTATTGCTACATTCCATGACAGAGATGTTGTGGCAAAATAACATATTTAGGATTTTATGGAGATATACAAGGGCTGTTATAGGTATTCAAATGTTGGAGCCAAAAACAAAACATGAGAAGCCTCAAAATTTTGTTTCCAGTTTTCGAAATAAGGAGCTTACTTAATTATATAATCACCTGCTGCACAGACACTTACGTAGTACATGTAAGCAAATGAAATCTACCCGTATGAAGAACAGATGGCATGTTGTATCTTAGAATGGCTGGTATGGGTACTGACACTTTTATTGGTGAGTAGAGAACAATGTTTCAACTTTCCTAGGTCATCTTCTACTTTGGAAGGTTGAAACATTGTTCTTTACTCATCAATAAAAGTATTAATACCCATACCAGCCATTCTAAGATACATTTTTATTTTAAGTGGGTTTTGCATCATCAAGAGATGGCATGTTGTTAATGTGATATGAATGAAATATACATTTTCAAATTTTAGTGCCATCAAATGTTACTACAAAACATCTTGTTTTGTTTTTTTCACACTAGATTTTGTTACAATCAAAAGTAAAAGAAATTGCAGAATGCAGGTTTGGATAAACCCAGTGTGGCACATGGGTTGATATTTTATCACTTGTCAGAGAAAAATTGAGAACTTTCACAGAATGTTTGGTTTATACATATTTGCACAATGGGTTCTGTCTGTTTGGAGGATGTGGGCTTTCTTGAGAAGTCTTATTCTCTTGGATTGATTTCACATGTGTTCCCTTAAGTGGACACTTCTCAACTGATGGAACTTCTCCCAATATCCCATCTTATTATCCTTTTTCCTGGGATCATGGCTGATCTTGCTTGGTAGCATAATAGAAAACTGACCATGGTGGGAGTTCCCTTTTTCCCATCTTATCCAAAGTTACATCTGCTTACCAATACTTTTTTTGTAGATTGGGGGAGCTACCATAGGTTTGTAAGTGATTACTTGTTTATGGTACATTGAGGAAGCTACTCTCCATTTTCAACATTTTGTAACTTTTGGCAGTTTTTTCCAGGCTATGTGTCATATATATATATATATTTCATCTGTTTATTGTTTCATATGTAAAGGGCTGTCACTCATGGACTTTGAGAAAAATGTGTGTGGATTTCAACCCATACATATTGACCCTTGATTGATACAACTGGGGTTTTTCTGCTTTTAAAAATTGGGAATCTCACATACCCATCATATTGTCTCTGGTGCAACATTCCTCTGGACTCCTCAGTGCCCATTTCCCTTCTTTCTTCCAGCAGAACATGGAATTCTGCCACCTCAATTTTCTAGTCATTAGTGTAGTGATCTGAAGAGGTTTCCTCCTGAGTGGCTTTTCTGCAACAAAGTCAAACTTTATATGTGTCATGTGTACCTGCTAGGTGAGAATAGAGTTGTTTGTGTTATACTCATTGCTGTGCCAAACAATGATTATACAACAACATAACACTCAGGATTCAAGGCAATTTACCCAGGCAGACTAAACTTCTTGGTCTAAAACTTCTTGTGCAAGGCATTTCCATTCGATGTTTTCTGTCGAGGTGACATACTCCAGTGTAACCCAAGGCACTACCCTTGGCACATACTTATACGGGCCCATTATTACTTTCACACAAGACCTGTGTCTGTTTACTTCATGCTGCTTCAAGTCATAATTATACAGCATTTCTCCACTGACTCAGTGCTGTATGCATCTTTTCTGAATGCATTGGTGCCTGCCAATTCAGTTCTGCCTTTCTGGTGTTGCTGTGTTAATTACTGGTAGAAGAGCATAACTGTTTTAAAAGTAGTGCTGTACCCCACAAAGGTACTCTCTTTTCATATTCTTGTGAAACTATTTTTTTCAATGGCCATATCCTGCTTTATTAAATATTGATGTGTCTTCAGTGGCCCTTTCACATGTACTGTGTAAGAATCTTGCTTTGGATGAGAAGGAATAAGATTGTTTGGAAGTTAACATTTTCTTACAATAAAAATATATTTCCAGTAGGTTCTTACTTCCTATCATCTGCTTCCCACCTTTTCTCTCCCTGATATCAGTTTTTCTGGTTTGTATCTGCCAATTTTCAAAAGTGAGGATTGCTCTAGAATAGTAGAGAGAGTTAGAGCTGTATTAGTAAAGATGGTGTAGTATGATAGGTGGAGAGTTGTCAATATGGTCAATACATGTTTTGAAATGACACAGGACTGATGGAGTGTAAAAGACTGGTTGGTGTGCTATTTGTGAGAAAATGTTTAGAAGTTCTTAGAGAGCAGACTAGGATTGAGATAGTTTTGGGTAAGGGGAGGTAAGTACCCACTGGAATTACATTTTCAGTGTAACAAAATGTCAACTTTTAACCATCATTTAAATATAAATATGGACATAATTATTCTTGCACCCAAATTTTAATTTGGTTTCATCATACTTAGCTATAAGTAACCACAGTTTCATCATTTGTCTGTATGAAATTTGTCATAGTTTTTCATTGAACATATTAATTCAGACATCTTTTCATCATTTTTACAATTTAAAATTCCTCTGAGGAACCTAGCATGTAAATATTAAGTACTCTAAAGATTAATTGGATAATGAAAGGGGAATATATAATTTTTGGAAAAAAATCTTGAAATATATATTTTTAAGAATTAATTCGTTTTTCAGAGCAATTAAAATTTGTTACAACATATATCCAAATTTGTACTTACAAAAATTATATGTAATAAAAGAAATGACTAAATTACACTTCTTGTATTCTAGTGTCATTTAGATGTTTGATGGTAAATGTTTCTAAAGCATTAGGAGTATTTTGCATCTGTGATCTAGTGATTTTATATTTCAGCACTAAAGGAGAATCCTTATACCAGGTTCTTGAGCTTTCTAAAGATGCCCAGCCTGAAGATATCAAGAAATCATATCGAAGGGTTTGTATAATTATATACTGTAATTTCAACATGCTGTGTTTGTATGGCTACACTAGTACCAGTGTGTCAGATTACAGTTTTAAGAAGATATAATTGTTATAGTTATCCTTTGTTGTTGATGGCTGAAAATGGTATTATCACACTGATATATTATTATAATATCTTAACAGCTTATGGTATTGAATTGATAAATTTAAATACTCCTTACTTATGTTAAAATTTTGTCCATTTGAAAAAAACAACTGAAAAACTAAGTGTATGTCTGGTAGATTGTGATAAAAATTAAAACAAAACTGGAATTTACTGTAAATAGAAAATATTTAAGGCATTAGTAAATGTTCTTAAGTTAACATTTATTGATTTAAATAATTTGTTTTTCATAAATTTTGTTGTTTTTTTGGGAAAAATGTTACAACCAGTTATAGATTAACTTTTTAAAATACATTTAATGAAAACTAAAATATTTTGATTTGCATATTTACTGAAACAGATTTATTTTGTGTTAAGAATTAAATACAAATAATTTTGACTTAATATCTTTTCTTAATAAACCTTTGCTAGAAAACTTAACTGTATCTGTAATGGAATATATTTTCATTGATCTGTATAATTATTATTGAAATTGTAAATGTTAAGCCTAATTGTGTTTAGCTTTTCATATTTTGTAAATGTTTGAAAAGACTTACAGTAGGTTGAATAAAGCTCTGATGTTTCATTATACCAACTTGTACAATCACTTTGGCTTTTTCTGTAATTTTTTTCCATAAAACATGTCTGGGATGTCTTTGTTTTTGATATGTTATTTTTGTTATTTGTATTTTACCATAATTAAAATAACTCCACAGATATCTAACTTTGGTTCTGCCTAGAAGGAAAACTTATTGGTTGAAATGAAAAAAAAATATATATATATATACACTTTAGCCATTTCTACAGCTTTTGACATGTTTTAAGTAGTTCTATGATAAATAATAATAAGTTATTGTACCAAAATCCATTATTAATTTAAGATTTCTGATTTTTTTTTTTTTCCATCCAGCTGGCACTCAGGTACCATCCTGACAAAAATCCTGATAATCCTGAAGCAGCTGATAAGGTTTGTTTTGTAATTATTAGAAATTTATGGGAAACATAGATGTAATTTCTTACTATATGTTACCTTCAGCAGATAAATAGTATATAAAACTTTGTATATAGCAGACAGATTGTAAGACTAACAGAACTAAAGGTAAACTAGAGATCAAAAACAGAAAATTAAAAAAAAGTTACAAGAAACTGCCAATGTGAAAACTAATAGCAAGGGCAGTTTTCAATATGTTGAAGGTGACTAAACTTCCCAAATGATGATTTGACTCTTGAAGTATGCTGATATTAAGTGTTTTTGAAAATTGAGATAGCTAAGCCTACAAATGTTTCTCTCCTCTATTCTTACAAAAGAGGATATTGGCAGTAATTCTGACACACAATATTTTCTGATAAATATTGACCTGGATCTTGTAAACAAGAAGTCTGAATGAAAGAAGAGAGGACCAGACAAGGTTTGCTAAAAGTTGTAGAATTCTATTTTTCACTTACTGTAGGTCAATAGAAAGTAGATTTGTGCCTGAGGATTGTAGAGTTGTCAACATTACTCTAATTTTTAGTTTGAGTGATAGGAGTTGACCTGAAATTATTGGCCACTTAGTCATCTGTAGTGGGAAAATTTATAGTGAGTCTTGTAAGGAAACTTTGCAAAATCATTTAGTAAAATAAATTATTGTCAAAGAAAGTCATTATGGATTCACAACAGAGAAATCTTGTTTTACTAATCTGTTAAGAAGTAACATTCTAAAAAAAAAAGTGTTGGATAGTGGAAAGAATATGGACTTGGTGTATTGGATTTCAAAAAAGCTGGTTGATAAGGTGCCACATAGAAGATTAGCTAATAAAATAAGGTTGGTCTGAGTTTTGGAAATATTAGTTAAATAGTTGGTTTCATAGGAGTGAGCAAAAGACTTATACAGGTTCACACAGGGTTCTTACCAACCTGAAAAGTTGAAAATGCATAATTATAAATTGAGGATTGAATATCCTGTATAATGTGTAAGTTATAATCCTTAGTTTTTGAAAAGTCATGGAAAAATAATTTTAATCACATTTGTTTTCACATACCATGGTCTTGTGTATTACTGTTAGTGTTTGTCTATTAATTACCCTTTCCAACCAAATAATTTTGTTAAAGTTGTTTATTGTCAAAACATTTGCAGAAAGAGTCATATTTAACCTATTGACATGTCTAGCAGAGGTAATCACATTCAAGGTTACAGTCATACATAATGAGGTGCAAATAATTTTGATGTGACAACTGTTAACTGTTGTGTAATAACTATTTGTGATTGTTTCTTTTTATTCTCTTTAGTATTCCAAGTTTGTAGTAATGGACCTTGACATTGTCATTAATGCTCTTCAGCAGTTTGTGTGCTGAATTAAAATGCTAAAATCCAGGTTTTTTCATGGTGGACACAGCACAGGTAGCCAATTGTGTAGCTTTATGTGCTCAACCTCAAACAAATATATTAAATTAATAACATGAAAGCAAACATTAACTGAAACTTTCTTCAACATGAAACCTAAGAACTCAAAAGCATAAATGAGTTAGAGATGGGAACCCACTTAACAGCATGACTTTAAGATCTTGGCATAGTTATGGATAAGTGACTAAAGCCTTTAAGGTAATTCAAGACTTATAGGAATAAAGTTAATGGAATTTCATTGTTGTTTTTATAGAGATTGATTGCAAGTCAAAAGATGCAGTTATCTCTTTGTCACAAATTATATCTCACTTGGAGTACTGTGTATAGTTTTTCTTTCATTATCTAAGGAAGAATACTGACTTATTAGAAAAGGTTCCAAGTAGGGCTGCTAGGATGAGTTTGGGGATGTAATGTTTATTGTAGAAGGATTGGTTAAGAGAACTTATTTTTTCTTGAGAAAGGATGAATTAGAGGTAATCTTATTAAAGTTACTGGATTATTTGGGGGATTGATAGGATAAAGGTTGTATTCTCAAGACCTTAGAATGTGAGGACAGAAGTTTAAGATTTGTAACTGAAGGCTAAGCTGGAGTTAAAACATTTATTTTTAATTGGGTTGACATATTTAAGGAATGAGTAACTATTGGCATTAAAGTAGACTGGGGCTTTACAGGAGTTTAAGAGGGGAATCTGCCATTTTCTGAGAATTAAAGAGTGACTTTAAAGGTTTATATATATTTCTAGGGTTAGTCTGTAAGGACAGCCTTAAAAGGACCGTATGGTCTTTTGTTGTATTTATGTTATGTTATGTCATGTATTATGTATTTATAATGCTAATAGTGAGTGTTGTATGTTGTAGTTTTATAGGTTGTCATAAGTAATCAATTGTTGTATTTTACTAACACCAAGGCTCTGTGAACTATTTTTTAAAGGACTATAAAAACTAGGGTTGATCTGTAAGGACAGCCTTAAAAGGACCATATGGTCGTTTGTTGTCTTTATGTTATGTTGTGTCATATATTATGTATTTATAATGCTAATAGTGAGTATTGTAAGTTGTAGTCTTATATGTTGTCATAAGTAACCAACTGTTGTATTTTACTAATGCCAAGGAACTGTAAAATATTTTTAAAAGGACTGTAAAAACTAATATATTTTTTAAAATACTTCCTACTTCTTTCTCTTATAAATAAGACCAATATTAGATGTGTTGTAACTATTACATTCAGAATTCTTTAGTAATAAACTTTAGATTGTTATTGTCAGTCATTTTTCTAAACAGATAGATAAAATAACTAAACTTGTTTGAATAAGTTAGAAGCTCTGCATTCTATTTTCAGGTCTGGTCTTATGATCATAGGCCCAGTGACGATCACGTCATAAAATTTCAACTGTTTCATGTCATTAAATCTAATTTAAGATCTTCATTTCTTAGAATTTTGTCTGAAAAATGCCTTTAAATTTATGGCCATTTTTTTTCATCCATGAAAAATTTTGAGCAAGAATAATTTTTCTTTTTTTTATTCTCAAATACAGTTGACTACATTTATCAATGCTCAAAAAAAACATCTACTTCTGAATTCTGCCAGCATTTATCATTTTGTGCTTATAATAAATTGAAATATTTTCTTTTTAGTTTACAAGGAAATTAACAATAGCATTGAATTTTTGTTTTAATTTCTGACTAAAATTATATTGGGTGAAATTTTGCCAGTACTGAGCACTAGAACTTACTTTTATCAGACCTCACTTGTACTGCTTTTTTAGATGTGGATCCATTCCATTGTTCTATTGCAAAGCATTTATTTGTTGACACTCAAATTATTGTTTTCTTTTTTTTTTACACTTATTTTTACATATGAAAAAACAACAGGTCCACTTCATCTAGTATTTCTGTTTTTGAGTTTTTTTTAATTTCACCTCCACCTCATATTCAATAGTTATCACTTTATTCTGATTAAAAATGCAGTAGGAAAAGTTTGCACATTTTGTGAAATATTCTCATAAAAATTAAGAAATAGACTTGCATTCCAAATTATATGAAACACATTTTAATATTTTGTTATGCTTTGTGTTTTTGTTATAATCTCTAGGCTGTCATTAAGGTGATTTAATTCTACCCTTCTAGAAAAAATCTCTGAGGTGTTGAGCATATTATTATCAAAATAGTGTATTTCTAATGCTAGTGTGATTATATATACATGACTATAATACATCTTATCCATTTAAGGTTATTTTCCTCATTGTTAGTTCAAAGAGATCAACTGGGCTAATACAATCTTGTCTGATCCAGAAAAGAGAGAGATATATAATTCATATGGATCTGTAGGCCTATACATTGCTGATCATTTTGGAACTGAAAATGTGAAAATGTACTTCTTGCTAACAAGTGGTTGGTGTAAGGTGAGTGTGGAGTTATTTTTTGGTTTGAACAAACAGAAAAACCTTTGATACTAGTTTGTTTCCCTGCAACATCTAAATGTTGGTGAATTACACAAAATTATACTATCTGTAGGGTTCCTATGCATTCTTGACATAGGGAAATATTCAGAAATTTCATTTAACAGTTCTCTAGGCTTGAAATATTTATGATTGTTTTTTAAAATTTTGGAAATCTACATAGGATTTGAGAAAACAAAATGTTTGAAAATCCAAACATCTGCAGCATTGCATTCCTTTGCTTGCCGAGGTTGTTTCATCTGCTCTTTAAATCCATAGGACCTAGACATCATTTAACTTAAGTTGCAACATTTTGTACCATGAAGGGAGCGCATGATGTGTGCCATCAACTTGTGTACAATGTCATCAGTTCATAAAGTGCCATAATTAGATGCTGGTAAATTTGTGTTCTTAACACATCATCTAGACTGATGATGTGTTGATTTTACACAAGTATTTCTAGAATGGTAAGGCATCAGTTATTATAGCTTAAATAGCATTTAACAGTGATATATTAATCATCTGGCTTCAATTTTATGACAGATTTAGACCACTTTCATTGTTCTTGTTTCAGAAGCACATTGCTAGTATAAAATTTCACCACCATTTATTCTAACTTTGAGAATATTTCTTGAGCTCACTTAATAGAGTTATTTATGTAGTTGTTTGTGTTACAGATTCTCATGGTTATTAATCTATTACACAGGCTTTCTTATTCTGTTGTGGACTCATCACTTGTTGCTGCTGCTGTTGTTGTTGTAATTGTTGCTGTGGGAAGTGTAAACCAAATGTTCCAGATGAACCTGATAACATCAGTGACCTAGAGGTAAATGTATAAAATTAATTTGTTGAAAACAGTAGATTTATCTTAAAACTAGTGGTACTGAAAACAGGGATTTAAAATGGAAGAAAGAAAATTACAGACAGAATTGGTTTGATTGCACACATTTTAAACTGTTTTGGAATTAAATTTATGATCTAGAGGTAAAGTTTCAACACTTGGTAGGCTGCAGTTATGATCTCATTCTAAGCAATTTTATCTGTTTAGAAATGGTTTCAGTGACCATTAAGTGAATTTTTAATTAAGGTGGATTAGGAATTATTTGTTTTCCAAATAAGTAGTCAGTAAAAGCAGGATTTTGGAACCTAACAGAACCAGCTATTGTGATGAGTCACATGTCAAAGGCCATGTCATTGCATTTGTTGACTTACATTCAAAATTTTATTGAACCATTATTTTTTTAATTTATGTCAATACGTTTGGTATCAAATTGTAAATTATAATTTAAATAATAATGTTATACTTTAGTTAATTTCTTAATTTAAAAGTAAAAAAATAGCTAAACATCGATTTTTTTTTTGTGTGTGTCACTTGGTGTGTTCAATGCAGCACTGATTCAAATTAGTTGCTTGTGAATTCAAAATATAATGTGTTTGTAGTTCTATATAGATTATTAACTCAAATCACTGATATTTACAAACTATAATATAAAATAAGGACCTTTTTTGATTGTTAAGTCATTGCTCACATACTGACTCAGACACAGTGGACTCCCACCCAACTTTTTAAATTTTTGGAAATACTTCCTTATATACACTTACTTCTATGTATGACATGAATAACCAATCAGAAGCTCAGGATATATCCTAATGCTTTTCTCAAGCATTTTAATTTGTTATTGTGTTAGCCTTGTTCTTTTCACACAATATTTCAAAAGATAAGGTAAGTCTTTAGTAAGCTTGAAATTTCATATTTTTTAGACCCAAATACAGCTCAGTTACTATGCTTGATAAATTATAGTGGAATTCTATGGTATTTATATAGCAATTTATGAGTTTTTAGTTATTAAAATATAAAAATGTATAAAACATTAAAAAAATTTCACTTACTTCATGTGGAAAGTTTCATAATAGGCTTAGTAGCCTCCAACAAGCAGCAAATGAATACAAAGGTTGTAACTAGAAGAAATAATTCTTTGCTTTACTTCTCCATTTACTGTTCTGTGTTTTAAGAAAAATAAGTTTAAAAATTTATTTGTAAATAGTATTAACGTATATACATATATAATGTATAATAATTGAAATGTGAATATATATTACAAAATGCTAGTCCACTAAAACACAGCCAAGACGAGTTGTTTTGTAAAGAATAAAGGTCAGTTTTATATTATTGGATACAGTATCAGGAATGCCCATGCACTGTATCATTGTAACTTCTATATTGTTAACCAGGCATAGCTGAAAGGTCAATATAATAAAAATAATAAATATATACAAATGTATAATGTTATGGGCAGTAAGCTATTTAAACTAAATATTTGTGTTTTCATGTATAATCTGTAGTCATTCTAGAACAAGAAAAGTATAATTTAAATTTATTTCTTGATTTTTTTTATGGTGGTTACGAGGGTGGTGAAACTGTCAGACCCCATAGAGTTAGGGTAGAGAAAATAACAGAAAAGTATAAATTTTACTGAAAACAAATGTGAAATGTATTTAGGAGGATTTAGAGATTGCAAATAATATTTGAGATTTTAGGAATGAACAATAGTTTTTTTTAGTTTTAACTTGAAAATCACTTTGCCCTTGGACTAGTAACAAAACAGACTTGATATTTCCACAAACAAATCTATAATAAAAATACTACATTAAAAATCTGATTTTCTCTGAAAGCAAGACTTGTAATATTTGCTATAAGCTACCAAATTTTATTACAATGAACTTATTGCATTAAAAGTTATGATGTAAGTACTTATATATATTATACTGAGCCCATTGAGAAAGGGTTAACTAAAAAAAAAATATCTCGTCTTACAATTTTTGTATATATTTCAATTTGTACATGAGCCTTATAATTAACTTCAAAATTAAATACAACTAAGATAGATCTTCTGAAAGATCTCCAAGCAAGATTCACCAGTAATTGAGACACTTTAGGGAATTTTATTATTTCACTATCATAATTCAGATATTTACTTTCTGTAGGGAAGTGGGTGGTTTATCCCCAAAATGTATCACTTCCCCTTCTGAAGTTTAGCAGATGTACATGTACTTGTAAAGATCTTGTTTATAAACATATGCCATCTCAAGCAATTGAATGCCCTTTGCCGTGTCAGTAACCAACTGCATCACCTCATTCCAAAGAAAATTCTCAATCAAATAAATTTTTTTTCAAGTAATGTGTGTGTGTGTGTGTACATATGTACAAGATTTTTCTTTTTCACCACAGAAGAAATTTAAAAACGAATTTGTGATGTACATGCCTAATGCATTTCTTGATTGGTTGTGTCCTCTGCTGTGGACTGCAGTTTTGCCTATTCAAGGCTCATCAGCACAGCTTGGGTTAGCAAACCCAAGAAATATTGTTAGACGTCCTGTAATAATAAAGTTTATGTAATATCTATAGGGTTTTTGAGTCTCTTTCCTTCACCATATACTAACCTAAATTAATTTTTATTACTTTATGGTAAAATAAAATGTACTCAAAACCCCATAATTTTTTTTTTATGAGCACTATTTTTTTCCATGTCATAAATTTTTTGGAAACTAATGTGCAGTGGCAGCTTATGATGTTTTGGATGGGTGAGACACATGCTTACATGTAGCTAAATGTTCAACCAAATCATTGTATGTCACTTCCCACAAGTTATTTTCTTTGCAGAGTGTTTCTCACTTCCTTGATAGGCATTCTATAGCTTGCCTAACCAAACTATTCTCTTCAGTGGAACTCTTATCAAATATAATTTTCTGTTTCTTTAAGTTTTTAAGTGCATATTTTAGTTTTTACTTCACACTGAATGACTAGGTTAAGTAAGTTTGTATTTAAAAGCTTAAACACATTAATGTCTTATAGAAATTTTCTAATTCTGTGATTGCAATTCTATTTGTTTAGGATTACAGCTACATAATTTTTCTTTATCAGGTTGGATAACAATAACATCTTTATTATTAGCTAGTTATTTCAGGGCTAAGATTTCCTCTATGGAAAAGGGGGGAAGGAGTTATTTGATAGTTTCAAAATATGGCAAGGCAATGTTTCCTATTCTAATTTTAACAAAATTGTACATATCAAGAGTGGTAGTACTTTTAAAGGTAGATTGGGATTTTAAAATTTTATAACCAGCTTCAAAGAGATGAAGATAATTGCTAAATTTAAGTGGTGGCAATCAGAGAATTAGTCCTTAAGTAGAGTTTCAGTGAGTTCAACATTACTGTAATTGGAAATTGGATGGTTTGGTTAATGATTCAGGATAATTAGTGGGAGATAACTTATTAAGGTTTGAATTTTGTATGTGTTCACAAGTGACTGTAATTTTAAAGTTCAGTGAATATATATATATATATATGTTTGGAGTGTGGCTGTAGTCAATCCAAAAAACTGAGTGTTAAAGCTCCAAATAATATACTCCACATTGAGTTTTTCCTTATGCTGGTATTTCAAATTTATTTCTTTGTGAAGAAAATCACACTAGCAGGGATGATAGGCCTGTGAGTCCCAAATCTGGTGACCTTGTGGCTTTAAAATTCAGGAACTTTGGGGTAAAGTAACACTAGTTGCAGGTAGTAAGAAATGGAATCTTATGGTTGATTATTCCCAACTTTGTTATCCAGTTTGTCAAAAGTCTTGAAGAGAAGTAATGTGTCAAATCCATACTGCTATTTTAGTGCAGTAGCAGTTGATTAATTTGGTAGAAAACAAAGTGTAATAATGAATAACAGAGCCAACAAGAACAGTTGTAAAGAACTGTAATAGTTTGAATGTTTCTAAGTTATATATATTCCATCATCAGCAAATCTATGAAAATAATCAAAAGAATAATCTTCAGTATACAGCACTACCATTAAAATAAAATGACATTATGTTAGGAAATTAAAAATGTTCATCCAAAAAGATATTTGGATAAAGCAAGGGGAGAAGAATTGGTACTTCTGTTAATGTTTGATTTTCATTCATAATATGTAAACTGTCTTTTATCAACAATTTGTAATCATTACAACCAAAGTTTGAATTTCAAAGTTTTCTAAAAGAAAGGGTGGAAGAGGGTGCAATGATTTTAAGTACAAGTTTTGTTGGCACAACACTTGGTCATTCTATTATATTTAACATTATTTGTTTGAATGTTCTTATGTATAAATATGAAGATATGATTGAAGATTTAGTACCAGTCATTTAATGTTTTATTGCACAAGTTATTTCAACTGAAACATAAATATAATTAATCATAAAAAAAATATATTTGGTTTAAGTATTTAGATTAGTATTATGGACATGGAAATATTACCTGATGCAGTGCTTTAACTGGTAGGCTGCTAATATGTATAAAGCAAATCAAGTTTTCTGACTACAGAAAAAAAAGAATTGTTACTAAAACAAAGTAAAACTTCCTGAAAGTATGCTAAGTTAATTTTAAAAAATTTAAAACTGTCTTGAATTATTGTCTAGCCTGTGTTGATGTTGAGATTCAAATTTTTTGATCATTTGAATGTTTTGTATAACTGCTGGAAAATTCTAAAATAAGTGCTTGTGTCAGTAGAAACTTTTGTTTACTGTGTACTTGTTTGTGTGTTGCTCTTTTTTTTACTGTTGGGCTGCTTTTTCTTTACCTGTGTTTAGAAAGATTTTGTTGATGGTGCTTCTGGTGAGAGGATAATGTCTATTTCTGCCGATAAAAAGGTGAGCCACACAAACTGTCACTGTTTTTTTACACGTCATTTTACTTGGATTTTTTTTTTTCCCCCTTTTGTGATCAATGATTGCTTTGGAATATACATAAGCTCTGTTAGTTTGAAAAGAATTCTTAGGAAAATAACATTACTTGAGTAATACATGTGTTATATGATATAACAGCATCATATAAACTGATACACTTGTTAAATAATCATGTTTATTTGTTTCTGCTGTTTATGCACCCATTCAAAATGTTCATATTTTCAATTACATAAAAACTCACTGAACATTACTAGAATGTTAAATTCTTTCCAGGACATTCTGTGTTTACTTAGGCTTGTGTTTGATAACTATTGAACTTCTCTTACAACTTACTGGAATTTGTGAGACTCAACACTGTATTTTATCAGCTACTAGTAAGCCACAATAACTGATGTAAGGTCAATGATCATAGGTCTGGTGGTGTTAAAAATTTAGTAATCAAAGAGATCTAAATGAATTTTGAAGCAAGTTAAAAATATCCTAATTTTTTTAGAGTAGTGTATTATTTTAAAGGACTAATACAATAGTTCTCACTATTTTTAAGTAGTGGTAGTGCATTATGTGAAATAAGTTGGAATACATTAGTGCAGTGGTTCCCAACCTTTTTTATGCTCCTCATCCCTAAAAAATTTTAATATGTTCTCCTACCCCTCACAGTAATTATTTATTTAAGAATAAAGGTGAAGGTGGTCAAAACCAATGTCATCTCACACCCCAAAGGTTGGGAACCACTGCATTAGTGTATATAATTAATTAGTAAGATACTCTTGTGGATCTCTAAAATAGGAACGCTTTTGCTTTTACTTTCACAGTCTTATAAAATCTGAAAGTAATTTGTTAATATGTGGTTTGGTGATTGATCAAAAATAGTCTTGTTGCTTCCAGAAACCAGAATGTTTCATAAAGCTAAAATGGAATTTAACTAAATGTTGATAAATAGTTGGAGAAAGAAATTTTTTTCTTGTCTTACAAGTAGCATGTTTATATTTAATAAAGTGGCTATTTCTCAACAAATAATAAAATAAATGAAATTAAACTTATATTATTAAAGTTTAACAGGGTTAGTAAAATACAAGATTGTTTACAAATTTATTAAAAAGTTGGTTTGGTCAACAGTTTGTACGTTTTTTCTTTTGAATTATCTGTTTCATTATTTGAGATTTCATAACATAAGCAGCAGAATATTACTATTTAATACTTTACAATTTTCTTATACAACTAGTGTTGTGTTACTACTGTTTTAATATAAAGATACCTGTAGTTCATGAAAATGTATCAAAACATTCGACTTTCTAAGAACTGTTTTTTATTACAATAGGATGAAAATGTTGACAAAGAAGAAGAAAAATGTAACCCTTGTGTAACTCAACCTACAATAAGCAAACAAGTACTCATCCCAGCATCTACATTGCCAGCAGCTGATGAAAGAACTAGTCTGAATTCCTCATCATGCACTTCTTATAATACTGGCGACTCGGAGTTGATAAAACCTGGAGAAAACCAAGATACATATTTGTATGAAAAGAAAGATTCAGGCTCTTGTGGATGATGTTCCAGAGTAATTTAAAATGTGTATGTAAGAATAGGACTTTAAAAAACAAATGTTTCAAGCATCACTACATCTTGATTTATTTTATTTTGGCTACAACGTTTGTCTTCCATTTTCTTTCTTGTTTTTATGCTGAATTCTTTATTATGTTAGTTGTTTGAAAATTATAATGTCACGAGCATCCAGTCATAAGAGGTTAAATTATGATTGGCTGGTACGATATGGTCGTAACACGTTTAATGTGGTTTTTAATACGAAAAGTAAAAACTTATCATTATAAAACCTTTAATTTTAACCATATTATAAAATGGTGTATTAGTTTATGAATGTTAATATGAACCAGATAGTAAAAATTCTCAAATTTTTTTAATGATAATATAAGTTAGAATTTAGTTCCTTGGTGTAACATGAGGTCCATTCTATCATAGTGTATCAGTTCTTGAGGGATAGTAGGAAGCTTTTTATAAAACAGTTTTCAGTTTGTTATTATACAGTGTATTAACTCCTGGATGTTATAAAGTCCATTGTAAAAAAAAAAAAAAGTGTAACAGTTCTTAAATGAAAATAAGAAGCCAATTATAAATTATTTTCTATCACCTGGTGATAAAACTTGAAACTCATTTAAAAACAAATACCAGTTCTTTAGCAATATTATGAAGGCTATTATAAAACACCAGTTCAGTGTTGTGGTTGAATATGTAAAGTTCAGTACATCAAATTTGTTAGTGTGGTTACTCTTCTCATAATATTTAACTAGGATATTTTATTTTGTTAATTATTTTACTATTATAGCTTGTTTTAATTATTTAAATATAGAAGAAAATTTACAGTCGTCCTGTAAAGTCAACACTTTATAAATTTTTATAAATACTGTGGTGAATGAGACGCTCAGCACGTAATATAGCCCATCACCAAAGAAGTTTTGCTTTTCTCCATTTGCTCTTGTTCATGGTTACTAACAAGAGGTGAAAATAATAGAAACTGGTATTACTCAGTGGCAAGCAATGCATCAAGTGATAGATTGGGATTTAAATTTGATGTATTAATGAATATTTAACGTTATTTTTTCTGGGCTTATTTCTGAGATTGTTTAATTTCTACTAACCTTTATAATCTGTTTCAGTGCAACATCTGTTTGACTTTACACTTAAGTCAAGCACATGAAACACACATAACAGCATAGTCTATAATTGTCATTTAAGGAGGGACGAGATCAAGATGGTGAATCACACAAAATTGACAGCCTTGTACATTTTGAAGTGTGTGACTAGATCATCAGGTGGCAGCATGGGTCACAATCTTTGTAACTGAACAGGTTAGACTGCCCATTAGAAATTGGATAACAAAAAACATATTTGAAATTTTCTCAGTCTTTGTTTTTTGCCATTATTTTAATGTTTAAAGAGACTGTAACAATTAGGTTAGCATTGATAATTTATATGTGCCTTAAAAAATCATTGAGGTTATTTTATAGTTCTTAGCCCCGCAGTAAATTCACAGACTTCTAACACTAAAAGCCAGGATTTGTTTCCCTGTGGTTGATATAGCAGAAAGCCCAATATGGCTTTGCTACAGAATAAATAATTGTTGGGGATTTATGGTTATTTTATCATAGAATTCATTGTTATAGAATTTTAGGAATGAGAAATGTATTATTCAGTTTCCTTTTTTTTATAAGCAGTAGCCAAAGTGAAAAAATTGCTGTACAGTTAACAGCCTTTCTGTTGTTAACCAAAGGTAATTGAAAATTTTATAAACACTTACGCTCATTTTATTATTTTCAAAATATAATAATAATGAAGTGGCAATTGGTGGATACTTCATGCATATATACAAAATAGTTGTATTTAAACAGCAACCATGAACAATTTTATACATGCATTTCAACTTGATAACTAAGTTGATAACTTAGTATGCAGCAAGAGATTTTGCATTTTGAAGGCAAGAGGTCCAATTCCCATTTTCTTACAATGGAAGGTTAGTTTATGTGAGTTGAAGCCGAGCAGATGGTATGAAAATCACATGTATATAGTAAAATAAGTAAACAGGCATGCTTTCACAGTACTATACGAATTGAAATTTTGAGTGGTAATGTGTTTATGTTTACTTTTCATAGTTAAGGAGAATGTACTGTAATAATTCTTTGTGCATTGCTTTATTAGTATAATAAAATTCTACCAAATTTTAAAAACTAAATACATACATAGAACAATCATTATATTGTTTAAAGATGTTTGACAACTCAGACCAATACCACTCTAAAATCTTTTCGGTCTATTAGGTTTGATCATATAACATTCAGTGTTATAACTTTTGATAAAGAAATGAGAAAGCCGTTTCCCAATTTTAACAAGTTTTCATTACTTTTACTTTTTTTATATATTATGGAAACTATAATGTGTAATTTCTTGGTAGCAACTGGTAACAAGTTATAATTTTTGGAAGAAAAAAAAGGGTTTGAGATAATGCACAAATCATTAAATTTTTTTTCTCATCCACATAATGTTTGGTGAAGGTAAAGTGTGTTACCCTCATTCCATATTATGCACTGTCTGGAAATAAATTGCAGTAAAATTAATGGATGCTGGTGAACTTGTAAATAATTTTGAAGACAGTTGATGTTATCATGAAAAGGTTAAAACAATCCCTATACTCCATCAATTAAATTTGTGGGATTGATGCCAGAGTTATGTTTCGTACAAACCTATAAATGAAAACTTCTCTGTGTGAGCCATTGGTAATAATCCTACAGTATTCATTTTGGAGAGACTAATATGTACTCTTATGAACTACTCTACAGTTTTCTTTCTTTGAATTTGCTTACACTGCTCTAAACATTTAAGTTTTATTTAATGGACTTTCCAAAATTTAATTTCACATATCAGTAACATTTTTCTCCTGTCACCTAATTTTACCAAAGTTTGAACCTCTGAATAAGTAGAAGGATGAATTCTGAAGAAATTGCAGTGGCTTGTAAAGTGTGCTATGAACATTCATAAAAATAAGTGAAACACAGAACATACAAATGGTAATCAGCATCAAAAAGCTAATGTGTGCTGCAAATGGCTCATTAAATAATTTGAAGCTTAGGGTACCTGTCATGATCTGTAGATTATAGTTACAACCTGTGTCTAATAAAATTGACTATGCTGTGATTTTGAAATAGGTTCTCCTTCTATTTCGAGGTTATTGTTCATTATAGTGAAGAACCACTAAGATCTTGTTTCTTTAACCTATTGCCTGCAACTGCTTTAAACACCCATGGAATTTTTTGCAAGTCATGCATTGCACATAGCATACTCACATTCAACTTGCAGATCAGCAGTGAAGGGTTAATGTTTTATACAAAACAAAAATATGCATATTTAGTGTACATAGAATAAATTCTTCTTGTGGGAGCATAAAAAATTATGCAATTGAAAAAGTCATGTAGTGGTATTTCACTCCAACATTACTGTAGATTTTATATAACATGACCAGTGTTTCAGGCAAACTAATTCTTTTTAATCTCAGAGGATAGAAAGTATATACATTTTATTAAAAATATATATAATTTTGAAGGTAGTTTCAGTTCAAAATAATTGCAGAAGATTTATATCTTTCTTAGTTTGCCACACTTGTTCTTAGTTACATTTCTGATTCTTTGCTTTATAAGTAAAGATTTTTGTTACAAGTAGAAGATTATTTCTACTGGAGACCAATGAAGTCTGGTATTAAAAAAAGCTACAGTAAATGGCAAAACAAAGATCTGATACAAATGTTAGGCTTACAAGTTTCTAATAATATTAGTTATATCTTTATTACTAAAATTAAAATTAGTTAAAAAATAATGAATAAAACCTATTAGATTAAATCATAAACTGCTAATGCCTAATTGAAAGATATTTTAACGGATCATTCACTTGTCAATGAGACTGTTTAGGCCCATAATGGAGATGTTGGTTGGTTGATTTGATGTTTTATGGCAAAAGAGCTAGGCTTTCTGCACCAAACATCCAGTAAAATGTTAAAGTAAATTTAGTAAAATTCATAAAAAGAAATTAAGGTAAAACAAAGTTTTAAAAAAAAGCATAAAATTAAGGTTTACATCTGGTCTATAGCATTAAAACTACAGTAACACAAGATGTAAAGGACTTTCTGTAGCATAATTGTAATTATCATAACTTGCCACAAAGACTAAGAGGTAAATACAAAAACTGCCGTCAGTCACCTGAAGTTGGCTTTTCCAGTCCTGGTTTCAAGTTATTTGACGTTACAGTCATTTTCTAATTTCAACTCGAACTAGATGGACTGTGACTTTTAAAAGGGAATCACATTAAAAAAAAAGTGTAATGTATAAATTAAAAAAAGCATAAAAGGCATTAGAAAGGTTAATGGCCTTTAAAAAACTAAAAACATTTCTGAGGTGGACAATGCCACCATCCCGATAACGGTCTAACGTTATGGAGAAACCTTGGGACAGAACATGTTTAAAATGGTACCGTCATTGAGAGTCATAACAATGACAAGAAAGTAATATGGGGCTTATTGTGACCTGGGTGTCACACAGAGTACACATTGATGCATCAGTTTCAGATAAAAAAAAAATGTGTTAAAAAATTGACTAATGCGTAGTCTAATTACAACAACTTCTTTTTGATCCTTACGGGAGCAAGACTGCCAAAGAACAGGAAAGTGTCAAACCCATAAGAACTTGGAAACTCCATTACATTTTTAATAAAAATGGACAAATGGTCATGTAAGCCATACATATGGAGGTCTCGCAAAATGCCATTCCTCCACATTGTATCATAAGCCTTCTTAATGTCAAAGAATATTGATACAAGATGTTGTTTGAAAATGGCTTCTCTGCTGATGTTTCAAGACAAATCAGGTGTTCCATGGTGGAGAGCTGTCTTCAGAACTCACATTGAGTGGGTGAGAGGAGGTTGTGT
Organism: Tachypleus tridentatus; assembly: GCF_004210375.1. Classification (NCBI taxonomy): domain Eukaryota; kingdom Metazoa; phylum Arthropoda; class Merostomata; order Xiphosura; family Limulidae; genus Tachypleus; species Tachypleus tridentatus. The sequence goes on along the minus strand of NC_134826.1, from coordinate 43,952,190 downwards.
GATTCGAGGAACCAAAGAAGGCAAGCATTAACCATTCTCTTCAAGGTCTTACAGAGACAGCTCGTGAAAGCAATTGGACAGTAGTTTGAAGGAATCTTGGGATCCTTCCCAGGCTTAGAGAAAGGTAGGGCAATAGCCAGGCATCAGGAAAAACATTCTCTTGCCAAATCCAGTTAAAAACAATCAGAAGAATAGCAAGAGAACCAGGAGATAGATGGTGCAGCATTTCATGAGGTCCAACCAATAAAGGGTCAGTTTGAGTTTCACCAGTGTACAGGGACAATTATAGTCATAGAGACAATTAGCTCAAAAGGAAAGGGATGATCACTCTGCCCATGTCTTGATGGCTAAGAAGGTGGAGGAAGAAGTAGAAGTGCTAGAGACCATGCAAAAGCTTTCACCTAGAGTATTGGCCAATGCTCCTGGTATCAGCTACTTCCTGGCCATCAGAGAGCAAGATCAAGAGGGGGACAGAATTATATTGCCCACTGATTTTTTTTCATCTTGTCCCATATGACTTTGGAACTGGTGGTAGAAGATATACTGGTTGTGAACTTAATCCAAGATTCCTTCTGGCTTTGATGTCTTACAGACAATGGCAGGGTCAGGTTTTGCGAGAGCAGTGAAAGAGGGCCAGTTTGCATGATCCAGCTTTCACTGGGGCATGCGGGTCGGGTGGCATCAACCACACCCAGTCTCTCTCAAAATTATAAGAAAATGATCACTGCCTGGTGGATTACGATCAACCCTCCATGAGAAATGGGAGAATAATAAAGGGGAGCAAATTGAGAGATCAATAGCAGAAAACGGCTGACTAGGTGCATGAAATTAAGTAGAAGAACCAGTATTGAAAAGAGAAAGGTTGTGATCAGAGAACATATGCTCTACAGAGCAACCCCTCCTATCAATATCAGCACTTCCCTTGAGGGGATGATGACCAGTAAAGTCCCCAAGACTAAAAGGTTAGACAGCAACTGTTCAATGAGAACATCAAGGTCTGATTGATCATGTCTCTCCAGGCAACAGGTAGAGAGAAGAAACGATAGTACGACCCACGGAAACATGGATAACTACAGCCCAAAGGGTGTATCGAGTGGCAAAGACAGGGAGGGCACATGCTGATCAACCAGTAATGCCACCCCTCCATGCACTCGTCCAACACACAGCCTGTCACTTCTGTACAAAGAAAACCACTGAAAGGTGATGTATCAGCAGGTTTCAGAAATGTTTCTTGTAAAGACATACAGGATGGTAGGAAGCAATAAGTGTTTTGATGTCATCCAGCTTAGAACGTAAACCTCAACAATTCCATTGTATTAAGGTGGCCATTTTTATTTATGTGTAGGGAAATTGGGTTGACAACCCTTCTGTTTAAGATGTCTTTTTTCATTACTGTCTTTATTTGAGGAGGTTCTGTTGACCTCCAGGGGTCGAATGGGCAGCTATTGGAAGAGGATTCTAGCGACTGAGGACGTGAACGAATGATCGTTTTGCATCTTGATGTAGGAGAAGATGATGTACCTGAGGAAATGGCCGTACCACAACCAAAGGAAGTGGATCATGGGATTTGCTGGAATGTATATGATGGACAGAGATGGGTGTTGAAGTTGATTCATCAACTTTTTTAACCATGGAGGTCAAAAGACTTTTCATTTGTTTTGAGAACAATTCTTTTGAGGCACAGAGAGATCTGTCTGCACTCCCACTGTAGTAGTGGAATGAAGTGCAGCATCATACGTCTGACGGGTGAGAGTCATTACAATTGACGCAATGAGGGTCCATTTCACACTCACAGACATAGGGGTCCTTGACAGTGCAACAAACACATCAAATAACCATAATGTCTTTGAGTGACCGAACCACTGACACTGGAAACATCAGAGAGGGTTTAGAATGTATAGCCATACCCTTCAATTGAGATAACCTGCCTTGATGGTGGCAGGTGGATGTGGTGATGTAAATGTCAGAATGAGGACATTGGTCAGCATAGTAATTCCATCTTTGCAAACTGAGACACGCCTCGCTGCAGAAACTCCTTGGGTGCAGAAACCAGCGAGAATCTCTGACTTAGGGATGTTTTTCAAATCCCTCTCAACAATAACTTGTGATGAATTCAAAGTAGCACAAGGTGTAACCTCAATATGTATATCCCTAATCTCCTTTGAATGCAACAAGAGTTCACTGTGGTGATATGTGGATATTTCCACCAAATCAAAGCTTCTTTACTGACTTTAGAGAGCTAGCAAGTCCCTTCTGATTGAAGAAGGGAGACATTTCCCCTAAAGGTTTGTCTGAAGAATGCATTATAAGAAAATGAGGTACAGGTGTTACAGATGTTGAAAATTGCTGCTCAGAACCTTCAGGATGTCATCGTTTACTTATGGACTGTTTTTTCACTATTTCATTTACGTTTTTGTTTGGAGGATCCATAAAAAAGGAATATTTTTGTGGCCACTGACCCCACCCACCATGGAGCTCTACAAGGGGACACACTACAATGCCAAACAAAAACACTGCAGCAATGCCAGGGTTTCGTGAGCACTATACCCAAATACCAGCATTAGATGCAATGTCCACAACACCTGCTGAGAACATCCAACACTAGTACTTGGTTGACCCTAGCCCAAGCAGACCAGCCAATTGACTGAAGGGGGCCGCCCCAAGGCTGCCTGTCTACAGAAATTCAAGGCAAAAGTGGTGTGTTAGGGTTGGACCCCTCAACCACCAGGATCATCTCCTCCCCTTCATGGGTCACCATGCATTGCAAACATGTGGGTGGATGTTTAGATTCCAAAGGAGGAAAACTGAAAGAACAGAACCTTTCTTGGGAGGTCCCCTTACCACGTACAAGAATCCACACCAAGGGGACAGAATAACGAATCATTAGATTTCTTTGAGGGATTGGAATACATGTACTTTTGCAGAAAACTAGATAAAATATAGTTAAACATTCCACTATTTAATAAAAATCACTACTTCAGATTTTTAACTCAGTAAAGCTTTAAATTTACGTTAAACGTTTTGAATACCTATTTGTAAGCCCCTTAATACCGCAAATTTTAATGTGTCTTGATAAAAATTTATGTGAAAAAGTCACTACTAGATCAACCATAATTCGATTTTTTTGAGGGTTTAAATTAAAATGTGTCTATGCTTTCTCACTGAGCATCACTCCAATGTGAAAAAAGGGTATAAAAACTGTACAGTGGACTTTCAGACATTTAAAAACAACATATCTTCTACTAAATCTTGGATCAAACTTTGTGTTAATTTTCTTTAACATTGACAGATTATGTACTGGGATATTTTCAGAACTACAACCCAATTTCCTTCAAACTTTTTGGCTTGAAACTAATGAAAAATACAAATCACTTGTACTAAATTGAAACCAAGGATGCTTACAAGATTGATTATAAAGACACAACTTCAAATTTAAGAAAATTTGAAGGAAAGACATTTATCCAATTTACATTTGATCTGAGCAATGAAGCTTTTTTTTTTTTTTTACTTGATTACATATTAATTTTCAAAAACCTAATTTTAAACTTTTGCCAATCTATACCACCAATTTTTCAAATATCACCAAATTATGTATATTCATTAAAGTGAACAGGTAGATGTTTAATCAAGTATCTTTGAATCCATGCACTTAAAAAACATTCTAGTTTTTAAATGCCACTTTATAAACAATATTCATTTTTTTCCTGATAACAAATACAACTTTCTGGTTTCACTTCAACATCTTTTAATATTCCTCTCAGCAGGATTTACATATAAAAAGTTCAAATTAAACAAAACTCGGAAGTTGTTCGCTACCTATTATGCAGGTTTCCGTAACAGGCTTAGAAAGAAAAACTACAATGATAATTGTAGTATTTACTTTTTAATTTTTATAAATTATTTGCTGCAGTCTTCTGAAGAAACAGAATTATAGTAAGGTTCACTGCTTAGAGTAAAGTTAAATCTATTAAGCCTTACAATTACTACAAACATGTAAGGAAAACTTTTCTCCTTTAACTATCTACATATTTATAAAAAGAAGAAAAATGCCACAGTGAAAAACACTGCCATAATAGAATAACATTTAACAAATTATATAATGTAAAAAAACAATTTCTATAGAATATTTACATCCTAATAATATACAAAATAATGCTGACCAGCTGCTTTACAAATCAATCACCAACTAATGTATTCAATGAAATACTAACCAAGGCCTTTTCAATTTGTTCATTGTGAGCAGATGTAGTCCTTGGAAAGATTCACAAACATATACGATGTATAATACACTATTAAGTCTGGTTTGGTTGCTTTTTGTTTTGTTTTTTTACATTTATCCAAGAAACTGCTGATATGATTAAGTGCACATCTAGAAACAGTTCTTTCTTGAGTCTCACAATACTCTTTTAACAAAAAGGAGAAACTGTTGGATCAAAGGTTTTAAACACCTCTTTTAATGATGCCTGCTGTCCATTATCTGTTGGTGACTGGTTATCATCAGGAATGAAGGTTACTGGTGAATGGCCAGGACTCCCAGTTCCTTTTAGAGATGTTTCTTGCAATGCCAGTGTTCTGGGATCAGTAACTGTGCACACTGAAGACGTAACATTTACTGCTTCACAAGATGTTGCTAAAGTCTTGGTTGATTGTCGAAGCTTAGGTCTACGATTGTAACTACTGTATGCAGAGCTGCTATCACTCTTATCATTGTACAAATTTAGTGGAGAAACATAATCCTTGCTTGATTTTCTGTTAAACTGAGATACCTTCTGTTTCTCATTATCTCCAGAGGAAGGTTCAGACTTTGTGGGAGCATCATGAGTCAAGGTATTTATATGTACATCTGTGGTCTCGGAAGCTTTGAGTCTTGGATCTGTTGCAGAACAGACAGATGGTTTAGAACACAGAGCTAAGATGTTTGGAACACTTCCAACTGAAACAACATTTTGTAGAATTTGTGATGCACTCAGTTTTTGTCCTAACTGATGATTTACCGAAACAGGGTTTACACTTAACCCTACCTGCTTAAGAGGCAGTCCTGCTCTTCCTACTTGATGAAGGCTGGCAAGTCTCGGATCTGTTATAGAACGAGGCAAGTGACTAATAGAAGGGTTAGGTAAATTTGTAACTGGCCAACTTTGATCCTGAATGGAAGGAACATGTGGAGGTGTTGATCCACTAGAAGTATTCTGACGCAGTAGTCGAGGATCACTAGATACTGTTGTTACACTCTTCATCAGTCGTGGATCTACAGGCTTTACTGACACAGGTTTATTTTCAGTTGATCCAAAGAGTTCAGCTGCAGTCGGAAGTGTATGGTTCACAGGTACAGAAAGAGGAGGCAAACTATGTTGACCCTCAGACTGTAACATTAATTCTCTAGACATATAGTTAATAGTATTACTAGGTAATGTTTCTGGGTAGCTCCCCAACAAAGATGTCTGAGTAGGTGGAGATATCTGAAGTTGAGTGGGGGGAGGAACCTCAGTTAAATGCTTCCTAACACGTGGGTCATTGAACAGTTTTGGATCTCCATGACCTGCAATAACATAAGTTATATAATTTGGGTGAGATTTTGAAACAGGGTGCAGTTTGTAACGAGCATTTTTTGTTACACTTTTGTTCTTTTCACTGGTTTCATTTTTAACCACGTTATCAATCGTGCTCTGAGCCAAGAGCAGATTCTCATTCAAACTTGAGCTCGTAGTATTTGTCGACTGGGTCACTGTTATGCTTCCTCCTAAACGAGGGTCACGAGATGATGTACTGCTACCCATTCTTGTATCACGCGACTGTAGGCGTGGGTCTCGATGTGACTGACCTACCCGTGGATCTCGAGAAGGATTTAGTTCTTGCACTTCTTTAACTCTTGGGTCTTTGTTGTTAGTCCCAACCATTTGTTCATTGTTTTCCACAGTAGGCACTACAGGATCAGGGGGTGGATTTGAAACAGACTTCACAACTGGGACAGGAGCCGTACCAGCAAGGATATTTTTCCAAAATTCTGGCTGCTGACTGAAAGCTTGAGCCACTGCTGTTGAAGAACTGATATTTGTCTGCTGTTTGATTGCACTCAACATTTCGGCTATGTTGAGAGTAGGTTGGCTTGTTGCTGCTGGTGCTTCCTTCACTTGAATTTGAGGTTTTGGTGGTGGAGGCTGCAGAACAAAAACAAAAACATACTGATAATGTAGCAAGTTTTCACAAAAGCCTAACGTGACTGACAGATGACTAAGAGTTCTTTTATGAAACAGAATGCTTCATGGTCAGTACACATAGTATCAAAATAGTATTACATTATGCCTAAATTTAACCTTTTCAATATAACCATAATTTTAAAAGGCATATTCCTTCATTTCTCAGCTTAAGGTTTGAATTCCTAGTATGAGAGGTTTACTATTTCCAAAACTAACTTAGGTAAATAGCTGTTACCAGTTACTCAGATTACTTGTAATTTAATTACCCAAAGGGAAGACCTACACCACTAAAAATATACCAGGAAAAAACAATGAAATCAAAAGATTAGGAATTACAAGTTACTTTTCCCTCAAAAATTATTTCAACAACAAAAATCTAGTGCAACTCCTAACTAAGTTGACCCTCTTTTAACTGATAAAATATTCTTAACATTGCATTATGAACAAGATATTAAATTTTTTTGTGGAGTTAATTTGAAAAGGTTTTAGTTCCCCATGTCCGTTATCTTATTTCACCCCAAAGCAAACTTTTACTATAAAATTATGCTTCAAGTAACTGTTTTGGGTCTTCTTTTTTTTTCAGATATTCAAATGCTCTTCCAGTTGCAAATGTATTACTAGTATTTAAAGATTTTAGTCATTATACCATAAATATGAAACATGAAAATTAACCAATATTAAACTATAACCTTGTGAACATTCCTTTCTTAAAAAATAAGCAGTATGTATTTATTTTATGTATCAGCAAAAGGGAGACCATTGATCAGATTCTCAAAGTTATCTTTGATGTACTAGTTTTGTAGATGGTGCATTTTGTAGTTTGACAACATGCTGGGTCCTTTGAATTCATAAGTTATAGACACATTACTATTTGTAAAGATCTTCAAAGAACATTTCATCAACACAAATAACTTAAGATACTTAAAAAGATTCCAGGTAATTAAAGAAGAACCAAAGCAACCCTCTGACAAAACTATTTTCAAGGTAAGCTTGATGAAGGTTTGTTGTTACAACTTCATAATGAGCACTCTTTGTCCTGTGCCCACTACAGCAATGAAACTCCCAAATTTTAGCACAATAGCCTTTCAAAGTTACAGCTGAACCACCATTGAGAAGGGCACATGATGGAAATTCAAGTGTCCAACATTTATTTCAAAAGTATTTCCACTTGAAAATATCTGGTTTCAGCAATAATGGATCTACTAGCTTTTGTAAAAGTAAATCTCGGTTTATTTTTAAAATTAGAAGAAGCTGCTAAGAATTAATTACCATTTGCTGTAATTTCTTCAGGACTGCAGTTAATGGTTGGTCCTCTGTATCATCATCATCATCTTCGCTACTATCCCACTCGACGTTTTTACCTTTCTCTTTATTAATGCTATCTTCCTGCTCTCTCTCTTCTGGAATGTCTTCTTCTGGTTTTAAATCTTGCTCTTCTAGACCTTCTGTGCTGCCTTCTCCCACTGCTTTCTGCTGCTGCTGAATACGTAAAAAGAGTTGTTTCTGTCGCCGAGGCAGATGGCTGGGGATAGAGATCGTGTTGTTGGCTCCTTGCGAACTATTTGTATCTGATGGAGGAGAAGCAGAGAGTGGAACCCCACAGCTTTCTTCTTCTACACTATGTAAAGGGCTACCTTGCATTATTTCTTTTTTACTTTCCTCTGGTTCTTTTAGTTTTGATGTATCATTAACGTATCTCGATGAACTCCTTTCAGAATCATGTCCTTGTTGTGGAATATGATCATGGTTGAAATGAGAACCTAAAATATCAAATGCTGCATAATAAAACATTTGTTAATATCAGAAGTCATAACTACTAAATTATTTTATTAGAAAATGTTCTGTGTGCTATTAAAAAGAAAATTCATTTTAACAAGAGTTGACATAAAATTATACCAGAGTAAGTTTGAACATGCACCACAAGGAAACTTTGAGAAGACAAATTCAGGTAATTTTTTCCTTAAAAAATGTTTTAAGAAATTAATTAAGGATGCTAGGTATATGGTAAAAGAACAAATATGGTTCCATAATAACCTTTTGATCCTCTCTCTGACTGGTCGTGAAAGGAATATTTCTGGTCCTCCAGTTGTGACCAACGACTGGAAGAAGTTCTAGATTGGAAACTAGAGGAATTGAACTCGGCAGTTTCTTCTGATTCCCGATTTGGTGACATAATGGATGGGGGTTTCAACAGCCCCGAAGAGCTTCCAAGTGAAAGTATACCTGATGGAGCTTGAAGCCCATGACCCAGTTTTTTCTGTGACTGTAGTGTATCTGCATAGAAGTTGAGCCTGAAAATGTAAATATGAGATAAAAATATTAAAAGGGTTTGTATCAATTAAATCTTTAAATACTCCAAATATTTTTAACACGATCTCGTTATTTGTACGTTAAGCATAACAAACAATATTGTTATACTTCTTAGGTACATGGACATTGCATTTTTCTATTCTTTAATTCAAAAAAAAAAAAAAAATGTCTGTAGCTACAAGCATGCTGTTCAGGTTATGACAAAGTCTGTATAAAGATGGCTTTGGGTAGTCATGTACCTGACTTGGCATTTCAACCACTGGTGTTTTGGAGTTTTTCAAAATGCACCAATGGAGAGTTTTTTACACTTTCAGAAAACTGTACTCCAGCATTTATGATATATACATAAGTATAATTCTTTCAACCCACCCAGGTACCCTTTACTATCCAAGACAGAAATGTTAATGTCTTACATTCAAAATTTAATTAAACTACTTTTTGTCTACATTGTTCCAACTGGAATAGTACAGCATAAAATGTTAGCTAATATTCATATTTTAATAGTATACAAGTTTTAAGTTCTTAATTCTACAAGGAAGTATTTTTAATAATCCCAAATTTCCCCAAGTATGACAAGACATTTATAGCCATCAATTTTGTTTGGTTACAGAGATATTAACAAAAATCAAACTCTTCTTGTTACATCCTCTCTTTCAGGATATATTTATAGTTCTCTCTTACTTTTTAATTATATATTGCTTATAACCATTAGAAAGTAAAGATTTTCATCTACCAAATGATGTATTATTGTGTTCTGAAAAAGTAATATTCTATTTTGCTCAAGGGTAGACATAATTTTACAATAAAGAACTTAATTACTTGTGTCATTGAATTTGTAATGGCTTTTTGTAGTATAGATAGAAAGCCAGAAAAATTGTGATGGATAGGAAAAATTATCTACTTGTTGCATTTTATTCATCTATGTTCTTTGGTGCATTAATTAAAAGTTATTTAGTGCATTGTTACTATTAGTATAAAAAGTAGGCTTAAATTTCCTTAAGAAAAAAGGAGCTTGAGTAAGTACTTTATATCTTGTTCATTCTTTATTATTATAAAAGTAACTAGAAGGTAAAAATGGGAACTTTTTAGGTTAGTTGAGATTGCATTAGGTAAAGTAACTAATAATAATAAAAATGTTTCACGAGGCAAGCATACAAGCAGCATAAGCTACAAGTGACTTACAACCTATAATGCTGTGGTTAGTGGTTAAACATGGTTCAAAAAGGAATAAAACAAAATTTAATTGTATATAGACACTGTTACGAGCTTCCAGGCAATTAGGATAAACGAATGTAGCTTCATGTTACAATTTGTAGTCATTCTAGAATGAAAAATATATTTATTTTTGGTAGTTATGAGGTCAGTCAAATTGACCAATCCCACTTTGAGTTAGAGAAGAGAAAATAGGATAAAACATATACAGTTTTACTGAAAAAAAAGTTTTAAATGCATTTAGGAGGCTTTTGGGATTACAGTAAGGAAATTTGAAAATTTTGAGGTAAAAATTATTTTAAATCTTAGCATAAAAATCATGTTGCACATGAACTATTCAAAACAAATGCTCAGCATATTAATGGACAAATCTTTATTTTAGATTATTACATATTTCAATAAACATTTTTTTTTATATTTAAAAGACTTGTAATGTTAAGTGATAGACTACCAATTTTGTGAAGGTATACGTTTTATTCAAAGTATTAAATCTCAAAACTTTAAACAAGAACAAAAAGTTCATGTAGTTGATCAAACTGACTGAATCCACATTGAAAATAAAATGTTAAAGACTTTTCTGTAATACCTGTCATAAGAGTTTTGAGGTGGACTCAAAATGCCACCATTATATGAAAACTGTTGCCGTTGCTGTTGACGCAATTGGTTCTTCAGCCTGCGCTGAAGTTGTTGTTGCTGAACCTCTTGTCTCCAACTCTCTGCCTGTTCTTTAACATGACGAGGTGGTGATCCCAGGAGACTTGGCCGCTTCTTTGACGGGGAGTGGCCTCCTTCAGAACCTTTTAATCTCGAAGCATCACCACCTGCTCCATCTTTGTCGTCGTCTTCCATTTTTTCACTCTCCAAATACTAAATATCAGAAACAAAGGTATAATTAAAAGATAAATATATTCATTCATCACATATATAACATATACCATAAAAAGTTACATACCAGTTCAAATAAACACTGAATTACAAGTTTTTTTATATGGCAGAAATCGTGTATACTTCACGTTTTCCAAATGTCATCTTCACTTCAGTATAAATCAATTCTTGTGTGTAATTTGTCAACATTATGATCAGCTACATGTGTGCGCGAAAGTTACCTCTATTACGCAACTGTTACAAAAATCAGCACTTACAAAGAATAACACAACACTTCATGTTTAAATCAACAAAATAACACAAGAGGTAATACATCAATTTACTCGACATCTTAACCTATCAATTATTTTACTGTATGCAAATGTTTCCCTCGAAATAAAGTTAAATAAAACTGATCACCAACTAGTTCTTGATGTATTACATGACACTTAACTGCAACCACATAAACTGGACTAGATATAACTTGATACTAAAAGTTATACAAAATTTTCCTTCATTCTAAAATGTTCATAAATGTTTCTCAATTTTCAACACAATTGAGGAGAAAGTTGTTCGATTACGTTTTATATCTTTGATTATTAACCATTTAAAAACTATCAACAAACACTAAATTATCCAGAATGAGAACATTTATAATGTTATACCGTCCACAATACTTACTTTATCTAAGATTTTTTTGGTCTCAGGAGTTAACTCAGCATGGGAAAAAATACAGTTGTTTTCTGCATAGCACTTGGCACCTGTGTGAAAAAACTTACATGGAAATTCGCATGAGATATCATTAAGGAAAAGTAAGTGCAGTTACTTGAGAACAATAATTCATGTTCAAGGTATACCCCAATAATATCTATACCAATGGTGCTCTCCTTTATGATTATCATACACCCTAACAGATTTTATACACCATACCATTTACAGAAATAACAAAAAAATATGGTTAAAATATTAACTTGGAAAGATTCTCTTAGTAAGTCAGTATAATACACACAAAATATTTAAGTTATTTGATGTAAGTACAGTGGAGCGTCATTAAGCCGCGGTATTTGGGGGGTCAACCTGCTTAACCGGCTTAAACCTTTGTGACTGAAAAGCCGAAGTTGCCAACAGCTCTGCCGAGGAGCCTCATCCGGGCCATTGCGTGATCATTATATCGGATTATCAAATTAAAAATAATACTTTAATTATTGATCACTTTTTCACGGATTTTCCGCGGATTAACTTTAATATATGGAGAGGTGTAATTCGGTAACAATGGCGGCCTCCATAAAGCTGACATAGAGAGTGGATAAGGTAGATTAACGGTCGATTTCTATTGTAATATATTTTATTTATTTCCCAAATTAAAGCAAATCTTTTTTAAATATCCCCTTGAAGTTATAAAGCCAGGATTAAATTCGTAAGCTGCATTTTTACACGTTCTTAAATTAGCTGTGAGCCGCGATAATCCTCGCTCACAAGATTTGCTACAGCGGCTTAAGCGATTTCGCGGTTTACTGGTCCGCGGCTTAATGGCGCTCCACTGTACCACTAAAAACTGAAAATTTATAACTGCCTTATTAGATACCATGATGCATTGTTCAAATGTTATTTCAATACAACACAAACTGTAAAAACATTCTTCATTTACAAAACTGAATGTTTTTGATTATAAGAAGTTCAAGTCATGGTTATAAGCAAATACACAAACTTAAAAATTATCACTATTATTATTTCAAAATTATTCAAAATTAAATATCTTATTTCTATCAAGTGCAATTAATTTTAAGATAAACTATATTAAAGGATACTGTGCATGAACAAACAATTCTCTCCCCTAGCACAAAACCCATGTATATAAAACTTGCAGAGTTCCTTTTTCTTAGACAGGGTGTGGTCATGAATGTATGGGCAATCATCTCCCTAACAGGGGAAAAAAAATCAACATAAAAACATTACATTTTGTCTAGAAACAAAATTAAATATTTTCCTTTACAAACCAGTAGTAAAAATGCTTTTCTACAATTCTGTGATCTATTCACTGATATCTTTAATGTTGAACCATTAATTCAAGAACCAAACTTGAAACTTTTTGTGAATATGTTTTACCCAAAAGTACTTTTGATGATTAATAAGTAAATTGTCAAACTTACTGAAGTTTTTCAAACATTTTAACAATATTTATTCAATAATTAAAAAAATCATTGCAGTAGACCATCCCATAAAATTCCAAACTGCAATCAACTATTTATTTCTAAACTGAAATAGTGATGTATATATACATTTTGTATTTTGCGAAACCAGTGTAACTTACATGAAAAGGAAGAAAGTTATCCAATACACTGAATTCACCTCTACAATGAAATGCAAAAAGGCAAGTTTTAAATGAGGTTATAACCATATTAATTACTGTGAAAGCTGCATGAATGTAAACAGCTTTGTAAACAAATCGTTATAGAACCTCTTAAACTTGTATTTAAACCCTAATAATACAATACATGCATGATCTACCAGAACTACTAAATAAATAAGTTAATAATTTAATTTTTTAAAGTTTAATTCTTGTTTACCTTTAATACGTTCAACAAGCAATCAAGTCTTCCACCAACACCTCAGTTAAAATAAGTGTGTACATAGAAATCAAACTAATACCATAGCATTTCTTTTTTCTTTCTTACCCTGAAGCAGTTTCCTTCCAAATAAAACTTGCACATTTGCTTGCGATTTTCTCTTTTGTTCTTTACTTTTTTCTTTCCTTTTTTGGCCTTTTTGTTCTCTGGGCCACCCCGACTGCCCTTTATTTTCCTCTTCCTACCTCCTCTTTCAGAGATATAATGCCTATTCGGACCTTTACGTTGACTATGGCCTGAATGGTGACGAGTCCGAAGAGCCCTTTCACCAAGATCATCCGAATCATCATTGTACGAGCAATCACTGAAAGGGCTCGTAGAATTATAAGGAGACCTACAATTGAATATCAAAAACCACACTACTATAATATATCGAAAAGCATATTCACATTAAAACATCAACTGTATTTTTACAATATATTTTAACCCTCAATGTCAAAGTTGTGTGTGTGTGTGTGTGAGAGAGACCCTCACAACTCAGCCACAACATCTAAAATAAAACAACTTCTAAAATGCACCTTTATATTTTTTAATTAATTTCATTAGTTTTTTTCTTCACCCATGTAAGCATAAAAACACAGAGTTCAAGAACCTTACTTTAAACCCAAGTGGATGTTGCAAGCATCTGATAACATTCACTGTCTCATTGGCTGAAAGTTAATCGAAATTATGTTATTATCCAAATAATTGAGAAAATTAAAGTTTTATAAGGAATGGCTATAATTATTAGGAACAAGAAAAATTAACAGCAAAACATGTTCAAAAAATTATGGGTTTAAAGATTTAATAAATGGTTTGTCTCTGTGTTCCTAACTATATAGATAAATTTTATTTTTTGCAACAAGAAGACAACTACAGAACTTCAGGTAAACATGCTAACCACTACTGAATAGAATGTCTACTAATACACACCAGTCTTAAGGTTTGTTATATTTCATTTAAAACATACTAAAAATGTTATTACAATTCTTTTAACCTTTCTGTTCCATCATGTGGCTTTATTGTACAGTTGACAGCAAAGTCATTTTAACCCCCACTGCCACGTTCATATACAGACTACTTTCTCAGTAACAGGTTTAATTTTAAATACAGTAATAATAAAAAACTTCTGGTTTAATATTTTATTTTTTATCTGAAACTCTAAAAGTGTTAAAATTTAGGAAGTTTGAAAGAAATACCCATTTTTTCATGTTGATCCAAAATTATAAATTAACATGATAGCATTAGTATATAATCAAATGCAGTACCTCAGGTAATCAGGACTATCATATGGACTGTCATATGGTCCTGGCGATCCATAAGCACTAGGGTAATCATCATCATATTCATGATGATAATCTCGAGATGACTTGTAGTAAGTAGGGCTGTAGCCTGGAGATGGGCTTCTTGTAAACCACGATTCTTCATCAGCAGCTCTATCATGGTCCACATACTTTGTATGTTTTTTCTTTTGTTTCTATATTAAAAACAAGAAAAAAAAACTAGTTTTCATTCAGCTAACAAAAGTTAGTAGAATGACCACGACTGATCATTAACACATCACTGTCTGTCTGAATTTAATTTCTGCTATTCATCCAACTTTATATCACAGAGGTTTAGTTTATTACATTAAAAAACATTCTGGAAGCCTCACATCTATTTATGTTTTATCTGATGGCTGTAGATCCTGCAGTATAGATTCAATTGCCTAAAGTTCTTTTTAAAGATTTTTATGACCAAAGTACACAACTTCTTGTAGGCTCTCTATAATCCATACACTAAACAAAGATAATTTTCTCAGCATCAGTTTCTACAATGATTGCACAGAACTTCCCATTGTTGTGTATGAAGACTTGACCATTATGTCTGTCTATGTATCAGCATGAATACCAATATCCTTCTCCGATACTTGAAGTATGGGATGGTTGAACATGGTGTACAATTAGAAACCTAAAACTGGTAAACCCATATCCAGTTTGCTTCATTTCCTAGTGATCCTTTTTTTATTATTATATTGTATGCTGTTGTCTAGAGCACAAGGATGGCACCTGCAATTTATTACAACAAGAATACACCTTGTTGCAAGTCCCCCTAGATGGTCCTTATACTCCAAGATGATCCACATTATTTTTTGTTTTTCAATATCCTACACACTTTCCATAATCCAACTTGTATACAAGGACATTGTTTTCTCTGTGACCATTTCAAAAGTTCAATCTCCTAGAAATTTGTAGGTGTTGCATCCAGCAACTTGTTTAACATTTCTTTCTAAGAAGTAACATGAACAGAAAGAAGTTTCATTCTCCTGTTGTTTTCCAATTTCAAGTAATATCCCCATTTGAAAATTCTAAATACATGTATTTCTATGGTCAAAGTGTGTGAATATTCTGTGCTGCAAAAACTTTAAACATACCAATCCCAGTAATACTGGTATCCCTCTACCTATAAAATGGCAAATAATGTCAAAATGTAGTTCTGTATTGTTGTAAATGGTCCATGATCCTCAAGATGTAATTTTCTGTTAAATATTTTAAAACTTATCTTCAACTTCAAACTTTCACATTACACTACAGAATTTTCATTTGGCAAATACTCAGATAAATGTTATGGGTACACAACATTTGGAAGGTTGAATTATTGAGACTCAGGTAATCCAAAACTTGTGTTATTGTGATATGGGTAATTGAGATTGTGTTCTTTCTTAACCCTAGATCATTAGATCAAATTACGAAGAGTGCATAACCATTAAACAAAATCTTCTCCAGGTTATTATAATTTGGGTAATCTGTAACTGAGGCTTTTTTTCATACAGCTAATCAGTACCTGTAAACATACATCACTGTGACGTAGGTACTCAGCATCTGTAAGGATGTATTGCTACTACACACATACCCATCAATGTATATATTAATCACATCTGCCTGTAGTTTACAGAAGCAATAGTTATTCCAATATACAAATGTACTGTAAAAAAAAAAAAAAAAATGTTTACAAAACTAACAATAGTCATGTAATGTTTTTTCCCATAGAAAATAACTACCTTACATTTTTGTACAAAATTTAAGCCATGCATAACCAAATATGCTAAAACCAGATTATAAATTAAAAATGCAAAATTAGCACCAATGGATAACCTTAAGCTTTCCTTCTTTTGCAACTTCTAAATGGGCTGGTTCAATATCATCGGCTAACTTTTTCTTCTTCTTTCTTTTCTTCTTTTTCTTCTTCAGGCTGTCATCTCCAAGATCTACATCTAAAGGTTCTGACTGTTCTGGTTCCTGCTTTTGTTCTAGTGTTGGACTACCTTTCACTTCATCTACAGAGATTCCATCAGTAATACTCTTTAAAGACAATGTACTCACTCTTCTAATCATAAGCCTTCTAACTTATTCCTTACTATTTATGTGAAATTTTGGCATCCTAAGCTTCTTACAGTAAATGTACCAAAAGTAAGAGCAATGTAATACTTACCTGCCTAACCTACAACTATTTGTAATTTATTTAACATCAATGGTAATAACCACAAAGGATTTTTTTCTCTTATTTTACATTGAAGCAGATGAGGAAAAAACATCAATTGCATGTCTCTATATCATCTGGATGCGAGACTGATTTCAAATACACCTACAAAAAGTACTTTAAAATGTAATTTTACATATTTAAACATACCTACTTGTTAAAATATTTTGTTTATATAATAATACATATTCTTGTAAAATAGGTTTTGTAACCAATTCCTAACAAAAAAATTACATTTTCAAATCCTGATACTAACTAAAAGGAAAGAAACACTTAATTATTTAATTAACCAGTCAACAGTTTCCAAAACATTAAATTTTGAGGTTTTCTTATTCTTTGAAGATTTTAAAATTTGAATATTTTTTCTAACTTCTCCAATAACAAAAGCTACTATTTAAAATTTACTTTAAAAGGAATTAGTTGTTTTTGTTTCTACCAATTTTGTACTTTTTTGTTGCTGTTTATTTGTTTGCTTCATAATCACTTACTTTGTTCTTTAACAGCTCCAATAGGTGTTACCTCTTCTTCAGAGTCATCAAGAATTTCACCTTCTTCTAAATCTACATCTTCTTGTGGTTCAGAGATTCCATTAACTTTGATCTCCTCACTAGAAAAAAACAGAAAAAATTAATAGAAATTCTACAATAATTTTCCTATTGCTACAAAAACTAGTCTCATAAAAACACTGTTGGGAAACCCTTTCCAATTATCAGAATTGAGTTTTATGACCATAGACATGGACAAAAGATGGGGTTTAAGCCTCAAATAATTAAATATTTCAAACTGTGCATGTGTGTGTGTGTGCACACACACACACATTTAAAAGACAATGGTCCTAATGATCCATTAAAGATATCCCATTCACATTATGAAAGAAAGAAAAAAATATTAAAATCCAGACCTGATTAAACATTAAGCTTTCCTTTAAAACATCCTCAATTTCATTGCTTTTTTACATTAGAATGCAACTTTTAACAAATCTAAACCACACTATCAGAATAGTGAAACAGTTTAAGCTGTAGATGAGTCATTCCATCAAGATTTATATCCAAGCCATCTCATTTTACCAATCTCAACATTACATCTTCCAGTACCAATTTACAAAATTATTTCTCATACAGCCTAATTTAAATGTACTAGAAAATAGAAGATATTTCAATCTCAGTCCAGTAATGGTGAAAGGTATGTAAAAACATATGAAAGTTTCAATTTAAATTGACGTTTACAATGAACAATGAAACTGAAAATTCACAGGAAAACATCACCCATGCAAAGTATAATGTGTACTTTGAATGACTGCTTAAATGTTTGTCAATTTCAGTTAATTAGAAGGTCTAAATATGAAAAAGACCATTTTGAATATTTTGTACACAATAATTTTCTAGCAAGTCAGCACAAACATTCCAAGAACTCTTAAAACCAAGTAAACTCCAGGATAAAAATTTCACAAATCTAAATACTTATTTTGAAAAATCTTGTGCATGTTCATGCTAAGGTTTTGGTAAATTTGCAATACTTAAGTTTAAATATTCCTAAATCATAATTTAATGTTTTGAATGACTTTTTTCAATATCAATACCAAATTTTCATATCAACTGATTCACTCAATCATGACAGCTCCATTTTCACTCCAACTGCAAATTTTGGTAGCAAACAAACTGAAGAACCTTAGAACCAGCAGCTGAGCACTGTACCATGATTGCAAAAGATCCTCATACACATAAGCATTAATATCCAAAAACGATTATAATCAAAGGCCTAGGTGTGAAACTTTATACTACTTTTGTTAAAAACTGTAAGTGGAATTCAAAAATTAAACATGGATACAATTGATAACTTACATACTCACTAAAACCTTCAACAATTTATTATTAACCTCAGAGAAAGTTAATTCTTTTAAGTATAATATTCTACCTTACAAAAGTAAATAGCATTTTTAATATTCTCATAAGTAATGGAAATATTGAACAACTTCTTATGATACCAGGTTTTTCTTAAGACAAAACAGACATTTGCAAAAATACATTAAAAGCTTTGAACAACTGCAATCAGTGATAAAATGTTTAGACATGACACCTACAGGTCTGTTGGTGATATGAAGTTACATCACTACCTTTTATATATTGTGATGTACATATCTTCAGATTTCTTGGCATGCAACTCGTAATCTGAGGCTCCAAGGTTCGCATCCCCTTCGCGCCAAACATGCTCGCCCTTTCAGCCGTGGGTGCGTTATAATGTGACGGTTAATCCCACTATTCGTTGGTAAAAGAGTAGCCCAAGAGTTGGCAGTGGGTGTTGATGACTAGCTGCCTTCCCTCTAGTCTTACATTGCTAAATTAGGGATGGCTAGCACAGATAGCTCTCGAGCAGCTTTGTGCAAAATTCAAAAACAAACAAGATTTCTTGGCAATATAAATCGAGTCATATCCACTAACATGTTACTTATTGTGCATCTTTCAGTGTGTACCTTATCCCAAATTAAGTCAAATATCTATTACTTTGTGAAGCAGGTATCTATGGGTATGTTTGTGAAAAACTGTCACATCTATTATTCTGCCATATACAACAGAAAATTCATACCTTTGGGGACACACTTTGTAGCAAAACTGAGTCACATCTAATACTTTGTAAATTAGATATCCAAGTGTGTTGTTCATGAAATAAATCATGTTATATATTATACAAAGGAGGTTTCTGCTGGTATGTTATTTTCTGATAAAGTGAATCACATATTTAATATCTTGTTAAATGCTCAAGATGTTTTCAGGTATGTTGTTTATACCAAGAAATAAGAAAACTTGCTTGACAATGATACCAAAAGACATGCTGTTAAAAACAGATTCTTATAAATCTGATGTACTTAAAATAACTACGGATGTGCTTTGTGAACTAAAATTCCAAAATCCTGTAATGCAATATGCAAGCTAGGCAGTTTGTGAAATTTTCAAACTGTCAGGCTCTCCAATCATTTACATTCAATTAATCAATTATTCATTTAGAAAAATTGAACAGTGGTAATAATTGAAAATAGTGATAATTACAAGCACCAATATTGATTACCTTGGTTATTTTTTTAGTTGTGACATTATTTGATTACTTAGAGCTCTGAATTCATCCAAAGTCAGAGTCGTAATGGCAACATTTCAACTACTTGGATCGTTTGAATAATCAAAAACAGATTAGTTGGTCATTTTCATGAGTATCATACTATAACAGAACTCTTGCTTATATGATACTGAGAAACTTTTTTATTACATGAAATTTGCATCCCATGTGCATGTAGGTTTCCAATGGGGTCACAATTTTCCCCTTTTGCCTCCATTTCCTGTCACAGAGAACTTCATTTTTCTCCATTCTCAGGGTGCAAATATGATATCACGAATACATCACACATGGATCTAATGCACTAGCACCATGGGTAATCAGCTAATATATTCAATCACAATTTTGATATCTTAACAGAACAATGTATGAAATTGTCTATTGTGCAAGCTAGAATTCCCAATAATCTTACAAAGCATTCATCACATTCAAGTCTGTCACAGGTTATGCAAGAGGTATTTTTTTTATTTGCTGTCCACAAATGCTTTGATAAACCTGTAGTCAAAATCAAAACTTTAAGCTATAATCATTTCCTGAAGTTATCTAAAATTATTTTTAGATAACAGTTGTTAAATATTAAGTCCACAGCAATTCCCCATACAGATGCCATCACTGCATTTTAAGAAGTAGGTCTAACTTGCCACCATGTTTGAAAACTGAATTATCCCCAAAGTAACCTGAATAAAATTATCCTAATGTTAAAGGAACCATTTGGTTCTTCAAGGCCATCCCTGGATACCACATCTGCTGAGATAAAGAAAAAGTTTAAGAACTTTTTGTTTTTCAGAAAGTGATTTATTTCTCGTCTTAACCTTCAGGTAAGTTAACTCCAACATGCCCAATTACTGATCCAATTTCTGCATATTTTTCAATAAACCACGTATGTTTTACAGACACTTTGAAAATATTTTCACTATAAAATTAACACCTTATCTCTTCTACAACTTAAAAACATGATTAATGGTACACCAACTGAAGGTAAACAAGTTTGGATTTGCAAATGATTTTTACCATCCACTAATCAGAATGCTTTCTTTGTTCATTGGCTAAATACTGTATGGTTTGAAGAATATAATAAAAGCCCTGGTCATGAAAACCTGACCCAAACTTTGGGGTACAAAATGTAAGAGCCAAGAAATGGAATGGAGGTACCAAACTACAAAACCAAATCTAATAACACAGTCTCTAATGAGAACAAATATAAATGATACCTATAAAATGCCTTGCCAAGAAAATAAACAAAGAAAGGAGACTGACTCCCCTGTGGCATTTGTAAATGCTGTTTACCTTTAAATTCATGCTCAAATAAAGCAAATCATGTTAACTGGAAGCAGATAAATGATGCTGAAAATGGAGAAAGAGTAATAAGAAGACCAAGCACTCGAGAGGTCAAAACAGAACTAGAAGAAAGCAAGGTGTGCGATACTGATTCTGGAGAAGATGGAAACTGAAACCCTTAAAACTATTACTGCTATATATAGCAGTATCTTTTCTCATACTTCATGGATTTCAAATCTGAAAAAGAAATTCTGAATAGCAGAGTCCAATAGTTTATTTCTACCAATCAGCACCTTCTGGGATATATTTCAGATGCTGGCACAACACCTAGACGTGTTGGTTTTTTTGTGGCTTGAATTCTTAAGTTTATATTATACACATTACACTAATCTTTTTATGGATTTAATATTGCACCAATTTTGTTTTACCTTATCATGCAGTATACTTTACAAGCAATTTCTCTGGACTGCTGGTACTTATTATTAGTTAAAAGAAAGTGTTTTTGCATTTTGAAATATTAATAATTTCTATGCACCACAGAAGTTAATCACTATAAAAGCATGGGCAACTTTATATGCAAACCTATCAAGTGTTGCACACTGAGAGCAAGACTTGTGCATTTACACTCTAGTGTCACACTGTGATGTATAAATCTTGAGCATCTGACATTATGTCAAAAATATTTTTTGTTAATTAAAACTTGAGTTGATTTCTTTCTACTACATTCACTTATTTTCATCATCCTAATGTCATGTTTAATGGTTGATTATCAACATTCAACCACCCATGTAGCTTTTATACATTGAAATTTCAACATGTTGGACTCTGAGGTTGAAGCAGAAACCTTGTAGTCACCTGTTAAAAAGTTAAAATAATGGGCCACTGCAAAGTACAAAACCAAATCTTGCTGTTAAGAATTTCAAATAATTCCATAAGAAAAAGACTCTGAAAATATTATATAATCTTAAAATTGCTCAGAATTCATACTTTGTCCTTTAATTTTTCAAAACTGTTTGGGATTTCGTGGACCCTTCCTTAGACACACAGAGATGAATGCTTTGTACCTACTGCTCAACAAAGAATCTCACTCTTTCCTAGACACATTACTTGAAAGTTGCATATCTGACCAATACTTTTTTTGTTTATTGTTTAAGTGGTATACTCTGTATGAAATTAAATACTGGGTTTGGTTCTAAATTTTCATACAAAATAAAGAAAAAAACAAGCAAATATGATGGGTTATATATTTTGTTTCAACTGGAAGTCAAATTAGTGGATTATAAACTAAGGTCAGAGAAAATACATAATTACTGAAATTTTGATTCACCAATCAGTGAAGTGTAACAAGGCTGGAATATGATGTCATTTGGTTGCTCAAAACTTCCATCACTTTATTACTCACATAAAGTAGATGAAAGATATTTTATTTCTATACTTCATTTTTTTTTTAAATTATTGTTTAATAATGATAAACTTTTTCAGATACTATAGTTTCTGTAAAAAAAAAGGTATTTGCCTATTTTTATGTTTGTGTATAAAAACACATGTTAATATGTATTACTTTTATTCATCAAATATAACATCTCAACGACTTTGTGCATGATTGTCATTTCAAAATCACAACTTTAGTAAAATATAAAAACGTGTTTTGTTTTTTTAAATTCTTGTCTGATAAACGCATTTGTTTATTACATCTCTCTGGAAACAAACAATAACTTTCAGTTAACAGCCATAGCCACAATAGTAAATTGTAGTCCTTTAGTTAATTAAAACATGAAGGGGTTAAGTAACCACTTTATGTATTTAAATATTAAATGCAGCAACAAACGTGTTAATCTTCAACATATTCACCTGACACTAACCAACCAACCAACCAAGCACGCACACACTACGAAAAGTAAATTCAGTTGTTACGGGATTTATATATTAATCTTAACAGACTTAACTGCTTGTGAAATATGGTAGATACATCTTGATTTATTTGTTTCTTATTAAGTTATTAAATCTATCTGCCATCATATCCAATTCTGAACTGCCAACCAGAGGCAAGTTACAGGGATTTATATTTTAACAATAACTTTTTGTCACTTGCAAAAACTTTGATGGGTGAAGAAGAGAAAAGCTGCAGCTTTATTTTGGTTGCTATATAGTTTAAATGGATCTTTAGTTTTACAAACGATTGTGGACATACTTTCTAAGCCTAACAAAATAATAACCATATATAGCTTGATTACGGGGCAATTACGAAAGAAAAAATGTTGCGTGTCAAAACACCGGTTTTTGCCAAGCGAAACCAATACTACAACTGAATATCCTGTAAGGGGATTAGTCTCAATAATTAGCGACGACCTTGAGCGAACATCTGTGCGCATGCGTAAACGGATACCATCTGAACGTTCAGGAATGCAACACACTAGAGTAGGAGTAATGGACTCGCAGTCGGCCGCGATTACAATGCTACTCTGAATTTTACAGCCTGATTATTAAGTCAACAAAATCGCCTTATTATCGGGGCACAGTTGTGCAAGTTTGTCTATTTTTAATCAAATACATCACCTACATCTGTTTACCACTCTACAGAAAATGTAGTTTTAATTTCAATCCAATCTATTCATCACTAAAGATTGAAGAAAAAGTCAAATTACGGTTAAATTTCATGTTAGAACATATTTTGTGTTAAGAAAAAACTAAACAGCTGTCACTTGTGTGTGTAAATTGCTTTAAAAATGGATTTATAATACTTTATAACAACTGTTACACCTGTGACTAGGGCTAACAAAAACACATGGAGCTTCTAAAAAAAGAACGAACAAATTGCAAGTACAAACCCCAGCCCTTTCGTGAACTTAAGGTATTCGAAATCTCTCCAATAACAACTACTAAGAATACTACAATAAATAAAAGGTCTCTATTTATAGATTACAACATTATTACTATCAGTACTCTTCCATTAATATATAGCAACTCAATTTACCATCTGATATCACTTGTGCGATGACACCACATAATTCTATACATAAGCTTTTTAAGTTGGCCTTCTGTTTGCAACCGTACGAAAATTTTTTAACCTCGTTTTATTGTTTTTCAACATTATCTGACCACTTATATTTTGAGATTGCACACACACAAGATAATGCCACATATAAAAAGCGAATGACGTAACTCAGAACCGTCACACAGGGTCGGAGACACCAGTTAGCACAGGAATCGTGTGTTTTTCTTACAGCAAAGCCATATCGGGCTATCTGCTGAGCCCACCGAGAGGAATTGAACCCCTGATTTATAATTGTAAATCCGCAGACCTACCGCTGTACTAGCGGGAGGCAGGCATAAGAATTGTGTCGGAATACAAAGTGTATGGATCACGCTTTATGGACTTCACTCGAACGTTTGTGATGTCAAAGCACCTGCGCAGGATCGAAGCAAAAATCTTTACTCCTTTCACTCAGTCAGAACTGCGGGTGTGTGTGTGTGTGTGGCTGGCCCTAACAAAATTCATAGCCGTAGTTACAGTGAAATTTTATTTGGAATCGAAAAGCGCACATACCGTCAAGCCACACACGTTGCATACTTTTTCCACACTCGTGTAATATTAATTAATTAAATTTCAAAGTTTAACTGAGGTCACAACCCAGGTGACATCATAGCTTGCTACCATCATGTGAAATATAAATAAATTTATTGTTAAATGCGTCGTTCATGTAAAAACTAAAGCTCAAAACTAAATACGCGTAGTGTTCCAGAGCTTTTATATATATATATATATATACACACACACACACACACAAACGACAGCTATCAGTTCTGTATTTAGTGACGTATTACGAAAAATGTCCTGCACACCAAGAAAACTTTTACTTACTTAAATAGCATTAATCACCACCATATCATCTCAACGTCAAAGAATTAGAGAACTGTCACTTTACTTTCACACACCACTATCACAAACTATACCTTTCATGCAAGAAATACTTAGGCAGACCACACATTACGTTATCTTTTAAATTTGCTTTACTTGTAAACAGGACGCTGTTAAATGGAAACACGGAACGCTTTTAATCTAACACATAGCTACCCAACTGTTTTGAAAATGTGATAATTTTACAAACCCCCACTGTAAAACTGCAAAATTTACTAGAAACCTTTCTAATAAAAGTCGTTATGTTTAACCTAAAGATGTTTGTGGGTTCTCGTTTATGAAGTCAGAAACGTTAATTAGAATGAAAGTTACATCACCTACATACATTCTGGTTCTAAAACAACCATTTAAAATTAAAAACGATAGATAGATGGATTTACATGGTTACGTATTAAACTTCTACTGATCCAACCAATTTCAGTTACATAACTATAAACAATTTCTTAAAACAAACTTGTATTAATTTCTAAAGCAGTAAATGCAAACAAAACGAAGTACAAACAACTACTGTATAGCGTCGTACACGATTCTCATTCAGTTGTTGCGCAGATAGCTCTCGTGTAGCTTTGCGCGAAATTCAAACCAAACAAACCGTTCAACTGTTACAGCACAAACCATTTTTTTAAAGTAACACTTCTATCCAATGCTTAAAATTGGTCGTTGTACGTTCGTAAGGTAGACAGTGTTGGCACTTGTAGTTCTATATTTCAAAGTTACAAGTCGACCCCAATTTAGCAAGGATGGACTAGACTAGAGAAAAGGCAGTTACCGCCACCTCTAAGGTTATTATTACCCAGAAAGAGTGAAATTCAGTGACAATATAACGCCACAAGGGCTCAAAGGGCTAGCATATTTGGTGGCAGAGACTCGAATCCGAGA
Organism: Tachypleus tridentatus; assembly: GCF_004210375.1. Lineage (NCBI taxonomy): Eukaryota > Metazoa > Arthropoda > Merostomata > Xiphosura > Limulidae > Tachypleus > Tachypleus tridentatus. The sequence continues at coordinate 43,926,301 of NC_134826.1, read as the reverse complement.
CCAGCAACTGTGAGTCAAGAGCCCTAACAACCACCAGGCCATGTCAGGGCTCTTGCATTTTGTAACGATAAAATTAATAGTTTCCAATAGTCCGAAAACTTAATACAAACTTACATGAAGCTAACGTCTTACTACAAAGAATTAGGCAATATTAGAACAAACTCTCCATCACAAGTAACACATTTGATAATAAGGGAAACGTCAGTAAACGCAGAGTCCTCGAGATTTCCAACTTTTGTGCAGGAATTAGTTTGTTTTTTACTTCCTTTACGTTTGATATTACCCTTTTATATGCTTACTATTACGACCAAGTATCAATTCACAGCCTTGAACAATGAGAAACAAATGGTCATTAATTCTAGTGTTCTGGCAATTATGCAAAAAAAATTTATCACACGAATTATTAAGTATACAAAGTGAAATTATTTTACCCACCGCGTGGAACTATGCGAATAAAATGAAAGTTTTACTATGTAGGACCGATAACAACTTGTGAATTTAAAAACAATTCTTTCTAATATTAATTTTTTCCATAAAAATGATCACGCAAAGTCTTCCGAAACCAGTCACGAAATGAAATGTAAAAAAGAAAATACTCTACATGCGACTTTAAAAACCGTGTTATATTATGATTTGAATACACTTAAGGTAATACAACCTCGTTACTATTGAATCTAAAACATGAAATTGTGGTTTGTAAAATCTTAAATGGTTTGTTTCTACTGACATCTATACGGTATTAATGTTGGAAAAATTATTTTAATTTACCTATGACTTCATGAAAGTATATAATTTTTTTAGTATTAAATTCCAACTTTATTGAATAACCTCAGTTTATATACTTCTAACAAAACTTAAGTGTTCAAACAACTCGTGTTAGCTATCCTTAATGGAATTCATGAAAAGCATGCGACAAATATGACGTGATTTAATGTAATGTGCAAGCTCATAACCCAGCGCCGTAAATTGAAATTAATATATTACTGTCACTGTTGACCTTTCAGTAGAAACTTTTCATGTTCATTGCTTTGTGTAAACAAAAACATGTATCGCTAAATTACATACATACGACAACACAGCCACAAGGATGTAGCCTTCATGTATACAATTAGAAACCTAAACTGATTATTATATTAAAGCTACAAGTCTTTCTATAATATATCTAATTTCATATTGCAGATATATCCTTATACATGCATAATATATTGAAAATTATTTGACATCTCGTGAGGCACAAGTTTAACTGCTTCATATTTAAGTATAGAACAGTCAACATTCATCCACTGAGCGGGAAAATTACGTATTTGTGTTTATTCTCACACGTTGTATTAAAAAAAAAAAAACATGGCTGATTAGCAGCAGGTCAATGGCACATTCACTATCATCATACAGAAGAGCACAACTTCGCCCTTCAATGGTTACCGCGCTTTAGTTTCTCTATCAAAAAAATCGATGGATTCCGAAAAAAAAAATCACAATATAATCATTGTACTGATATCCGATTCTTTTTTAATTAACTTTCGCAATTTAGTTTTTGCGTGTGACTACAAATATAACCAGTGGTAGCAAGATGGGATGCCAAATAGTTAGCAATAGTTTAGTTTTAAGCCCTAAAATTTTATCTTAATTCTCACAATAAACTACGTAATATAACTGCCGAGAAAACAAGGTGATTTTAAAACTAGTACCGTAAAAAAACAAAAACGTCCTTACTGACAGCAAACTTACTCGTATTTCATTTATTCTAACGCTCCCGTTTCCTTACAGTCGACAAGAGGTGGCGCTACTCACCAGTTTTTATTATTTACTAAGTAATCTTGAAACAAGTTTCCGATTTGAAGCTTTATTCTTACTGTTTACCTATTCCGAACATACAGCATGAATACCTCGAAACGAGGAAACTAAAATCTAATAATGCGTTATATTTGAAACTTAGTTGATCTGCAATAAAAATTCCTATAAATTTGTACAAGATTTAACTAAATTTACTATTTATGCAGATGGCAAGTTTTCGCTCCATTCGTTAGCAGTAAACAATTCTCTACTTATATTTTTAAACGTTTAATTCAACTTTACACAATGGTAAGATAATCGGTTAATTATGATTTAAAAGTTATGTGAAGGTAACATGATTTGACTTTCATTTGACATTAATGTTTAGGTTTAACCTGAAAACTACATTAAGTAGGGTATTCATCAATTCCCTTTCAAAACTTCTTGAAACTTAGTTATAACACGAAATGTTTAACGTTGTCACGATTCAAAATGGTCGTCCTTTCCCACATAAACCTACAGAGTAGATTTTCCTTACTAATAGTAGCACTACCTTAAGTAAATCGAATTTTTGATATAAAGCCTTATTCTTACCAACAAGTTTCATTATTTGTGAAATATTTACGCGTATTCCTGTCTAAACAGATTACAATCATGTCCAAGTAAAATCGCACGTAGCCTACAGTTGAGTTATTCGTATTTATTTGATCGAATGAGAAACAAGGTACCGAACGTTGAAACGAATAAAAACTCGTTACTGCTATTCCACACGTACAGCCTATCACGTGATGTTTTATGACGTTACACCTCCAATATTATATACCCAAGTTGCTGTTTTATCCAATGCTAATTCATTGGGAAAGGAGAATACATAGTAGTAAATGCTTCTTTATTTGAATAATTTAAAGCTCATTTGTTTTGCTATTTCCTCCTCCTCTTCATTTCGCAATAACAAACAACGCCAAAATTATTGGCAAAATGCCAATTACAAACGACCCCGAAAAGACGTCGAATTACAGTCTACGGGGTTTTCAATTCTTCTTTCAAAGCAAGTTCTAAGTAGAAATCTAAATTTATATACCTCAGCCATCTGATTTTTAACACCGAATATTCTTACACTACCAGATTAATTTTAATTCGAAGTTCCCATTTCTTATTTTAAACACGATTTTGATAAATTTAGTAAAATATATTCATCAATAAAGACGTGAATAAAATTTAGTTTCTACTGTGTTCAGCCTGCTGACGCAGCTGAAGAATTGTGATGCAAAATTGTTAGCTTAATGTTACCTATTGTACAACAAACCTTAAGTTTATATTTAACAATTTTGAATATATTTAGCTTAGCCTTAGTTTTCATAGGTAAGAATGTATCTTAAATTATTATACAATTTGTAGGCATTGTGGAATAATCATCATCTAAGTTTATTGTTGGCCAAAATGCGTCTTACTTACCCTGGTATAACTCGTAGGATCGGAAAGCTGTAAAACAATTTTATCAACTTTGAGCAAGCTAAATTAAGATGGTTAGCGTTGTTCAGGATGACTAAATTATTGAAAAATTAAAAATAATTCATCAATTCCAATCAGTCTGCGTAAAATAAAAATGTAATATACTTCCTATTCTCATAAGACCCCTACACCTAAATTAATCGTTTGTCTCATAATAGTAATGAATAATAATAATAAAGCTTGTACAATTTTGTTACGCTATGAAGTTGTAACAAATTAAAAGTATGATTTACACCACGTTTCATTTCAGTCCGTCTTAAAACTTAAATTTGGGATTATTCATCGAAATGGTCGTCCCCCCCTTTTTTTCTTTTTTTTTCGCAGTGGCATCAAATATAGAAATTTCACCCACATGAAATTTTCATAACGCCGTTTACTGCCAATTGGTACGTTTGAACTTACATCAGATCTGGTAGTACAGAGCAATTATCAACTTACCGCCGGATAACTGTTCAATTTTGGAAACTTAAATAAACGTAAGTTTGGTGGCTTTTAGCCAAATCGCAAAACCTTTGGTTTATCAAAATTATTTACATCGTTCTAACAATGCCCCACTGACTTACAATCTTCATAATACAATATTACTAGTTTTATATATATTTATATATATATATATATTTATATATATAAATGTAGAGCCCTAAGAATAAACGTCAATAAGCGCTACTATGATAAATAGCCACTGAAACATACGCAGCTGCAGTAGTCTGGAACGTTTTTGAACATTTTCTAATGCCTAACCAAGATAACTTCATTTTTGAGGCTTCAGCGCTTTTAATATTTCCCTGTTACCTATCACACTTTAAAGCTATTCTCAATCTATACCTTCGAAGATATAAAACACAAAGTTGAATGTGTTGGTAGGGTACTCGACCTTTCAATTTCTCCTTCATTCAGTGTGTCTTTGTTTCTCTCCCCGACCAAAAGTGGGGCTATGGCAAACACACTATCAAGGGCCATTAATGAGGTTTTCGCATGTGATCCGCTCTTTTACTGTGGGTTGCAGATTTCAAAGTGTCGAAAATCAAGAATTTAAAAATATTTCACTTGTAAAGGGTCTTACAATTACACACAGCTTCTTACTGTTTCGGACGCTCTGCACACTGCAATGGCGCTAATTCGTGATACGTTATTGACGTCATCTGTTGCTGAGTTGGCAGAAGATTAAAGAAAACCCGATAACTGTTAAATGGACGAAATATTTTTAACAGAATAAAACAAAATTATAGTAAAAGTAGAATAATCATCTAAAGAAGTTTACTATAAAATATGATAACTTACATTATGTGGCAATTCGCATTTCATAAGTAATCATATGCTTGTTTAAGTTCTTTCTCTGAAATTTTTCTCCGTTTCACGTCATCTTGAAACTTTAACCTTTCCATGTCCTCTATTCTAGCTAGGGAGAGTTTCAAAAGTTAAACGGATAATATTTAAAAGACATTTTGATTACTGTAATAGTAGAAGGTAATAAACAAAACTACGAATACAAGAATATATTATTTTCAATCATGTGAAAAACTTTAATATTAAAGCACGAAAACGTCAAGAATCTTTAATACTTTTGAGCATATTTGTAGGAATTTTGTATTTCTTCCTTAAATGAAATTTGAGGTCTTTCCCACAAATATGTATTTTCGTATGACGTATGGAAGAATGAACGGGTTGCACAGTCTTTTGCCAAAGAATTATAATTCAATCTAACTGTTAAAAAGAGAATACTAATCGGCATAAATAGCTTTAAATTAAACATGAATAGTAGTATTTTCTTTTTAATTTCATTCTTTTTTAGTTTGATCTGAAAAAAGTTTATGAAAACTGATCTACTTTAGTTTTGTCCTCTTTTTTTTCTTCTAAAATTTTAATCACATCAATAGCTATTTAGCACAGTCATAATTTTACGTTGGCATTCATCTGACTAAGATCTATTACATCAGTATTCCGAGAAAACGACAATGTAAAGGAATTTCGAAATGTTGGTGTTTCTTATCATGGAAATTACGCTCAGCACAATAGCAAGAACAACAAAGTTTGTTAGTTTTGAATTTCGCGCAAAGCAACATGAGGACTATCTGCACTTGCCGTCCCTAATTTAGTAGTGTAAGACTAGAAGAAAGGTAGCTAGTCATCACCACCCACCGCCAACTCTTGGACTACTCTTTTACCAACATATAGTTGGATCGACTGTGACATTACAACGCCCCCACGGTTAAAAGGGCGAGCAGGTTTGGGGTGACAGTGATTCGAACCCGCGATCCTCGAATTATGTGTAGAGTGCTTTAATCACCTGGTTATGCCAGGCCTTAACAACAAAGCAAATTCTACCATTAATGTGAATTTGTTAATCAATACTCGAAGACGTTTCGAAAACAAATAGTTTATCCTGAGAATTTCAATTGGTAAAACTAATTTTTAAATCTTTCTTTAAAGCTGCAGTATTTGCTTTCTTGGCTTCCTCTTTGAAACAACTGGTTTTATAATAAACCATGAAGATCATTGGAGAAGTTTACATTACCGTACATAATCTTAATAAAATTGGGAAATGCAGATACGTACTGTGTCTTTTACAATACCGAACAAACTCGCCCTTTAAGATGTGGTGATGTTATAAAGTCACGGTCAATCCCACTATTCGTTGATAAAAGAGTAGCTCAAGAGTGTGTGGTGGGTGTGACGATTAACTGTCTTCCTTCTGGTCTATTATGGTTAAATTAGAGATGGATAGCGCAGATAGTCATCAAGCAACTTTGTGCGAAATTCAAAACTAGCCAGATCATTTGCTTATATTTTTTTTATAAAAATTCTTTTTTCATTTCAAAAAATCTTCGTGATTAGTTTGAAATTAAAGTAGAACTACGACTCAGTATGGATATAAGTTCACCTTGTTTAAATTCAATATTACTTTATAGTTTTTGTTTTGTTTTTAGGGGTTAAAACCTTTAAAACGTGAAATCTATTTTATGTTATCTCTATCCATTATCATAGAGTTGATTTTAAAATCTGCCAGATGCGTATAGTGTAGAAAAAATGAATAACCTTTCAGCTTCGAATTCATTGTAGGCCAATTAGTTGTTCAAAGGTCATCGTGTTTTTATTTTTTACAACACATTTGGCAAAATCCAATGCCCATTCCATTACACTTGAATGATATGTCAAAGTCAAGTTACGTGTGTTTAAGTGTAGCATCCTCTTTCACTACCAGAATCATGACAGGTATGATAACAGGTGAATATTCTCAGTAACAGATATACAACTAAAACAACAAGTTTATATTTAATTTAAAAAAAACAAATCATAATTGTTGCAAATTAATATATGAGACTGAAAAACAAATTCACGACGGCCAGATGACTAAGGCGCTCGAGTCGTAATCCCGAGGGTCACGGGTTTGAATCACACCAAACATGCTTGCCCTTTCAGCAGTGGGAGCATTATAATGTGATGGTCAATCCCACTATTCGTGGGTAAAAGAGCAGCCCAAGAGTTGATGGTGATGACCGGCTGTTTTACCTCTAGACTTACACTGCTAAATTAGGGACAGCTAGCGCAGATAACCGTCGTGTAGCTTTACGCAAAATTAAAAAAACAAACATTCACGAATAATAATTTTGCGGAATACTTCTTAGAATCCGCGACCTTCAGCATCTCACAAATACTTCAGGAAATTATCTGTAAATGCAGAGTGTGTGTGTGTTTTCGTATAACAAACCCACATAAGGCTATCTGCTGAGCCCACTAAGGAAAATCGAACCCCTGATTTTAGCATTGTAAATCCGGAGACATACCTCTGCACTGGCGAGGGGCTAAATGAAGACATCTTGATATTACAACTATTGAGTGGAAAAAAAGTAATTACATAAAACTGCTTGTGTTTCTGGTGAATGTCCAAAAATGAATTTGGCTCTGCATGAGTTGTTTGTATGTAAAAAATGAATTGTTCAACGAAAGGGTTAATTAATATCTTAAATGTGAAACAAATCTAGATAATGTCAGTCTCTTTTTCTGTTATTCTCTACTCTCATTTTGTACCTTTTGTACGCTTTAAATAAACACGTGGAAAATACAATAATAATAAGAAAATAATATTTCAAAAAGTTTTTATTTAATTTAAAAAATCTGATAATTATTTATTTGTTTGGAATTAAGTAAAAGCTACACAATGAACTATGTATGCTCTGCCCACCACATATATTGAAATCCAGCTTCTACCGTTATGTTGCACGACTATGTAAAGTACATTTATTTCGAAGAAAATTTGCCCCCGCTAGTACAGCGGTATGTCTTCGGATTTACAACGCTAAAATCAGGGGTTGGATTCCCTCGGTGGGCTGAGCAGGTAGCCCTTTGTGGCTTTGCTATAAGAAAAACACAAACACTGAAGAAAAGTTGATGAAGTCTATTTTTCGTTTGGCTATTTGGTTTTATTTTTGAAACCTTAAAATGAAAAGATAAAAACTTATTTCAAAATGAGTTGATTTTTTTAATGTACGATTTTCGGTACAAATTCTACGTGTAAGATAAATCATTCCTTTCGATGAGATGTTCTGAGCACTTAGATCCCAATCTGCAAGCTGCGAGATCGAAATCCAGCGCTGGACTTTCAGTGGGAGTTAACTCATAATGTAGCTGTCTATTCCATCATGCATTGGTAAAGAGTAGCTAATAATTGGTAATGAATGCTATTAGCCAGTTGTCTTCCATCTGTGAAGAAGTTCAAAATTAGGGATGAATGGTAGATAATCTGCAAATTAGCAGCCTTGCGATAAACAGCTAAAATAAAAACAACAACCAACAACAATCATCTGAATAAAATATTTTTATGATATCGACATATATCTCACCTGATAGGTTACGAATCAAGATTCAATAATAAGCTATTCTTTCACTGAAATTCTGAGCACCATAGTCATAGGCTGCTGTGGTCCATGTTTCTAATGTTTCAATTTAAATGTTTGCTAAAGCGAGCTGCTTCATTGTGGTCGTGTACATAATGAAGAAACGTAAATTATTGTCTGTATTGGTACATGAGTAGTGAAGAAGTAGTTACTTTAGTACCTTAGAGTTCAGTGAAGTATTCGGATTGGTTTGTTTTTTTAATTTAGTGCAAAACTACACGAGAACTATCTGCGCTAACCGTCCCTAATTTAGCAGTGTAAGACTAGAGGGAAGGCAGCTAGTCATCACCACCAACCGCCAACTCTTGGGCTACTCTTTTACCAATGAATAGTGAGACTGACCGTCATATTATAACGCCCCCAAGGCTGAAAGAACGAGCATGTTTGGTGTGACGGGGATTCGAAACCGCGACCTTCGGATTACGAGTGGAGTGCCTTAACCACCTGGCGATGCCGGGTCACAATTGATTATTCTTACATGAAAATATAAGAACGGTTCTGCAATATAAAGTGCGCAACTTTCTCTCACTGTAATAAATTCTAAGCTTATCTGAAAAGAAACAAAAACCTTTATTATGCTAGTGCGTTTTTAATAAGAGTATATTAACACGGTTGCACTGAACGTCACTTTGGAAATTGTTCTTCCATAACCCTCTGATATAAATATATAAATAAAAATATAATATATGTTTTCTCACCGTCCAGGGCCAGGTGGTTAGGGCTCTCGATTTGTAATCGGAGAGTCGTGGGTTTCAATCCCCGTCACACCAAACATGTTCGTCCTTTCAGTCGTGGGGACGTTATAATGTGACAGTCAATCCCACTATTCGTTGGTAAAAGAGTGGCCGAAGTGTTGGTGGTGGGTGGTGATGACTAGCTGCATTCTTTCTAGTCTTACACTGCTTAATTAGCAGATAGCCCTTAGCATTGCGCGAAACTCAGAAAACAATCTCACCGTCCGCTCTAGCAGTTCAAGTATAGTAAAAACCTCTTTCTGTGTAAACGTCCCCCGCTAGTACAGAGGTAACTGTACGGATTTACAATACTAAAATTAGCGGTTTGATTCCACCAGGTGGGCTCAGCAGATAGCCAGATGTGGCATTACTATAAGAAAAAAAAAACACCTTCTGTGAAAAGAATGACATAAATAAATTAACAAAATTTTGTATGACGTGTTTTAATTTCTTAAAAATAAATAACAAACTAAACACGAACACACATACACTTTAAAATTTCTGTGGGTGAAACAAATACACGATTTGGCACATTTGAATATATAATGAACATTCATTTTTATGATCCAAACAATGACAAACCTGGACAAAAATTTTCACGACTAACATTTATTCCACCATTTGATTACCTTTAAAATAAATAAGTTGTGTTTTTGTAGCATTTAGTTTGCAGTAGAACTTACATTTTTTTGACAACATTATCCACTACTTGAAGATATTTATAATAATGACAAATAACGATTTATAGATATGTATTGAAACATATAGTAGGATATGGTATGGTTTGGTTTGAAATTCACGCAAAGCTACACGAGGGCTACCTGCGCTAGCCGTCCCTAAGTTTGCAGTGTAAGACTAGAGGGAAGGCAGCTAGTCATCACTATCCACCGCCAACTCTTGAGCTACTCTTTTAACCAACGAATAGTGGGATCGACCGTGACATTAAAACGCCCCTCGGCTGAAAGGACGAGCGTGTTTGGTATGACAGGGATTTGAACCCTCAGATTACGAGTTGAGTGTTTTAACCACCTAACCATGCCTGGCCCATTAGGGTATAAAGATAAACAATTAGAATATTTTGAAACCTTTGAGGACTGGAAGAAATTAGAAATCTGATGATAACCTTTAAATATTATACACCTCGCAATCGAAATAACATGTAATCATAATACATGCTGTGCTAATATTTAAGTCTGTAAACTTGTGTTTTTATAATCAATGGAATACTTCATATCACATTAAAATAGAATGCAATAGATTTTCTTTAAATAACTGATCGAATATATAAAACATTTATTGACAAAGCCAAATTGGTTATTGAAAATAATTGTGCAAATTTTGATTTGAAATTAAAAAGTTATCATTAGAAGAATAAACTGCAGAGGATATTTTAATATTTTGTCTCAATTCTTATTATTTGAATAGTATTTAGTCAACATTAATTATTCCCTAACTAGTTATTCGTATAAAACAGGATCCACATTGTGATTTGTTTGCCATCTAGTGACAGCTTTTACATACATAAATGTCCCGAGATTTTAGTAATACAATTTCCACCTGAATATATCAGGCTTAAAATATCTATTTTGTGAAAAAATTTATAATAAACAAATACATTTTTCAGCTTGTTCTGGCTTGAAAACCGAATAGTGATCTCGATCTACTAGTATAAAGTCGTTAAAAAATATCAATTGTGTTTTTTGAGTAATCCTTTTGAATAAAAACAGGTAGAAACAATGTTTGTTTTTTAACAATTATAATTTATGACTAAACTAGAATCTGAACTAAAAATAAGAAGGAAATATCAAAATAAAAATATCTTAAATAGAGATATTAACTGGAGTTAAATTACGAAGTCAGCTGGACACAAGGAATATTGTATTATTAGATATTATTCTGTTTTAATATGAATTGTAAAGGGAAATTACAACTATGAAGGAACATACATTTTATCCTTTTTAACTTGTTCTGTACCTAATATATACACTGCTATTATCATCTTTATAACTGAGCTGAACGTGTTTTTGCGTGCTAAACTGTGGATCAAATGATCCAAGACTCAAGCCGCGGTCCCATTCAACTCTGGGCCGCTTATAAAATAACAGATAGACCATTCAGGTGTTTGGTTCAAAAAGTTGAATGTCCTTGCAGCAATGATTGCTGCTACATAAGTATCCCCTCTAGTTAATAGTTCAAAATTAGTGGGGATACTCGAACCACATCAATAATCATGCTCGCCCTTTCAGCCGTGGAAACGCTGTGTGTGTGTTTTCTTGTAGTAAAGCCACAACATACTATCTGCTATATCCACCGAGAGGAATCAAACTCTAAATTTTGACATTGTAAATACAAATACTTACTGCTGTTCTATCGGGAGACTGGAGGTGTTGTAATGTAAAGGTTAATCCATAGATTATAAAAATAAGCTTCTCAAGCAACTTTTATGAAGTAATGAAAATCATAATGCCGTATATAAAACTTTAACACAATACTCAGGTCTTCTTTTTTCACCCCAACCCCCGCTTCCAGTGGCATGTCTGCGGATTTACAACGCTAGAAACTGGGTTTCGATACTCGTGGTTGGCAGAGCACAAGTAGCTCATTGTGTAACTTCGTGCTAAACTATAAATGAACTCATTTTTTTGTCAAACTATTTACCACAAAAGTTAATACAGATATTAGCAACTGCAAAACTCCAAGCACGTTTTAAATACATTTCTAATTACATTTGTTTCTTACATGTTACTTCTGTGTTGATTTTAATATTTTCTAGTCGAAGTAACCGACTTGTTTAGTAATATGGCTAAATAGATATAAAAAATATGGAAGGTTTTCAGAGTGGACAGCTAATGGAGATCTTTGGTCAGAATAATCATACACGTTTGAAAATGTTTGTGTATTTTATAGCAAAGTCACATCGCACTATCTGCTGTGTCTACCTAGGAATATCGAACCCCTGATTATTGTGAAAAATACCCTAGGTTAACCGCTGTCCTACCGGAAGTTTTTGACCCTCTTGGTGCGCGTAAGAAATACTTACAACGTTAAGATCCAGAGTTCGATTCCCAACAGCGGCCATAGCAGATATCTCAGTGTGGTTTTAAATGAAATAAGTCATAATAATAGTGAGATTAAGCCGATTACAATCACTAATTAAAACCTGAGTTACATATTTTCGACACCAATGACGGCTCTCTGAATAATGTATTACAATTAATAAATTCCTGGAAAGATGGCCCGACATAGCCAGGTGTTTAAGGCACTCGACTCGTAATCTGAGGGTGTCGGATTCGAATTCCCGTCACACCAAATATACTCGCCCTTTTAGTCGTGGGGGCGTTATAAATTTATGGTCGATCCCACTATTCGTTAGTAAAAGAGTAGCCTAAGAGTTAGCGGTGGGTAATGGTAAGTAGCTGCATTCCCTCTAGTTTAACACTGCTAAATTAGGGACGGCTAGCGCAGATGGCCCTCGTGTAGCTTTGCGCGAAATTACAAAAAAACGAAACAAAAACCGTTGTTACTTGCAGCTTGAATATATCTTAGATGATAAATATTGTGTCTGAATACTGTTTTTATTCGTCGATTTTATCCTGGAACTATACTTTTCGATACCATAATGCAGCTTTATTTCAGTATTTGAAATAATTAGATAACCATTAAATTATAAAACTTCTAATAAACGTTATGAAAAAAATGACTGTTTCTCCATCTATTGACCAATAATGAAACAATTTGTAAAAATAAAGAAGTTTCGGTAGTTTCGACAAAAATCATAGCTTTTAAACTATGATTTTTGTCAAAATTATCTAAACCTCTTTATGATATCAACATAATTATTAGCCACGAACAATTGAACCATATCCTAAATTAATTTACGCTGTGTGTTTGTGAATTTGTTCGTTTGTCGATTAATTCCTTCTATATTTTTGGGGCAAGAAAGATCAATCTTGGTCGAAGGACTCGGAGTGGTTCGAGGGGTGTTCTTTTCAGTATGGCGTGAAGAGGTGGGGGGAGTGGGGTGAAATGTGTCAGAACGACCACCCAAGAATGATGATATATGAATAGATTTTTCAGAATGGTTAAACTCGTTTTTGATATTAGATTTTGTGTGTCTGCCCCCTTCCTTCGAGATCTCAGGGCGTTATGTTTGAAACTGTATTTATACCCCCCTTTCTTCACATTCACAAGCTAGTGGAACCAAATGAGGCACACGTTTGCAGGTACCACAGGTGAATATCCTAACAATGTTTGTTTACAAGTACGTAGAAGTAATTTGGATACTGGAGGGACTCGATTTATATACTGAGACCGTTGTAACTAATGAGTGAAGGAGTGGGAACCTTTGAACCTTTCAACAGAACATGAGTGCTTTATGGCAGTCAGTATTAATCCATGGTCTGTAATAGCAAGTAAGCCGCATCAACTGTTACACGGTAATGTGTTACAGTGAATAGGTAGATAATTTTTGCTTATTGTGTAGTGTTGTATACTCGCAGAGATATAATTATTTTGTTACAGTTTATTACACAACATTTACCCCGCGATTCCATTTATGGACCATATCAGCAACTGGTGGGATTAAATACGGACAATGATAGAGTTAATTGCTATAACTGATGGAATTAATTGCAGAAACTGATAGGATTAACTGCAGAAAATTACAGAAACTGGTAGGATTAATTACAGAAACTGATAGGATTAATTGATATGGTTTTTGGGACTGACTGCAGTAGCTGATGAAATTAATTGCGGTGTTGATGGAATTTTTGTTTGCAATTGTGTGTGTGTGTTTGTGTGACCAAAATGTTGTTAAGGGTCATATAATCAACAAAGTCATGAGTACACGAAAAATTTAATTCATGCATACTTTACAAATACGTGTTTAGAAGAAGATGAGTACGTCTGAAGCCAGCAGATATATCAGTTGATGGACCAATTGTTTGTGTTTTATCGAGCATGTGTGTATATGATGTGACCAATTTACTGTCATATATTTATTTTAGTATCAATGTTTGTTGAATTTAAATTTATATTTAGAAATGTACACTTCCGTTAAATCTGTATTACGAAACTCCCGCTTATTCACTAAAGTTGTAGAAGATTCTTGAGTGTAAGAATTAACATTGTATGTGTGAACGTAAACACTAATGTTTCGTTTAAATTGTTGTGCTGGCTGAAATTTCTTCAAATTCTTCTCACGCCTATAAATCTAACCTAACGCGACGCGCCAAGAGACAGTATATATTGTTGGTTTACTACATTTGGTACATTATAAACCTCGGAAACTATAACTGTGTTTCACACTTATTAATTGGGAGTCTTAGATGTATTGACCAAAGCCTTTATAGATTTCGAACATTACAAAGCAATTAACTTTAGTAGATTTACATCAAATGTTAGTATTTTACGAACAAATTATATAACTTAATTGGTAGAAAACTAGGCACAGTGTGTGTTCGTGTGTTTTCTTATAGCAAAGCCACATTGGGGTATCTGCTGTGTCTACCGCGGGGAAACGAACCACTGATTTTAGCGTTGTAAATTCGTAAAATTACCGCTATATCAGCAAAGGACAACTCGACACAGACCTAGCTAGTACCCTGTAGAGTGACTTGTACCTATATCAACTTAAAATTAATTCGTTCATTGTGAACCCTCGATAAAATATCAAAGAAATTTCGGACCACATAAATACTTTAAAATTGTTCATACGTTTCTAAAATGTTTTGTACATAAATAATTAATTTTAATAACTGTTATTGTAAATTGTATTATTGTTTGCATATTAAATACATTTTTATATTAGAAAAAAACAGTCTGTATCAATCTTATTTGCAAGTTTACTCAGTTTTAGGCCATTTGAAGTTTTAATACATAACAATGTTTTATTATACATATCATTGTTATATTAATCCTAGTTAACAGTCCAAAGCTGCCCAGAGTTAAACTATTTTTGTAATTTGTTCACATGTATGATACAGAATTTATAGAAGTTATTTGTAATCCCATGGTGGGTCAGCGGTAAGTTCAAGCACTTACAACACTTAATTCCAGAATTGAAGGCTCCATGTGGGACAAAGAAAGATAGCCTATTATGCAGCTTTGCAATGAAACAAAACCAAAAAGGAAAAGAAACTGTGTGTTTTCCTTATAGCAAAGCCACATTGGGCGATCTGCAGAGTCCACCGAGGGGAAGAAAAGAAACTGAACTGTAACATAAGGAACCAAAAACGTAAAGTGGATTATTTTATAAATACGCGGGAAATACATCGACTTTTACATTCATCATGTAAAAACAAATCAAAAAAGGCCCGGCATGGCCAAGTGGTTGAGGTGTTCGACTCGTAATTCGAGGGTCGCAGATTCGAATTCCCGTCGTACCAAACATGCTCGCCCTTTCAGCCGTGAGGGCGTTATTATGTGTCGGTCAGTCTCACTATTCATTGGAAAAAGAGTAGTCCAAAATTTGGCGCTTGGTGATGGTGACTAGCTGCCTCCCTTCTAGTCTTACACTGCAAAATTAGGGACGGCTAGCGCAGATAGCCCTCGTGTACCTTTGCGCGAAATTCAAAGTAAACCAAACCCAATACTTCACTAAACTCTCAGTTACTGAAGTAACTACTTCTTCATTACGGATAATAATACACTGGAGATATATATCGTGCTAAGTCTTCTTGTTTGTTTCTCAATTTTGCAAAAAGCTACAAGAGGACTACATGCGATAGCTGTCCCACTTCAGCAGTGTAAGAGTAGAAGGAAGCCAGCTAACTCTTGGTCAACTCTTTTACCGACGAATAGTAGAATTAGTCGTCACATTATAACGCCCCCACAGCTGAAAGAGCAAGTATGATGTGTGTGACGGGGATTCGAACCCCGTTATAATCAGATAATGAGTCGCGCGCAAACATACTGCGTGTTTCGACATTACCCTTGCCTATCTTTTCGCGGGTTCGAGTCCCCATCACACCAAACTTGCTCACTCTTTCAGCCGTGGAAACATTATAACGTGACGGTCAATTCCACCATTCATTGGTAAAAGAGTAGCTCAAGAGTTGGCGGTGGATGGTGATAACTAAGCACCTTCCCTCTAGTCTTAACTGCTAAATTAGGGACAGCTAGCGTAGATAGTCCTCGTGTAGCTTTGAGTGAAATTCAAAAACAAAGAAACAAACAAACAAACCAGAGAAAAGGTAACATATAATACAGTTGTGGCTTAATTAAGTGTAGCTTACTATCAAGGTCCTGTTTCTGAATTTTATTTCAACCTCACACGACACTATATTTATACATTTTAGTAACTTCAAGAGAAATACAAAAGCAACTGAACTTAGATTAGTAATACTGCGAACATTTATATTTTTAACTGATTCTGAGAAAATTAAATAATCGTAAATTAAAAATAAATTTTCATAAGTAACTTAGAGGCCATGCGTAGATGTCATCATTAAATATTATCGAACGTTTTCCTACAATGTGGGCCCGGCATGGCCAGGTGGGTTAAGGCGTTCGACTCATAATCTGAGGGTCGCGGGTTCGAATCCCCGTCGCAACAAACATGCTCGCCATTTCAGCCGTGAGGGCGTTATAATGTTACGGTCAATCCCACTATTCGTTGGTAAAAGAGTAGCCCAAGAGTTGGCGGTGGGCGGTGATGACTAGCTGCTTTTCCTCTCGTCTTACACTGCTAAATTAGGGACGGCTAACGCAGATAGTGCTCGTGTAGCTTTGCGCGAAATTTATAAAAACAAACAAACCCTCTAAATTAGGGACGACTAGCGCAAATATCACTCGTGTAGCTTTGCGCGAAATTCAAAACAAACCAATCTACAATGTGAAGATTTATCTATTCACTCCTTTTGTCTTAATATAAAACAGCAATAGTTGAAATACAAGTTCTTGTTGTTGGGACAAGCAATTAAATAAATGTCATTTATTAAATAAAAGCATTCATGAGAAGTGGTTAAATAAAACATTTTAATTTCGTCGGCATTTGTTTAACTAAGTTATCGAGTGGGTTTGCGTTTTTGCGTGTGTGTGTGTATATGCTTTTAGACTGTTTTACCCCACCGTGATCCTGGTACTGAGAAATTCAACCAATGATATACAAGTGTAGAACTGTAAGAATGCGGTAATTAGCCACACTACAATAATCCTTTGGTAAAACAAAAAGAAAAAAAGATTCAACTAGAAGAAACTTTTGACATCTTGTCACTGTTTAGTTCAAATTAAATGGAGGTCTAACTGATCTAGCCCGAGTTGACCCGCGTTCAGCAAGAGAACTATACCGATCAGTTTTAAACCTATCATTATTGACATTACATTAAAAATATATTATTTTATTTTTACTTTAGGCAAGTGTAAGGTCAGTCAGCACAGTCATAGAAACTGGAAAGACAAAGTACAGTCAGATCAACGTGAAAGAACTTATCTCACTGAAATGATCGTTTGTTTGTAATTTCGCGCAAAGCCACATGAGGGCTATCTGCGAGAGCCGTCCCTAATTTAACAGTGAAAAACTAGAGAGAAAACAGTTATTCATCACGACCCATCGTCAACTCTTGGGCTACTCTTTTACCAACGAATAGTGGATTTGACCGTCACATTATAACACTCCCAAGGCTGAAAGGAGAACTTGTTTCGAACCCACGACCCTAATATTGCGAGTCTATCAGTTCAACCACTTGGCCATTCATTGAAACAATATATAAAAAGCATGCCAGTTATTTTTTTGCATAAGAATCTTAGGATATTTCTGCGTTTATCAAAAAATTCAATAAACGAAAATGCCTGAAATTAATAAATGGAATGTTAATATTTTTTTTTCTTGTATTACGTAAATTCTGATCAGTATAAAGTAAAAAGGTTGAGATTTGTTTTGTATCTTATGATGATAAAGATGAGGTACCGAGTGATAAACAGTTGAGTATTTGTTTGAGGTTTCTCACTACTGAAAACGAGATAAGAAAATTTTGTTGGTTTCGTTAATGACACACGAAATTTGTAATGTGTTTACTTTGTACTTCTGGGGTCCCAACTTAAAGACATCGTGGAAGAAAGACGTACAATGAAGCAGATAAAGGAGCTAGTCATTTCAGTGAAATGGGAACACAGGTTTCGAAGAACTATCCTAAAGCTTTGCAGAAGCGACGGCTGGAATTCAGTCCTGAATAAATGTGCTCGCAATAATCTATTTCGAAACCTGATGAAAACTGACCAGAAATATTGTCAATTGTGTGACTTTTCATTGAAATGACACAACAGTTTATTGAAATAATTTGAAGCGCTGTGTAAGAAACCAGAAGAGAAATAAATCAAATTAATT
The DNA here is from genome assembly GCF_004210375.1 of Tachypleus tridentatus. Taxonomy (NCBI): domain Eukaryota; kingdom Metazoa; phylum Arthropoda; class Merostomata; order Xiphosura; family Limulidae; genus Tachypleus; species Tachypleus tridentatus. Next base: position 43,908,062 of record NC_134826.1, on the reverse strand, counting down.
GAAATATATAAAATAAGGCTCACCGAGATATATGATGTTTTTGAGATGTTATGTGAGCTATGTGCAACAGTACGGACTTGACTGCATGACATGTTTACATCCAGAGATTTTAACGGTGAGACAACTTGAGAGGCTATAACGCATCCCACAGCTATCAGTTTCGGATCTTCTTCAGAGAGACAACTTCAGATGCTACAACATTTCAAGCAGCCACCTGGTTCAATTCCTCGGTTGTTTGGTCACTAAGAAACAATATGTGAGGTATACAAAAGGTCAAAGAGGAAAGAAACTACGAGAAAGGAGAGGACACCTTTTCGGCGTTTAGAAGCGTTGTAAACAGCAATTTGCAAGAGACTTGAGGGTTACACTGACAATATGTCCCATGAACGTTTTACAGTGGCATTGATACTTGGTGAGGTTGAGGTCAAAAACAGTCTACTCCTAAGAGGTGCAGAAGACACATTCAGAGAAAACTATCGAGCTGAATCGCCTGAAGTTTCTGCAATTTGTTTATAATTTCGGAATTCTGGATGAATTAGTAAGATCTAACCTTTTGACAACATTAGTAATTAAAACTTTGTAGCTTGTCATGTTCGGAATACCAGTATGGAAGTTTTAGAGGAAACGTTACTGACTTCTGTGCATTTGACTTGTTCAGTCTAAGCGGTTTATCATCTGAAATAACACTTTGGAAGACAAAGAGTTAATCGACGTGTAAAAATACAAAATTGACTTTCAAAATATTCACGTGATTCTGAGAATCATATGTACAAATGGTGTTACGAAATGTGAATGTAAACCCAGTCTCGGTGAACTTGGCTTTTACGTCCGCGGACTTACAACGCTAAAATCCGGGTTTCGATACCCGTTGTGGGCAGAGTATAGATAGCCCATTGTGTAGCTTTGTGCTTAATTCAAAAACAAAAAACAACAACTTAACTTTTTTTTTAAGACCAAACTCAGACCTCTAAATGAATTAAGAACGGTTGAATGGCCTTTTTGTCTGATGCATATACATTGTTAAAAATAATAGAGGTACTCCGATGACGGACATTTTTGTTACGAAGTATCTAAAGATAACGTTACTAGAAAATATGTTGAAATAACTTTGAAATCATTTCCTGGAGATACATTAGGAATTCATGGCAGATTCGATTGTAATTGTATTCAACGACAAAAATAAAAACTAGCCTGAAACATACACATGTTGAAATAAGTTCTAAGTCAAATTGAACTTTACAAAACTTGACAATATGACAGAGATCATACGAAATGTATTAAGTGGTTATAAATATTCATTAAATAGTTACATAAATACAGTTTGTGTGTCATATTAAACTTACGTGTATTTTTCCTACTCAAAATGTTAGTGTAGCTGAATGACACCTATATCTTTGAAGAAAACGTTGATTTGTTTTCAGACCCCAACAGACACAATAATAAAAAATTGTATTCGCCAATATTAAGTGGTAGTTTCTTACCAATTTGACTACCGGACTCTACTCTGAGGGTCGTGAGCTCGAATCCCAGTCACACCAAACATGTCCGCACTTTCAGCCGTGGTGGCGTTATAATATGAGGTCAATCCCACTATTCGTTGGCAAAATCTACACGAGAGCTATCTGCGCTTGTCGTCCCTCAGTTAGCAGTGTAAGACTATAGTGAAGGCAGTTAGTCATCATCACCCACCGCTAACTCTTGGGCTACTCTTTTATCAACGAATAGTAGAATTGATCGTAACGTTTTAACGCTCCCACGGCTGAAAGGGCGAGCGCGTTTTGTGTGAAGGGAATTCAAGCCCGTGACCCTCAGATTACGAGTTGAGCGCCCTAATCACCTGGCCATGCCGGGCCTGTATTACAATGGGAGTTGAACCAGATGTTTCACATCATGTATAGCATAACAAGAGACCGTCTTGACACGTTATGTATAGAAGGCCAGACGAGCTGTATCTAGTTGCATATATATTCATCTTGCAAAGCCTTACACGAAACTAAAACCATGTTTGTCACAACGAATTTACTTAATAGTATCTTTATTAACCTCGAATACCTAAATGTTTTGTGTACATCCTACTAATCCTTATCAACTACACGTAGGTGTTGATAAAACCTTACGCTTATAAGTAATCACAAGAATGTTTAATGTTCTTTTAAACATACGCAACATTCGTTATTTTAGGCACGGATCCGATTTACAGAATTTAACACAATTTCACTTTTGAAAATTAGTCAAACGTAACTCGTCGTATAATTATTCTTTACTTCCCCGCTAGGAGAGCGGTAAGTCTTCAAATTCACAACGCTAAAATTGGAGGTTCGATTCCCCTCAGTGGCTCTGTTATAAGAAAATATGCTTATTTTTAAGGACGACTTTTGATAATTTGAGAAAAACAGACACAGAATAAGTGGCATCACATACATTGTATCAGAAATATTGACAAAGAAAACGTAATAACTATTGCCCACAGGTGGCGTGTTTCTTCCTTTCCATCTGATTTAAAATACATTAACGTTGTTTTTAAAGTCACTGTTCCAGACACAGAACACTGTTTAAGCGCTTGCTAAAATGCTTTAAATGTGTAGACGATTTAAAAGTATTTTATTACTCAAGGTTTGAAGCGTAACGTGTCTGTAGCAATTTTTTTTTATTGCGTGCCAGTTTCTCTGCAACATTTTAACGGTCCAAGAACGACAACAACAAAAACACACTCGGGAAATCCCGAGATAATGGAATTTTCCTTATACAGAGATAATAATACCTTTGAGTGATGTATCATAAAGAATAGTTCTATTACAGTATTTTTAGTACTAATGTGTACCCCGATATCCGTACAGACATCAATGGAGTAATGGTTTGGTTTGGTTTGAATTTCGCGCAAAGCTACTCGAGATCTATCTGCGCTAGCCGTCCCTAATTTAGCAGTGTAAGACTAGAGGGAAGGCAGCTAGTTATTACCACCCACCGGCAACTCTTGGGCCACTCTTTTACCGACAAATAGAGACCGTCACATTATAACGCCCACACGGCTGAAAAGGCGAGTATGTTTGGTGCGACAGAGATTCGAACCAGCGACTCAAGGTTTGCGCCTTAACCACCTGGCCATACTGCGTCTGGAGTAGCTTGAAACATTTTCCACGTTTTCTGTAAACGTTGCAAAACGGGACAAGTGTAAGAATCGACTTAGTTTTCATAGCACCTCCCATTCAAGGCTGAGGCAACATTTTTGTTTTGAGGCAAAGTAAAAAAAATCAGAAATCCTTGGAGATTAAATCAACTTGAAATAATAATCAGCGATGTCGAGAAACCCACTTGTTGAGAAATTTATATGCAAAAACGGCTCGTTTGGGTTGAGAAAATATTTTACATAGAAGAGCGAACAACGTTTCGACCTTCTTCGGTCATCATGATTGAAATAATTTTTATTTGCAAAACAATAAAAACATTTAAGATTTAATGAAATGTTAATAAAAACTCAGTGAGAAAGGTAGGAGATGTGTATCTCACACTTTTAATGTTGAAATTTGACCTGGCGCAGCATTGATGTTACATAATTAGGAATTATTGCTTATATTTTGTCACGAGAGGGCGCGAAAACTGACTTTGTACCCGGGCGCTGAAAACCCTAGCTATGCAACTGACACTGAAGTATGTATCTCAGAACGGCTGGTATGGGTATTAACACTTTTATGTTAGGAGAGAACAACGTTTCGACCTTCCTAGGTCATCTTCAGGTTCAGCCGTCCTAGAATACATTTTTATTTCAGTTGGTCTCCTGTCATTAAGAAAGACTGAAATGTCTTTATTATATTATATTCGTAAATTTAATTAGCCATGAATGAATTATTTTTCATCCTCCTTTGTAAATTAACTGACCATGAATATTGTTTCTAAATAATTAACATCTTCAGAGAAAATAACACATAGTTAAAGACACAATGTACCAAGTATAATTTATATTAGACTATTCCTAGTGAAACGCTAAAATAAGACGTATGTCTAGTTATACCGAGTTCAAAAACTAAGAGTGTTTTAATGTATTAGCCAGAAGACACCTGAATAAAGTAGGCTTTAAATACTGGTATCTAGAATATTACACGTAATTATTGCCTAATAATATTTTTTGTTTTTCATGACCAGGGCCGGGCGTGGTCTAATTATGAACATTTCTGTAGCGAAACGGATCCGAACAAAGAACTGTTAGATTCACAGCTTCAGCTGGAAACGTTGTGAACATTTGAAACATATTTGCCACAGGGACTAGTCTAGCTATCAGTGTTCTAAAAACAGCCTATCAAGTGGTCTGAATGACTATTGCTGTTCTACGACACATGATTTTAGTTTGGTGCCATGCAATGTTTGGCGCAATTTGTTTCCATTATTATTTTAAAAATTCAGTCATTTCGTGACGTCTGAAAGCAGACGTTTAAAGTATGTTCATATTAACTTCTCCAGGTAATCACAGTATTTTCCACAGAGTTAAGATCTTGTTAAAACCTGTTATTGGTTGTTCATGTACAGAACATTATCTCGTTGAACATTAAGTCGATCTAATGGTATTCTGGTTTTTGGAACGTGCTAAACTGTAAAATCTGCTGGCATTCATTGGTGAATGCAGGCATTTCACGCCCATTATTTAAGCTACTCAGTGGCACAGCAGTATGTCTGCGGAGTTATACCGCTAAAACGGGGTTTCGATACCCGTGGTGGGCAGAGCACAGATAGCCCTTTGCGCAGCTTCGTGTTTAATACAAACAACAACAGCCAATATGAAAAGTACCTTTACTATAATTCTTTGCAGTTGGCGCAACCAGATCGACAGAAAACTGTGTTTGGAAAACAGTTTTCTGTTGGCACTTTGAAATCATAGTGGAACGGCTTTGATCACTTAAAAAAGTCGTAACCAGTCACCAAGATTATAATTATGATAAGTTTAACTTAAACCATTGTTAGTAGATTTTGTACCCAACTCTTATCGAAGTATCCACATACATGAGAAACTTTCGTATGTATACTGATAGCGTCCATTCACTTGTGATAACATTGAATGTGCTTGGATCACTGTCAGGTGTATTGCGACGAGAGTGTTCTAGCCATCAGGGCCACATATCAGGTCAAGCAAAAACGTCTTGTTCTGAATTGAGACATTTCTGAGTTCATCTTCTTAAATAACTTGAGATGTTTTTGAGTGTTTTTCGTCGTCAAACACAAAGCTACACAATAGATATCCTCTGTCCATCAAAGGTATCGAAAACCGACTTTTAGAGTTACAAGGTTTCATACTTGCCACTGAGCCATTGAGACCGATTGCCTTTTTTTTAATGTTGAAGTAGTGAAATTGAATTTGACCATTTCAAAGTTGCATAGTGAGGATTTATCGTAAGAGGAAGGTAGTCTTAAATAATACTAAAAGGCCCGGCATGGCCAGGTGGTCAGGGCATTTGATTCATAACCCGAGGGTCAAGGCTTCGAATCCCCGTCACACCAAACATACTCGCCCCTTTCAGCCGTGGGGGCGTTATAATGTTTCCATCAATCCCACTATTCGTTGGTAAAAAAGTAGCCCAAGAGTTGGCGGTGGGTGGTGAAGACTAGCTGCCTTCCCTCTAGTCTGACGCTGCTAAATTAGGGGCTAAATTAGCGCACGAAATTGAAAAACAAACAAACAATAACACTCGAATGTCAACTGATCGTACAGCTGTAATTATAGTTCTTTACAGTTTCCTTTCTTCGATATCATTAAAACAGCAGGGTTTTTGTCATAATAACTGTAAACACGTCTGACATATGAGGAGTCACCAAATACGTCATTACAAATATGGCAACAGAGAAGGTTTTGGGCATCCATTGGCTAGTAGGAAGGAAAACATTGAAAATGTACGAAAATGATTCACCAATTAAGAACTTTCAAGAAATCGTTCTGACAATTTCAAGAACCAGGGAGAATGTTACATGAGATTGGAGCCGCGATGGGCCAATCCCCAAACAGGCAAAGTCACCAGATACCATTTTTTTCTTCCATCTGGGGTTACGTGAGGCACATTATCTGTGATCTATGGATGTTTTGTAAATATATCATTAATCTAATAGCTAATATGACTCACGACATGTTGATCAAGACACGGACAAAAATTGAATTTTGACTGGATATCTTGAGGACCACAAACGGATAACATTTAGAATTACATTAATGGTTAACGATGTGTGGCATAAAACAAAGAAACAAAAAAACTAAATATACGTGTCCTTCACTTAACACAAACCATTTGTTACTGACTCGTCGTTGTTTAATTGTAATGTGTCACATAAGATTCTGATACCCTGTATATCTATAATTGTGTCGTTTACTGTGTGTTATCTGCGCATAGACGTAATTATTAACGACTCAATAACACTCAGCGCCAATTAATACAATCGTTTTTGTTTGTTTGTTTGGAATTTCGCGAAAAGCTACTCAAGGGCTATCACCGTCAGCCGTCCCTAATTTAGCAGTGTAAGACTAGAGGGAAGGCAGCTAGTCATCACCCCCCCCCCACCGCTAACTCTTGGGCTACTCGTTTACCAACGAATAGTAGGATTGATAGTCACATTATAACGCCCCCACGGTTGAAAGGGCGAGCATGTTTGATGCGACCAGGATTCGAACCTACGACCCTCGGATTACGAGTCTAACGCCTTAACACATTTGGCCATGCCGGGCCCGGACAATTATGAATAGCTAACTGAAACAGAATACGCTGACGTTATTCTCTGGAGTACTTTGTGCTATTAGAACTAAGTGAAGAACCGCCCAAGAAAACCTAGACACTGAATTCTAATTAAAGTCTTTAAGAAATGTTTATAATTTTGTTTATTTATCCAAATATTGTAGTAATATATGTAGAATAGAAACTCAGACGATTTTAAAGAATGGAATTTGAAATAGGGAACAATGCTAGACAATGATAGTAAAAAAAATTAAAATAATACAAAAAAACTGTTCACATTCGGTTTATTTATTTAAACACTGTAATGTTTAAAAAAATTAAAATTAGGGAACAATGCTAACCAAAGTTTGCAAGATAAGAAATTGGAAAAACAACAACATATACAACCAAAAAACAGGTGAGTATGAAAACGAAACACTGGAATAATATGTCATTTTCCTTTATACTTTTACGCGTATAACCTAATCTGAACAAGGAAATTTGTTTGTCTTGTCCGTGGGGATTTCCAATAGGTGTTTCGGTTATCACTGGAAAATACCAGTTGGTGCGTTCAAGGTCATCTGTAAGATACAATAACCTTGAAGCGGCTGGTATCATTATCTGTAATAACATTATTACGAAATTTGATTTCATTATTTGTAATGATTTGCTTTATATGGAAATGTTATTTTAAAGTACGTAAGTAAGTAATATTGAATAAAATATAAGACTGTTTGTTTGTAACTAAGAGCAAAGTTACATAGTGGACTATCTGTCCTGTGCCATCCACGAATATCAAAACTTGATTTTTAGCGTTACAAGTCTTTAAATTTACTGCTAATCTACTTGGGTCGAAGGGGGTCGTCAAAAGAAAAGATGAAAAAGCAGCGATTTGGTACCAATGTTTTGGTAATTATTTGTTTGTTTTATAATATCGCACAAGGCTACACGAGAATTACACTGGGGAACACTCATTTTGTTGCATTTAAAAAAAGACCTTTCTATAGTCAATTTGAGTGTGTTGATTTCAAATCTGAAGTCGGTTTTTGTCTGCAAGCTACAGATTTTATGCAATTTGACATTTTTATTTATTTTTTAATTTTTCGTTATTATAGGAAATTATAGGAATAGCTTATCAATTTGTTTGTGTATTTTATTCAGGTAGGAATTTGCGTTTGTAACTTTTGAGTTTGTACACTTCATCTGGACAATCTCGTTTAATGCTCCAGCAGTAATCAGCCATCATACTTTTGTCCCAGCGCCCTTGGTAGCGTTCTTCCATGACCTTTAAGTCTTGGTGGAATCGTTCTCCTTGTTCGTCACTCACAGCCCCCAGGTTGTCAGGGAACTTATCAAGGTGGCTGTTCAAAAAATGAAGCTTGATGCTCATGTTGCACCCGAGATCACGAAAAGCGAGGAGCATTCTGTTCACAAGTTCACTGTAGTTCTCCGCCTTATTGTTTCCAAGGAAGTTCTGAACGACTGCCACAAAGGATAACCATGCTGCCTTTTCTAAAGCGGTCATCTTAGCAACAAACTGATCATCACGAATTAGGGTTCGAATCTGTGGGCCATCAAACACGCCTGCTTTGATCTTCTCAAATGATAACCCTGGTAAAGCTGTGATGATGTGTTGGAAACATTCACCTTAGGTTTCCAGTGCCTTGACAAATTGCTTCATCAAACCTAATTTGATGTGAAGAGGAGGAAAGATGATCTTATCTCTGCTTACAATTGGGTCTTGTATGATATTTGGCATGCCTGCTTCAAGGGTGTCACGAATAGGCCAGTCCTTCTGGACCCAATGTCTGTCTCGTGCTCGGCTGTCCCACATACAGAGGAAACATGGAAACTTGGTGAAACCTTTCTGTTGTCCAAGAAGAAAGTTGACCATCTTTAAGTCTACACAAATGATCCAATTGTGCTCATGATATTTTAATAAGTCCATGACCATTCTCATATCATCATAGTCTTCCCGCAAATGCACTGAGTGACCGACAGGTACTGCTCCATTATGTAAAAGAACACACTTTAGACTGCGTTTTGAACTGTCTAAAAAGAGTCTCCATTTAGCAGGACTATAGTAAGGTACACCCAGTTCTTTGAGAAGCCCTTGGATGTCATGGCAGTAAACAAACTGTCTGTCTTCTGAAAAGAAGGTCACTAAAAGCTGGTCACGCTTTCTGAAATATGATACTTTAACAGAGTGATCACCAAGATTTCTGCCTTGTAATCTTGATGCCAAAAGCTCTGCTGCTTTCTTTGAAAGACCTAAATCCCGCACTAAATCATTCAGTTCAGCCTGGGGAAGAGGCTTGGGGACGGGGAAAGGTTCAGTGTCTGAAGAACAGTTCTCCGATTGTGTACACTTTTCTGACAATTCACTGTCACAACTGTCTTGTTCGCTTGTATCATGACAATGTCTTTATCGTCCAATGAAGGCAAGCCTTTGAAAACTGGAACAGGAACTTCTTCAGAGTGCGGAGCAGGCCGAATAGCTGAGGGAATGTTCGGATACGTAATCTTATGTCGGTTTTTCTTCCCAACACCCGTTGTGTTTACCATGCAGAAATAACAGTCAGTTACATGGTTGGTGGGTTCGCGCCAAATCATTGGAACACCAAAAGGCAGACCATTGCGTTTTCCTTTGGTCCAGTCTCGAAGCATTTTCTCACAATTGTGGCACACAATATGAGGAGCCCATTGCTTGTCTTGATCACCAAGATGAACTTCAAAATATGCCTTGTAGGCACGCTTGACGAACGAGGATATGTTACGTCTCTGACGATTGAGTGTGTAGCATCCACATATGTAGCAGAAGGCATCAGGCTTGTTTCTGCAATGATATCTATTTTTGGAAGCCATGTTTGATCTGAAACAAAAGAAGAATGATAAAAATATTAGAAGCTGTCTATATATATGGACGTGAAAATGCTTATACATGGTTTACGCAAGTTCACATTTATACAATTTCATTAACCTCAAATTGCATACAAACTAGAGCTTGTAGAGAAAAACTAATTTCAGATTTGAAATCAGCGCCTAAAACTCCTTCAGAATCAGTTAAAATATCCAATGCAACTCAAAGTTACTGAAAAAGTGTTCCCCAGTGTTATCTGTGATAGTCTTCTTTAATTTAGCAATGCAAGACTAGAGGGAAGGCAGCTAATCATCACCATTCCCCCGCCAACTCTTGGAATACGGTTTTACCAACGAATAGTGGGATTGACCGTGACTTTACAACAGCTCCACGGCTGAAAGGGTGGGCACGTTTGGTGTGACTGGGTTTCGATCCTGCGACCTTGAGATTGCGAGTCAAGCACCCTAACCACCTGGTCATGCCGTGCGCGTGTTCAGTGATATGCAGTATAGGTTGTCTGTTCCTGTCTGCCTTATAGCCAATTTTAGGGTAAGCAGCAAATGCAGTATTGTGTGATCACTTCCATAATCTGTTAAAGGAAACACTGCATCTGTTGATTAATCCATTGTTGTCAAAAGCTCGAAATGATGAATAGAAGTATAAAGAAATGATACATACTACTGAAAAATGAAACTTGAGATACTTAGGAGTCCCGAATAGAATGTATCAGGAAACTGGGACAGTATTACAAAAAGCAAATAAACCAACTAGATATCTGATGACCCTAAGCATTGGCAGACAGTTGGTATGAATTACTGTGGGTCATTGAAGTGACTTGAAGACTGGAGGTTATAAGACTGAGTGGGTACAATCAGACTGTGGCAATTAAGAAGGTTCAACTCCACTTCTGGTTGTTGTTACTTGTGACCAGCTCAAGGAGATTGGAGATGGTGTTGGCAGTCGTTGTTGCCAAGAGAGACAGCGCCGACTTGTGTGGAAGAAGAAAGTTTTTTTGAGATGAAAACTGTGTTATTAGTATTTCTTACTTTCACTTTGGACAATCAATAGCGGTGGTCCGGCATGACCAGGTGGGTTAAGGCGTTCGACTCGTAATCTGAGGGTTGCGGGTTCGAATCCCTGTCGCACCAAACGTTCTTGCCCTTTCAGCCGTGGGAGCGTTATAATGTGACGGTCAATCCCACTATTCGTTGGTAAAAGAGTAGTCCAAGAGTTGGTGGTGGGTGGTGATGACTAGCTGCCTTCCCTTTAAATTAGGGACGGCTAGTGCAGATAGCCCTTAAGAAGCTTTGCGCAAAATTTAAAACAAATCAACCAGTAGCGTAATCAGCATCTTAGTTTTGATAAGAATGATGTTTTGTTTTATAATGTCACACACTGTCTCTCTTTCGGGATAAAACAGAAATATCTTGCAAATACATAGATTATTCAAACCGATCTTTCTTTTTTCTAATATATGTACACTCATCTTTTGAATTTTTGTTTCGTTTAACAAATAAGGCTTAATTTTGACTTGTTTAACACTGTATTCAGTGTTTACTCTTCAACTCAGTCGAGTCAAAATTTTAGTTTCAACTCCATGATAAATATTCTGGCCATGCCTCCTGTTATTTGCAGTTACTACCCAACAGATAAACCAATAAACCCAAGAGTAAATATCACAACGGGATAAACTTTGCTTGCACCAGAAGAAAGTAACATTTGGGTGTTACATTCAATGTTAGCAGACGACAATAAAATTATCGATGAAAACAAATGTTAAATAATAATAAATATATACATGCCAACAAAACTTGTAATAATAATAGAACCATCAGTTTGTATCTCACTAAACTGTTAGGATACTACGAATAAAAGTAAACATAGACTGTTACGCTTAAAGTGCCGTATAAATAAAATATTATTTTCGACAAGTAGAACTTCATGGGTTATAAACACCTTTAGACACAGGTATATATCACTAAGGCTTTGAAGTAGCAAAACAGGTACTGTACTCTCCATGTTTATAAACAATATAAACCAAAGTTGTAGTTATAGAAATTTAAAATCATATTTTTCCTTTTTTCCTTCTTTTTTTGCAAAAGGGCAACAATAGTTTGATAATTGATGTACTAAGTACATTCAAAGGCAAAAATATAGGTGGTCTCTATTAAAGGTCAGAGAGGGTATGGATTCAGAGAAACAACTTTCTGAAAGACAGATAGATAGCTCAGAGGAAACAAATCTTCACACGGATTTGCTGCGAGTTAACTGTATGGGTGAGAGCATTTGATCTGCCCAATAAACATTTGGTTGAAGGACACTCTCCATTTTCTCGTGGAAGCTGGAAGCAATTTTTTGTTGTTAATGTCCAAAACCTTTAAAAACATCGGTGGTTGAAATAAAACTAACAAGGCGTAGATTTTTTAAAATTTTGCCTAAAATGTCACAAAGGCTATTATTGCATTTCGTTTTCCCTGATTTTAAACTGATGGACCACAAGAAAGACAGCCAATCAACAGTGTCCATTCTTACATGACCAAAAAGTGTGGTTTGTCAGTTACTCTTATAGCGTGCCCAATTGCCCTAAAGTGCAGAGCGCATTTTTGGCGCTAATGGACCACGAACCGTGAATCTATTGATTCACAAACTGGTGATACTAACAAGTAGACCAGTCCAGGTTCTGCCTAGAATGTTTTAACAACTAGGCCAGCTCAGGTTCAGCGTAGAATGTTTAATAACTAGACCATTTCTGATCCGGTGTAGAATGTTTTAACAAGTAGACTAGTCCAGAACCGGTGTAGAATGTTTAACAATTAGATCAATCCAGGTTCAGTGTAGAATGTCTTAACAACTAGACCAGTCCAGGTCCAGTGTATAATTTTTATTAACTGGACCCGTCCAGATCCGGTGTAGAATGTTTTAACATGCAGACCAGTTCAGATCCAGTGTAGTATGTCTTAACAACTAGACCAGTCCAGACCCAGTGTAGAATGTTTATTAACTAGACCAGTTCACGTCCAGTGTAAAATGTTTTAACAACTAGACCAATCCAAGTCCAGTGTAGAATGTTTTAACAACTAGACAAGTCCAGAACCGGTGCAGAATGTTTACCAGTTAGACTAGTCCAGGTCCAGTGTGCAATGTCTTAAAAACTAGACCACTCCAGGTCCGGTGTATAATGTTTTATGATAAAATATAGTTGCTTATGTGTTCTTCTTTAAAAAAAAATCTTGAATGTTTTTGTTGTTGTCGCAGTGTTTTCTAACATTAAAAACTAGAATAGATAACACTGCATTCAATTGTTTACTGTTGTAAACGTTTGATGCTATCCATAAATAAATTTTGAAATGTTTTAGATTTTTTTCTAATTGTCATGACGGATCCTGAATAGATAGTTTTTTACTGATGTATAAAATACATTGGTTCTTCAAACATTCATCATGTTTTCTAATGATAATAAAGACACGTATAATGTTAATATTATGACCATTATGGACAGGTGATGAGGGGGTTCAACTCGTAGTATGAGGATCGCGTGTTCGAATTCCCTTCATACTAAGCATACTTGCCTTTTTAGTAGTGGAAGCGTTATAATGTGACGGTCAATTCTACTATTCGTTGATAAAAGAGTAGCCCAAAATTGGTGATGGTTGGTGATGACTAGCTGCCTTCCTTCTAGTCTTACACTGCTAAATTAGGGACGGTTAGCACAGATATCCCTCATGACGTTTTGCACGAAATTCAAGAACAAACAAACAAATAATAGCTCTTAATAATTAGATCTTGAAAACATTCAAAGTCATTAGTTAACCATAAACATAACATAAATTTTCCTGTAATTTCTGGTTGTAAAACCCGTTCAATAACATATTAACTTGATTGATAAAGAAACGGCCGTATTTGCAGCATGCACGAGTATTGAATAGAATATTAATGATTGGTTCCCTGTCTATCCTTATTTCGTTGTTATATAAGGACTTGAAATTATACTTTTTTGTTATAGATACTTCCAATCGTTGCAGGTATTTCACAAAGTCAATACGACGATAAATCCAACTGTAGAAACTCTCTAATCGTTGAGAAAGCTTTCAATATGTCAATTGCAGCCTGTAAAATAGACCAGCATTTTCCTGATAGAATCACGCCCCACTAGTTTTTAGAACACCACTTAAAACGTTGAAAACAGAATAAAAGATAAAAAAATTGTATTGTTAAGTTAATGTTTTGAAGTAGATAACAAGCTTAACCATAACTCCACCAGGATATTTCAAGGTTAAGGTGACCATATGGGAACAGAAATTGCTGTTTAATTTTCCTTTGAGGAAATGTTTTACCATACAAAGCAAAATAACAAAAGAAAAATCTTAGCATTACACCATAACTTATCGATTTTTGTTTATTTTCAATAAACTACAATAATGTGTAATAAATATATATATATATAACGTAAATTCATAAATTTACGAACTTACAATGCTCAAACCTGGAGTTCAGTTCCCCGCAGTGTACACAATAGATAGCCTAATATGGTTTTGAAACAAACAGTAGCCTTATTACCTTGTAGCTTGGAAACTGTAATGTTATATCTGTCACGTGGTAGAACTAACACACATATTTGAAGTTGTACTTGTTTGTCCCTAATTATAAGCTAGTCAACACCACCCACCACCAGCTTATGGTTTACTTTTTACTAAAGAAGAGTAGGATTGACCGTACATTACAAAGACACCACGCTCAAGGTGCATGTTTGGTGATAGGATTCGATTTTGCGACCAGCAGGTTGCGAGTAAAGAACTCTAAACATTGGACATGGCTAGTTGGTTTAGGTGTTCGACTCGCAATCTGATGATCGAATCCCCGTCACACCAAATATTCTCGCCCTTTCAGCCATAGAGGCGCTATAATGTTATTGGTAATCCCACTATTCGTTGGAAAAAAAAGAGTAGCCCAAGAGTTGACTATCGGTGGTGAAAAATAATTGTCTTTCCTCTAGTCAGTCTTACACTGTAATATTAAGGACGACTAGCGCAGACATCCGTCATGTAACTTTACTCGATATTCAAAACACACCATCTAAACACCAGGACGTGAATATTTAAAGCAGAGTAATCAATGAAGTTTACATCAGCTAATTATCAAGTTGTTTTATTATGTATTAGAACAGAAAGACTGGTGCATTTCTCGTATCCTAAAACAAATTTGGTCGAAGACTTAATCTATTAATTGTCATTGTTGATCCATCCTAAAAATTAATCATGAATTTTCCTTTGCGCCTGAAGTAGCCTAATGATTATCATTTTGGTCTGTACATCCAAAGTTCCACGCTTCGCATCCCGATGCCTCAAAATAATACTCCAAATCCCATTTCTCGATTAGAGTAGACCAAGAATTGGACAATGGTGCTGTTGACTTGCTGCTCTACCTTTATATATGTGAAGTCAATCCCAGTATTTGTTGCTAAAATAATAGCCCAATAGTTAGTGGTGGATGGTGATAATTAACTCTCTTTCCTCTAGTGTTTTACTACTGAATTAGGGACGGCTAGCGTTAGATAGCCCTCATATGAGACAGCATATTAATTCAAAATTAAGAACGACGCGAAGATATCTCTTACACAGCTTTGCAGAGATATCTGAAACAAAGTAGTGAGTTTTTTTCCAAGAAAATCCTGCTTATTTCTATTTTAGAAGTTGAGTAAGATAATTATAAAACATTAAATATTCTGTAAAAATACCGATTTTTCTTTCAGAAACTCTGTTAAATCAGATCTCATCAGTAAAAATCTGAGGAACGTTGGCACTAGGTGAAGTTAAATTCAACGTCTTATGTGCATTTTCTTCAGAAAAATTTTCATCGTTACAAGGAAAGTGGTAAATAAAATCTGACGCTTAACTCATGATCAAGATTAACTTGTTCTTGCCAGGAGTCAAACATAGAACCGGTTTTTCCTTGTTTTTTGCAAGTTTTAACTACTGTTATTGAAGGAGCATACGTATATCTGTGGGGTGATTAGCGTATGTAGTGGAATGTAAAAGGTTCGAGCCACGTCACTGTATAAGTTCGCCACTTTTAATCTTGGAGACGTTATAATTGCAATAGTGAATCCTACTAGTCGGTTGAGAGAAAATTCATAAGATGGGTGGTGCTGACTGGTTGCCATGCTTTAAATCAGCAGTTCTGAACTTTCAATGGTATGTCTGATCTTTAAAAGCCCCTTTATTCTCCTGAAGAAGAACAGTGAACCCTTCGAAAGCACTGAAGTTTTGGGTCTCTTTTAAAAACCATTCCAACTATTGTGAGCGATCCTTTGTGGCGACCTTTTAACCAGACCTTATAAGCCTGTAATATTTTTCAAGCTTGTAAATTTGCGTCAAAGTAATCAATAAGAGCTTGCTGATTGGAGATTCGAATGATAACAAGTTATGAAAGGCGTGTCTGTTTATTTACTAGCTTTCTATTTCAGTTGGTCCGGAGGAAAGTGTTGAATCATGGGAGCTGCACAAAGGTAACCTTCATTTACACACAACTAAACAACAAGGATTCTTGTTAACATAGTTTAGTACATGTGCCTCATGGACTAAAGTTGGCAACCATTGAAAATTATCTAAAGAATATCAAAAGTGATATGCAAACTTTAAGGAAATATTAGCTTTAATGTTTGAGTTTTTATAACTCTGTTAAATGACACACTGTTTATCTATTGTTTCGTACATTTTTCAATTGTCTACCATTCCTTTATTTGTCGACGGATTGACTTGAAACTTGGTGGGGCTTGTTTTGTTGGGTTTTTTTTTAATCCAGCTTCTCTGAACAATTTATGGGGTCAAAGTTCAAACAACTATAAATGTATGTTTTGGGCTTATGTGAGATCATATTTAAGCAATCAAGATCAAAATTGGAACAAATACAGATTTTCGTACGCCCAAAACATTGTCAAAAAGTTGGATTTGTTCCTTTTGAATCTTTTTAGACGAGTCAGAGCTCACAGAAAGTGTAATTATGGAAGTTTTGGTCAATTACTCAACAATGTTTTGATCAGTTTATGTGGGATTTATTACAAAATATACTTTTCTACAGGTCCCACACGTTGACAAACGAAAATGTTGAACTTTAGTTACCTATAAGGAAATCAAGATGCTACAAAAAACATAATTTTAGGGATTTTCCCATAATATCGCCGCCATATATTGGTCAAATTACATGATATTTGGTACAAAGATACTTTTTTACGGGTTCCAAACAATTTTGGAATTTTTGTTTTTGGTTCATGACAAAAGTGAGAGAAGCACAATCTGGGGGAGGGGAAGGAAAGGTTTGTGACATAAAACCCTCTTCATGAGAAATACGCTATATATACTAAGACTGTTATTCAATGCACAGTCTTCTCTTGTATTTTTATCCAACATTCACATTTCGTTTTTTTTTTGTCTTTCTACGGGACCGACATGGCCAAGTGGTTAGGACGCTCGATACGTAACCCGAGGGTCGCAGGTTCGAATCCCCGTCACACCAAACATTCATGGCCCGGTATGATCAAGCGTGATAAGGCGTGCGACTCGTAATCTGAGGGTCGCGGGTTCGCATCCCCGTCGCGCCAAACATGCTCGCCCTTCCAGCCGTGGGGGCGTTATAATGTAACGGTCAATCCCACTATTCGTTGGTAAAAGAGTAGCCCAAAAGTTGGCGGTGGGTGGTGATGACTAGCTGCCTTCCCTCTAGTCTTACACTACTAAATTAGGAACGGCTAACGCGGATAGCCGTCGTGTAGCTTTGTGCGAAATTCAAAAACAAACAAACTGTCTTTCTATTTGAACTATCTGTATTCTGACACAATAGATATTGTTCCTCTTATCCTCAGGAATTACTCCAAAAGTTTCTACAGGGAAGTGTCTTTATTCTGCACTTCCTTCAGTTCTGGTGAACCTAGTTCGAGAAGTTAGTTTTAAAGACTTTAACAAGCTTCATATCGTGTTTGTTTTTTTCTTTAAGCTCTTTTGATGGAAGATGTTGCTTCAGCAGTCTTCTTTCTGTCAAAATCTTCCAAATTCGTACTAACTGTTATGTTACCTATTACCAACTTATGCAGTGGTTCCTTGATACACACATAGACTCAAGGCCTTCTACACAGAATGGAGTATCCATATTTAATTTTGCTATGGGAAACCTTCGCGCTGTCCCATTAGTTAGCACATATAGGCGTACCTTGCCTGTCATCTGACTATCGGATTCTGGATCAGTTTTTACTGCTGCATTACTGCACCCAGTGTCTAGTAGGACCTTCAATTTCTTGTTTCCGATATAGCCTTCTCATACTGACATATTATGATTTGTTGGCATCTTTCGATATTTGTAACATGCTCTGAATACTATTGGCACTGTTGATACATTTCCTAACTTGAGTCGACCATTAATCGTGCGATGATCAAACATTCTTTCTTGTATTGAATTTGATAAGTAATTTTTATTCTCTTTCTTCTGACACCAGCATCCGTAGTGCCAGTCATTATTTTCTTGTTTCTTATCAACACTGTCTTTGAAAAGCTGATTTCTGCTGAGATTTCTGCTGTTGTTTGATGGTGCTATACTTGTAATCTTTACAATATTTCCCATTTTATACCAAATGTAGCATGTCTTTTCCCTCTGTCATCTTTGATAAACTGCTTCTGGTCAGCCATCAATGGTTTCAAATTTAACTGGATGTTATTTGACATGCCAGTTATACTTTCTCCAGCTGTTCTGCCAGCTTGATCATCTCGTCCACATCTTTGATGCTCTCTCTTTACAAATAGCAGCATGTTAGTTGAACACGTGATTATGAACTATTTTCACAGATGGCCACGTCACTCCATCTGACGAAATATAACTGTTAACGTGCAACAAACTGCAATACTGTTTTTCCAGTGTCAAGTTTGACTTCTCTAAACTTTCAAAGAAAAACCTTTTTGAGAAGTTCATACCGTTTCAGTAAAACCAGTTTCAATTTGACATCGTACCTGGCACCTTCTGACGTAATTCCTGCATATACTTGTAGGATTTTTCTTGTGAGAAGTGGGCTTATACAGTCTACCCAATTGCCTTTATCCCACTTCTGACTTAAAAAAAAGTTTCACATATTTCCAGGAAAGCATTTATGTCATCTTTATGTTCATTGGACAGGTTGGATCAGCTGGCCCAGACTTCATTGTTATTTTCGGGTCTTCCTCCTTCGGTGGACGAGTTTTGTAATCTCAATTTGTATTCTGATTATCTATGTTTCTAGCTTTTTCTTTTTCTAATTTTCTTTTTTCGCATTTTTATTCTCATTTTCTCCATTTTTAGTCTCTTCTTTTCCACTTTCTCTTTTGTACTCTTATTCTATTCCTATTTCCTTTCCTTCTTTTAGTTTTCCTTCTTCTATTCTCTGCCTATGCTCTTCTCTCTCTAGTTTTTGTTGTTGGCTAACAAACTCTCACAGTTCACTGTCTTTTAACCAAAGATGTTCTCCAATTTCTATCAATTTATCCAAAATTTGATATGGTTAGTAGTGTGATTGTAATCTCTACTTTCTACACCATTTTCGTTATTGCTACAGTCATAGGTATATAGGCCTATGTTCTTCTATTGTACTTTACTACTGTATAATTAATCATGGCTGGCTTACCAGTTGTCACGCAACCTTACGTTTTATAGTGTGTGTATATATAGAAAGTATACATGTGGATGTCTTGCGCTATGGATTCTCCTTCAATAGGTGTCTGTGATTTGCTGGTGATAAACTCAGCAAACAGAACTTATTCCACTTGTTTTCAAAAAAATATACATACTTGAAACTAGTTAAACATATTTGCAAAAACGTATTTACACTGTAAATATCATAGGCATATTGTAAACACTATATAGTTTTCTTCTTGTCTGTTTTTGTTTGTTTGTTTTTTAATTTCGCGCAAAGCTACTCAAGGGCTACCTGTGCTAGCCGTCCCTAATTTAGCAGTGTAAGACTAGAGGAAAGGCAGCTAGTCATCACCACCCACCGCCAACTCTTGGGCTACTCTTTTACTAACGAATAGTGGGATTGACCGTAACTTTATAACACACCCACGGCTGAAAGGGCGAGCATGTTTTGGTGCGACTGGGATTCGAACCCGCGACCCTCAGATTACGAGTCGAGCGCCTTAACCCACCTGGCCATGCTGAACCCATTTCTTGTCAAAAGCACAATTAGGCCCATTCATTTACATTAGAATTTTGACTGACAATCCGAACTATTTTTCTCTATTAGTCTATTACTATCGCCAAACTATTCGAGTACAGTTCACTCACTTTGTCGTCGAGTTACCACGGTTGTACTCCCATATTTCTAAAATCGTCTTTTCTTTTTCTCTCTCTCTTTCTTTTTGTATTTCTCAGAATCTTCTGCCAGTTTGTCAAAGTTCACAGAGGTAGGTACAATTACTTTAGAACTCGCTTTGACGAAATAAACTATCCTTCTTATTTCTTTCGACACTGCTAGTTTCGCCCTAATACATCAACCGTTAGGCCTTACACTTCTCCGACGACAACTTTGTATTTAATTTTTCTTTGGTAAATTCATTCTCGTAATTTTAGTTTTCGTCTGATTTGTTTTTAATCTGTCTGTCTACCTTTCCCGCTCATCTCGTACTATTTACATGGTATTACTTTACCGTTTAATACGAGTCGAGTGCCTTAACCAACTGACCAAACCGAGCCGTCTGGTAATGTACAAGTTAATATTATCGTATGAATTGGACATGGCACGAAACGAGTACGTTAATTAACACTGCGGACAATGGATAAACTTTAACATAATGTGGAGTAATGCAATAATAAAGGTTATTAACTAGGATTCAGTGGTAATGCAAACAAAATAACAATTCCTGAGAGGGGGAAAAGGTCTATGCTGAAGCTGACCGTCCCTGGTTTAAAAAATAAACTGAACCCATTTAAAGATGAAGACAGATCACTGTCACTATTACTTGAAAATGCTCGTAAAGGACGCTGACTTCAAAAGAGGTTATTAATTTATAAAATAAATCTTCATTGATTGATATAAAAACAAATTGTATATTGAGACACAAAACTAAAATTCATTATATTGTTAACAAATACGCTTGAAATATTTAACTTTTAATAACATAGTTTTATTAACTTCTTTACGTTTTATTATCTCTTATGCTCAATGACCGATATATTTAGTTACGAAACATGACGTAACTCGATTAACCTCAACATTGCTGAAAAAAATCAAATTTATCTAAATTTATCCGGCCAAGTATGGCGAGGTGGTTAAAGCGCTCGACTTGGAATCTGAGGATCGCTGGTTAGAATCCCCGTCACACCAAACGTTCTCGCCGTTTCAGCCGTGGGGGCGTTATAATGCGACGGTCAATCCCACTATTCGTTGGTAAAAGAGTAGCCCAAGAGTTGGCAGTGGGTGGTGATAACTAGCTGCCTTCTCTCTTTTCTTACACTGCTAAATTAGGGACGGCTAGCGCAGATAACGCCTTTGTGCGAAATTCAAAACAAATAAACAAACAAATACAGTACTGTGCAATTTGCATACTGTACATTATATGGTGCTAATTCTTCCATTCCATTAGTGAATATAAATTTCAACAGTACGGTAACGCTTAAATGATCCCTGTTGACAACTGAGTGAGCCAAGATGAGAATAATTATCATTCTTTATAATTCCCATATACCTGTACCAAGGGTATGTCATAAGGTGCTGTTTGAGTGAACATAGTGATCAGATTTAGGGTCTGATATAACTATTATGGTACTCGTTTCAATGTCTTAATTATATAGAAAAACAACTAGCAAAGAGCTATCATATGATACCGGTATACAATGGAAGAAATCAATTGAATAGCACCCCACAAAGAAACCTTGATAAAAACAGTGTTTACTATAATATACATTGAGTTTTGTTGTAATTTCACGGCCTAAAAAAGCACAGAAAATTGTGATTAAAAATTGAATAAAAGCTCACGTGATGCTGGTTGGACAACTTGCTTCAGACCTGAAATGTTTCCCAAAACCCTGTCAAGTACACCAGAGATCGTGAGCCGATTTTGGTTTGTTTGGAATTTCGCGCAAAGCTACGAGAGCTATCTGCGCTAGCTGTCCCTAATTTAGCGGTGTAAGACTGAGGGAAGGTAGTTAGTCATCACCACTCACCGCCAATTCTTGGGCTACTCTTTTATCTACGAATAGTTGGATTGACCATAACATTATAACGCCCCCATGGTTCATAGGGCGAGTATGTTTAGTGTGACGGGGATTCGAACCCGCGACCCTCAGATTACAAGTCGAGTGATTTAACACCTGACCATGCCAGGCCTTCGTGAGACGAAGACAGGAAAATTTGAAAATAAGATAGGAAGAGGCAGAACACTCAAAATCATTGATACTGATGTTAAGTATCTTCATTTATGCTGCCTTCGGGACAGAAGGAAGACTGACACTGACGTCAGGCATGAGACAAACAACCATATACTAAATGACAGAAAAGTGTCCAGATCTATAGTATTAAGAAGACTCAACGTATATGAAATATTTGGTCGTGTAGAAGTTTAGAAACCTTTACTTCGATTTCCAAATATTATCAAGAGACTGACATTTGCTATAAAGTAAAAAACTGGACTGTTGATGATCAGAAAAAGGTGTTGTGAAAGGATAAATCAAAGTTTGAAATATTTGGTTCAAAACTTAGGTTGTATGTCCGACGTAAGAAAGGTAAATATACTTACGTAAATGCATAGCACATAACATGAATCATGGGTGAGATAGTGTGATGGTTTGTGAGTGTTTTTCTGCTGAGGTGACAGGAGTTTTATGGAAAATAGATGAAATAGTTAACTATCACAAATACTTGTGGTTTGCGTATTATTGGTAAAGAAGACCAAGAAGACAATGACTCCTAATACTCATCCAACCTATGCAGAAATTACTTTGTTAAGAAAGAAGCTGTTGGAGTCATTTAAATGATCCAATGGTACCCTCAGAGCCTTGATCTCAACCTAAATGAGGAGATCTGGAATTAGATAGATCAAAAACTGTCTATAATTATTAAAGTAAAAGGAAGACACACAAAATATAAACTGTTAGCTGAACTCAGTCACTTCCTCTGAGTTTCTGATGTACTAAATATGAATATTAATAACATTTTAATGTTTCGCCTGTGATTTAACTTCCATTGTTCTTTTCATAACACAAGTATTATGTTAATTCCTTTATGCAGTAATAGTTTATTTTCTGTGCGTAATATTTTTATTTAATAATTGTGCTATTGTGTTGTGGTTGTTACATATGAAAATATCATACGTTATCTACCTTCTTGATGTCTGGGTAATTTTGTTTTAAAATTTTCAGTGCTTTAAATATTTGTTTTTAGTACAGAGCATTGGTATTGGCCAAGGAATCTAGTAAGCTCACCTTGTATTGATTGTTCTTCATGCGCGTTTTATCTTTAGATTATATCATTATGATATGAACTGAGTTTCGAGTATAAGCAGTAATACATTCTTGCAGGAAGATGTGGTTTTCTTGTAGACATGAGAATGGCCCCGTATTCGTACGTAGATGATGCTTTTGTTTTTGTTAAACATTCCGGTAGAAGCATATTGAGTATTGAAAATATCACAAACGTTTCTAAACACGCAGAGAGATTCGACATTCTATTTTATGCTGAGACTCTTCTAACCCATTGACTGTGTCATCACAGCCACCTGACTCTAGAAGTGTGTCAGATACACTAGCGAGAGGACATAAATTAGCACAAGCGATTGTCCGAGCATTTAAACTTGACTTTGTTTTGGACAATAAAGATTGCAATTGTTTATACTCAGTGCCCAGTCTTTCCTTTTCATTAAGATTCAGTTAAAGAGAAATAAATGAAATGGCACTGCTTAATAATAAGGCATTTGTCGAATATTTCTTTCTAGCTGTTCCAGAAGACTATTATGAGGGAAATTTAAAAAGACAATATGGTTTTTACTGCAAATCTACTAAAAAATTACTTCTAACTTAATAGTAGAAAATACTTAGTTGTGTAGTGCCATATTTATTTATATTTTAGCAGCATTCGAAAATTGCTTGCACAACTATTTTAGGCCTACAGTGTTCGGTTCACGTTTTAACATTTATCGAGATATTTTTTTTTTTTAATTTCGCGCAAAGCTACTCAAGGGCTAGCTGCGCTAGCGGTCCTTAATTTAGCTGTGTAAGACTAGAAGGAGGACAGCTAATCATCACCACCCACCGCCAACTCTTGGGTTACTCTTTTACCAACGTATAGTGAAATGGATCGTCACATTATAACGCCCCCACGGCTCAAAGGGCGAGCATGTTTGGTTCGACGGGGATTCGACCCCGCAACCCTCAGATTACGAGTCGAACGTCTTTACCCACCTGTCCATGCCGGGCCGTTCACATCTAGATACACGCAAAGCATGGCCAGGTGGTTAAGGCGCTTGATTCGCAATCTGAGGGTCGCGGGCTCGAGTCCCGGTCGCACCAAACACGCTCGCCCTTTCAGCCGTGGGGGCGTTATAATGTGACAATGAATCTCGTTATTCGTTGGTAAAAGTGTAGCCCAAGAGTTGATGGTGGGTGGTGGTGACTAGCTGCCTTCCCTCTAGTCCAACACTGCTAAATTAGGAACGGCTTGCGCAGATAGCTTCCGTGTAGCTTTGCGCGAAATTCAAACAAACCAATCCTCAACGCTCACCACGTTAACTTTCATCGACTGACAGAAACTTGTACAAGTGAAAGCATTATCCTTTTTTCTTTTCTTTTTTTCTTCGCGTTTCTTATGGCTAAACAGCAAGCTGCAGAAGTAAAGCAAAGAAGAAGTTTCACGATGTTTCTCGAAACTTCTGTAAAAGCACTTTTACTATTGAAGGTACACAACAGTAAAGAACCTGTGGTCGACAAAACGTGTAAAAAGGGGGATAGAAATGAAAGATGGTTAGTACGTGCTGTCGGTTCAACAAAATATTGTAAACATACAAACAAATACCATGCATGAGGCCTAAAGCATAATTTACTATGATGGTAACAATGAATCCCTTTATGTACGTAACAGTTGAATCCAGGTAATATAAGCAGAAAATTTGTTTAAACTAGTATTCCTCTTGAAGAGTTAAGATTTAAAAAAATTGTTTCTGTAGGATCACTTGACCTGAGGGACAATTTTGTTTTCTTTAATGATCGCATCTCACCAGGAACTAGCCCTCTTCGTTTGTGTAATTAACGTATCGACTTTCTTTTTTTTTTTTGTCGTTTATCTTGTCAAGTTCTAAGGTATAAAGGATTTCCCTTTCTTCCATACTAGTGGCACAGCGGGGCGCCTTCGAATTTACAACGCTAGAAACCGGGTTTCGATACACATGGTGGGCAGATAGCTCATTTCGTAGCCTTGTACTTAATTACAAACAAACGTATTTGAGGCTGTTATGTCATCGTCACTGCTTTCTTAGAGGTTAATAATTGGAGCTTTTCTAGAATATATATTTTGTTAGAAGAGAAACATTCCATATTTGTGTTAATTCCTGTTGAACTATGGATATTAGTGATTTCTGTTTTGCACTTTCATTTCACATTAGTAATTGAAATTTCAATAACATGGGTCAGAAAGAATGTTCAACATTTTATTCGCAGACAAAAATAACATTAAAAAATCTCTGCAGATCTTTCCTTCGAAGTAGATATTTTAGGGTAATTATTTGGCAAAATTCAAAGCAAACAAACACTCCTGAAAACCAATAACAACGTTTTTAAATAAAAAAAACTTGCGATGTGTGTGTGTGTGCAAAGGTTTGTTTTAGTTGTTAGTTGTTGAGCAACAACCTATAAAATGGGCTATTTCTATTGTGCTCACCACGGGTACCGAATCCCGATTTTTAGTATTATAAGTCTCTAGATGTAGCCCCCCATTGGTATGTCTGCGGACTTACAACACTAAAAACCGGGTTTCGATACCCGTGGTGGGCAGAGCACAGATAGCCCATTGTGTAGTTTTGTGCTTAATTCAAAACAACAACAACAACTCTAGATGTACCATTGTGCTACTAGGGGGCAATTGAAAACAGAGAGAAAAAGACGTTTGATATGTAACATTCTGCATATGCTATAAATTATATTTGTGTAATTTGTTTTCCAACTTAAAACACAAAAGGTATGAGGTTTATGTTATGTTTTCTTCAACAATGGAGACACTTTAGCAGTAAAAATCAGTCGAAATATACGTTTGAAAATGTTATTTTAAGCAGCAGGTGGCGTTGACTAATTGTTCTATACATTATGTTGTGTTAGTCGTAGATATCGAAATCCGATGATTAAACGTTATAAGCTTTCAAGTTTACAAATGTGCCACGAGTGAGGGAGTGAATGATGGGGTCTCTGATCCGGTCTTTTAAACCATATTTAGTATAAAGTGTCGTCCAACTTTAAAACATTAAATTCCACAGAACACCATAATTTGATCTTTCTGCAAAGCCGAGGAACACTTCTATATCCAAGTCATTGAATCTGACTTTTTAACTCAACTAACAAGTGAACAATATAACTAATTAATTTTACGCATTTAAATAGTTTTGAATGTCCAACCGTTTCTTACTAAATCTAAAAGAATCACAAATAACCGCTTTGCCAGTTCTCTTGGTCGAGGAGAGCGATGCTTAATTGTATTAACCAAGATATGTATCATTAAAATTCATCACGAATTTAACTTGTTTCTTTCCGTTACATGTACTGTGATATTATTCAAAGGGACACCTAAGCAGCCGAAGTTGGTAAACCAGTTCTGAAAAATTCGAAGGAGGAGCGAATAACGAATGCTCTCTTTAGTCATTCTGCTATCCAATCAGAGTCGTCCTTTCACAAAAAGACTATGTTGGTAGAAAATTGAGGATGTCCTCGCTTTATTGAGCACCACCTATCAGAAAGTGGATAACCTAAATGTGGAAGAAGTTGTCTTGTTGGTATATTTCTCTATAACTCTGAAGGCTTAAAATAAAGAGTTTTCCTGAAGCACACAGCAGACCGAGACTGTTGTCGGTCTTAGACAGATCTATTACCTAAGCATCCTCTGTCCCCAGAGGGATTTTACTCTGTACCACGTAACTGGGGCACTGGTTCGCGAGCTCACGAAACCTGCTGAAGGGTTGGTGTTGTATAATATTGTTCATCTGAGTGCCTTCAGTAACAAATTGCGTCTGGTGTGTTCAGCAGCCGACCCGCCACCGAAACCTCATTCGTTATTCTGCTAAACAAATTAGGGTATTAGAACAAGGTAGGTTACACGAAGAATCAAAGTTTTTCTTTCATTTTTGCGTCCTAAATGTACTGTTTAATTTGTAGATGCACCAACTTTTCAATTGTAAACAATATTTATAATCATTACTTATTTTGAACGTTTTTTTTCATGTTCTTGTTTCATTTTATGCAAAGATATATTCTGTTGTATTATAAGAAGAAAACATTCCATACTAAGTATGGAATTTGGTTTGTTTTGAATTTCGCGAAAGCTACACAGGGGCTATCTGCAGTAGTCGTACTTAATTTAGCAGTGTAAGACTAGAGGGAAGGCAGCTAGTCATTACCACCCACCGCCAACTCTTGGGCTACTCTTTTACCAACGAATAGTTGGATTGGCCGTCACATTATAACGCCCCACGGCTGATAGGGCGAGCATGGTTGGTATGACTGGGATTCGAACCGGCGTCCCTCGGATTACGAGTCGAATGCCTTAATCACCTGGCCATGCCGGGCGTACTAAATGTGTCCGATCTTCGAGTAAAGTTTGTAATAGTATGTTATTGTTACAATGAGCAGATAACAAATGTTATGCAACTAAAGCAAGGTTATCGTAAGACGGGCGCTGATCTACAATGACAATTGTGAGCCGATATTTTATCATTTAAAAGGTATAAGAATACGAAAGTGCGTATGAAAATGAAATATTCTTAATGCAAATACCCTTTAAATTTTAGTCTAACAATTCTACTGTTTATAATAAAATCAACATTTGTTTAGATAACAGTAGGAAATTTAATTACTTCCCGAGCTGAGACAATTGAAATTTTCTTTTGTCTAATATAATGTTGTTTTTATGTTAAGGCCCAGCATTGCCAGGTGGTTAAGGTATTCGACTCGTAATCTGAGGGTCGCGAGTTCGAATCTCTGTCACACCAAACCTGCTCGCAGTGTGGTCGTTATAATGTTACGGTCAACCCTACTATTCGTTAGTAAAAGAGTAGCCCAAGAGTTGGCGGTGGGTGGTGATGACTAGCTGCATTCCCTCTAAGCTTATGCTGCTAAACTAGGGACGGCTAGCACAGATAGCCTTCGTGTAGCTTTGTGCGAAATTCAAAACAAATCAAACTTTTGTCTAAATAAAAACAGAACGTAAAAATGGAAAGTTTCTTGCAATCGTCAAAAAGGATTCATTGTCACTATTTTCACACTTTTTAGTTTAGTATTACAACAGTTATAAGATGAATATGTTCGTAATTTTTTTTCTGGTTTTATTTGAAGATCAAATATTTTGGTGAATTTTCAGACAAGAAATGGAAAATAGGAATGGTTGTGTACAGGTAGATAGCCCTTGCGTATGTTTTTGTGAAATCTAGAACAAAATACATACGCAGTTTTTGAAAGATAAAACAAAACTCCTTTTCTGTACTGGTGGATCATTAGTAACTTTACGTACTTACGACTCTAAACTTTGGGGTTTAATCCCTGCGTTGGACAGAGCGTAGACAACTTGTTATGGAACTGTGTATTATAAAACAAGACAGAAAAAAAATTAACGTTTGTTTGTTTTTGTACTTTTCGAGGGAATATCTAAATATTTTCATTGAATTATATATGAAAAAGTTTGCTGGTGATACGTTAGAGATGAGATAAGAATAACTTCAACATGTTTCGAAAAATTACGGTAGCTTATTAGTACCAATAAGGAAATACGGAAAATATTCGTACTATAAAGTATTCCAGTGCGGTAGAGAAAGTGAAGATTACATACGTGCTATATAAAAATCAAATGACAAAAAAGTAAAATCAATCTTTGACAACAATTATAAGCCGTGATAACTCAATCCAATTTTTATCTCTCCCTACCAATATTCGTGTTTTGAGCGAGTTTTCAACTTTTCTCTTGGAGTTGACTTTGAGCTAATTGGTGTGTAGTATATGCAGTGAAAGCATTAGATACGAAGTTAAGAGTGCATCATTAAAACGATGGTAAGATGCGATGTGTTGTATAGATAACAGTGAGTTTAAAACTAAAGATCTAGTAATACAATGTTAGGATTTAAGGATGGTCGAGTTGATATCACTAACTAACAAAAATGCGATGTTTACGCATACCACCAACCTTTTGAACATCATTACTTTATATTTTGAAAAAAGCATATGAGAGGAATTTTAAAGAAATTACAATTACAAACATTATTAGGTTGTAATTGTAATCATTTTAAATTTATTTTATTTTTTAAAAATATATTTGGATATTAGAATATTAGGTGATAGAGGAGGATCTTGGGAGTAAAAAAGATTAAATGAGTGAGGAGAATAAGAAGGGATTAAAATCCTATATAAAAACCTTGTTCCAGAGCCTTTAGGCCTTTATCACTTCTCTAATGTACATATTAAGTATAGGCAGTGATAAAAGTTTCTATCCTTGAATTTTAGTATTAGGTATAACTTAATGATGAAAATGTTTATGTTTGAATATTAATATCAGATATATTAACGATAGAAATTTGTATTCTTAAATTTTAATATTAAGTATTGTCGATGAAGAAAATTTCTTTACGTAATTTTAGTATTAGGTTGAAAAGGGTAATAATAAAAATTTATATTCTGGAATTTTAATATTAGACGTAGTTAATAATGGGCACTTATATTCTGGAATTTTAGCATTTGATGTGTTTAATGACGGAAATTTCTAATGTTGAATATAAGTATGAAGTATGTTTAATGAATCCTAGATGTAGATATTGTTAATAATTAAAATTTATTATCATGTGTTTTAATAATGGTTACTAATGGAAATTCATATTCTAAAATATTAATATTATGTGGAAATTATATATTCTTGAAACTTAATATAGCTATTTTCAATGATGGAAATTTATGTTTTAAAATTTTAATATTAGTTGTAGTTAATGAACGCAACATCCATCTGTAATTTTGATATCAGATAAATTAATAATGAAACTCCATATTCTGAAATTTTAATATTAGGTATAGTTAATGATGGGTATTTATAATCTGGAATTTAATATTAGATATGTTTAATGATGAAAATTTATATTTTTGAATCCTAATATTAGGTGCTTTTAATGATAAAAATATTTTATTGAATTTTAATATTATTTATGTTTAATGATGGAATTTTAATAGTAGATGTAGTTTATGATGGAAGTTTCTATTATTGAATTTCAAAATTAGATATGTTTACTGATGGAAATATGTATTTTAAAATTCTTATATTAGATATAAATTCGCATCATTAATTATATATGTTTGTTATTTTTGTTTAATGATAAGATATTCTATTGTCACACTTTAATAGTAGGTGCAATGAACGAAGTATAAGTATATACATATTTAAAATCTATGTATTAGGTATAATTAACGATGGACATTTGCATTCCAAAATCTTAATATTGTAATAATGTCATATTTTGTCAAGTAATATTCATGCATTCTAAGTTGTTGAAACTGTTCCTAGTTGTGTTGTTCCTAATATGTACAAATGCCACCCTTTAGCATCTACAAAAAAAAACAACAGTCGAACAGTATATTTTAGAATGCGAGAAACATTTCAGTCTTTTTTCAATATTTTTTATGGTTTATAGTACTTCAAAAAATGAAACGTAGTGGGCTCGCCTGTTTACCTTGACCTTGTTTCTTTATTTACAGAAACTCTATCCACCAACTAACGTAATTTGACCGTAAAGACAAACATTTATTTCATAAAAAAACATCTTTGAAGAAATTACACTATGCTTCGTTACCTGAAATACCCTCTTCATTATCCAATCACATTCTACGACTGGATGATGTCAAAAAGTGGTATGTAATACAGTGATCTGTTTCATAATTCTAAGGTTTTGTTAACTCCAAATGCCTTATTCAGTTCCAAACTATTATACAAATTAGAGCAGCATCGTCTATATATAAAACAAAAAAAAACGTGTGGATCAGATAAATTAATATTCACTTTCTTTAGCTAAATTCTTAAAATATTTTCTTTTTGACTGATGTGCTAATTTGTGCTTGAAATATTTTCCACAAAAAGCATTAATGTAGCATACAAATGTGCAAATTCTATTTTTTTTTAATTATCTGTTTTGACTTCTTTTTTATCTCTTGTTTATACTATTATTTAAAAGTGACAACATTTGTTGGGATTTGCACATAAAACATTCTGCAGTTTCTGGAGTTTCTTTTATCAATTGTTTGTACAATAAACATTTCTGAAGATGTTATTACTTAATTTCAAAACGAAATGTTGTGTTTTTGTTTCGTTTTTTTTCTCTAGTTGTTAGTTATATATTTCTTTAAATCTCGGTTTTTTTTAATACTAAAAGAAATAGATACATTTCAAGCATTCGGAACTAAATTATAAAAGAGATCTTTCGAATGAATCAATAAAACTTCGGCCTGGCATGGGCTAGCGCGTTAAGGCGTGCGCTTTGTAATCTGAGGGTCGCGGGTTCGCGCCCGAGTCGCGCCAAAAATGTTTGCCCTCCCAGCCGTGGAGGCGTTATAATGTGACAGTCAATCCAACTATTCGTTGGTAAAAGAGTAGCCCAAGAGTTGGCGGTGGATAGTGATGACTAGCTGCCTTCCCTCTAGTCTTGCACTGCTAAATTAGGGACGGCTAGCACAGATAGCCCTCGAGTAGCTATCTCTCTCCAACTGGGGTGTTCAGGAACTTTGTAGTTCCTCTTCGTCCCCTTACATGAGAAATGTTTTAAAATATCCATGTAGTTTTAACTTTATTTTTAACATTTCAAAAAATGGAGTTGTGTATTTGTGAGTGAGAGGAAGGACGGGAGAACTGGACGAAAGCCGCGAAAGTGAAGTGAGCCAGACCCTGGCTCGAGGATGGAGTACCCTGGCGGCTGGCGAATTGATTTTTAAAATTTACTGTGTTTGATTAGATACCCTTGACTGGGTAAACGGCCCTTTTCAGAATGAGGCTGGGACCTACAGGTCCGATGCCAGAGATTTTGCTGTGGGGGGAAACGGGAGTACCCCGAGAAAACCCACTTTCACGGCCTGGGCGCCGAATAATCTACCCAGACCGTGCCCGGAAGTAGCTGGGAAAAAAAAACACACACAAAAAACTGATGAACTATGTTGGTGGTATACGTGGAAACTGTTAGCTGCAGTCTTGTAGATCGGGTGGTAACTTCATCATGAACTTTTTTCCACACTTGAAGCCCATTGGTGCAAGTGAGAAATGTGGTCTTGGTGGTGGAACTACTGGCTGTT
This sequence comes from Tachypleus tridentatus, assembly GCF_004210375.1. NCBI lineage: Eukaryota > Metazoa > Arthropoda > Merostomata > Xiphosura > Limulidae > Tachypleus > Tachypleus tridentatus. The sequence continues at coordinate 43,876,004 of NC_134826.1, read as the reverse complement.
CTTCGCTGGTCTGTGATGCTTTGTTTCTTCTCGAGATTTTGGTTTGAGTTTTCTGCGTGGAGGTAGATTGTTTTTCAGTTTGTGCTGTCGCGTCGATGGTTATCTTCGTAATGGTTTGAGTCTGGCTGGTTGTTGAATTCTGTGGAACTAGGATTGAAGTCTGGCAGGAACTGTCCTTTTTCTTTCTTGAACTACTGGAACTTGGCGTGTTGCTAACAATGGGTGTTGTCGTTTTCTGAGTCGGGTTGTCTGAATCCGTCTTCATGTTTCTTCTAATACGGTCTGGACTCAGCGGTATTTTGGTATTTTCATGTTGGAAGATTTCCGTTGGTTGTTTGCGATATCTGGGTGCTTGGTTTGAACCATTATTGAGTGGTCGTCGATGTGGGCGTTCGGCTCTAAAATGAAATATATGATAATAACAGCCATCTCGTAAAATACAGTCGGCACTGTACTTCGATGTTGTCACTATCTTCATGAAGCGTGTGGACCCACCGCCAACTCTTGGGCTACTCTTTTACCAATGAATAGTGGGATTGACCGTCACATTATAACGCCACCACGGCTGGAAGGGCGAGCATGTTTAGCGCGACGCGGGCGCGAACCCGCGACCCTCGGATTACGAGTCGCACGTCTTACGCGCTCGGCCATGCTAGGCCGTTACAAATCTGCATCAGATATAACTTTGTTTTCTTCTGACGCAAATACATTTCAGTTTACAACTGTATAAAACCTTATTAGGTTTAGCGTATTTTCTATCAGCATCATAACTGTACTACTTCAAACAACCGAGAACCATAAAATTCTCAGTTTTTATTTACAATTTAGTTATAACCTAAAATACAAGTCATGTAGTAGTTATAATGCATTTCACACCTGTAAACTCGTCTCTCCTGGTTAGATTTGTCATTTCTTAAGTTATTTAGATTATTTATTTTAAGCAGTGTCCGATTAAAGAACTGAACATTGAAAATTTGTTTCTCCCTTAAGTTAGACAGATCATGTGATAGATACATACGGCTTTTAAATATGTCCGTGCAAAGACTTTATATTCTCACATTAATAGTTCAATACCAACATAATAATTAAAAAAGTATTTATACCCGACATTGTTGAATTAACAGATAAGTTGAGGCTATCGTAAAATATAAACGACGTTAACGTGTGTTGTTATGTTAGGCCGGATATGGTTGTTATATAACCTAATTATATAATCTCGTTGAAGTGGCCTTTTCTTTGCTGGTGGTCAGAGGACCCTTCTGAAATGGGGATTATTTGTGACTACACTTCAGTTACTTCGGACCCGTTTTAAAAAGCTTTAAGAAATGAGATTGAAGAACAGAGATTTTAATTTTACGACACAAATTTTATTATACGTTCTCAAAAGAAACATTTTTCATAATCAATTCTACTATGACACGTCGTGCAAATACAGCTACTATAAAACTTCTTACGTAGCACATGTTCGCGTGTTGCTATCTTTACGTTGTAAGTCATTGACCTCAGTCTCGAAGCTTATAAGTTTGCTCTAGTTTTACAAAACTTTGCTAGCTGGTCTAAAGCCAAGTGTCATTTTATTATCGGCGAAACTGACTTGAATTTTCAAATAATGATGGAGAAATTTCTTTCCTTTGTTATGCACTGAATGAAACAAAATAGACAAATTAAAAGGGATTGTTTGTTAAAGGCAGTGGCGGCGCCAGGATATTTTTGTTGGGGGGCTGAGGTAAACTGTGGAGGGGCTTCCCAAAATGCCATCAAAATGAAGTATAGATGGTAAATTATAATAATGTAAATACCAAGGTACATTTCAGAAAGGCGTACTATTTTGAACTGTGTTTTCAATGCAGTTTTCATTGGAAACTTATACTCTGATTAATAACTCATTATTACAAATTAGAAATAATCTGATTATGAAAATATGCGTATATGTAAAAGAGGAAGTGTTTTCCATATTTTATGAATATATGTAGGTAACAATATTGGGGGGCTGAAGGGGGCTCAAGCCACCTCCAAGCCCTCCCTTGGCGCCCCCACTGGTTAAAGCTCACAAACAACTGTAACAGAATGAATAGTAGCAATTTTATCTAGTTTATATTTTTATTATGATAAAAAGTAAATATTTATTTACACGATACTTTGTCTGTCTTTTCATTATTATTATTATTATTATCCATTAAAAACGTAAACACTTTAATATATTCTCACGTTAAAACTTGTAGTTTTAAACAAATTATGTCGTTATTATGTCCGAAAACTCATCTGACCATGTCGGGACCAAACCAAAATTAAAACACGGTTGGTGACTTACGTAATGCACCTAATACTCTTAAGCTTACTTATCTGCGTATTGGAAAAGGTAGATCATGCAGGAAATTTTTGACAAAGTCGTAGGAAGCAGTAAGGCCAGTCAGGCTTTGGACTGACTACGTTTTCATGGTATGTATAGCTACAACTTTAATGTTTTTTTCTAACCATAACGTCAATAAAATGATAAAAATTGTTCCACTAGGTGGGAAGCACAGTGACGGTAAAAAAAGAGAAAAAGACTAAGATACTTCCCTTAAAATTTATTATAATATTTAGACAGCAACATGTCATGGAGGTAAAGAAATATAATGTTCTGAGGTTGGATATCCAAATGATTTGGGTTCCTCACCGCGTTGTTACAGTCAAAATCAACCCGTCAGTTCGTAAGCTATCTGACGACAGTGCATCTAAACAATATTCTTGCAGTGTAGGTTCATTGTAAAAGGTCCCATCGTAAGTATTTTATGTTAAAAGCACATCTCTACTACATACTGCTTTATATACGTCAACTAGTATAAGAGGACCACGGTTTACCAGCGCTCGTTTCAACAGTGTAATTACATAGCACAGGAAAACATAGGCGTGGCGTCCGACGAATTCACCAGTTTCATTCTCCAGCTGCTCGAGGTATGCGACAGTTGAACAAATACACCGTGAAAACAACTTATGTACACATGACTTGTATCGATTTTCCAAGAGAAGATCCTTCTCGATTCTCTTGCATACTGTTGTGTTCATGGACTATCACCCATTGCAAGATGCCTCACTTGACTCATCATGGCTGGGAAACGACTTGTTGCAGGTCTCTTTCTGGGTGGTTTTGGTGCCTCAAGTTAATTCATATTCCTTCGTTTTTCACTACATAAAGTACAATGGATATCTTCCTCTTGAAAATTCTAAAGGTTTGATATGAACACAACATTTATTATCTGAGTGCACGACTATTTTGCATCGGAAATGAGTGTTAAATATCATTCCCAATCGTTATAAGGTTTCGTAGGTATCACAATAAGCACGCAACGCCAACCAATACATATAATTGCCGTTCTACTTCAACTTTATATCGGCTGACTTGCATATTCAAAAACGTTTAAACACAACTTAGTCGAGTTTCTGCTCAAGCTTATACTGTACTAATAAATAAATAAATGTAGTAATAAGTATGCTCATTTTCCACTCAGTTCTGCTATTTTCAGTGAAATTGTTCTATTCAAAAGTAGATTGAAACTCTCATGTTCATTTTTTTGGGCTCAAATTTTAAATCTTGGCGCCAAAACGAAAAATTCAACTGAAACTATTTAGGAGTTTGCAAAAAAATTAAGAAACATTAACCTAAGTTTTTTTCCCACACTGAAACTTAAATAAAATGTGTATCGTTGATGTATTAAAAACAATAATGGCTCACGATTTTCAATCTGTAATTATTGATGAGACTCGTGTATCCACGATTTTGTTGGTTGGTGTAATATGTAAACATAACTACTGCAGTTGAAACCTACTAATTCCTGTTGGAGTCTCTTTTCTATTCTATTAACACTTGATATTGTAGCAGGGGAAAATAACTTTTTAACACAGTGCAAATTGTGATACTCCGCCGAGAGTAAAAGGAAAAAGGTAACCTGAGGATAAAGATTTGTTTGTTTGTAGTTAAGCACAAAGCTGCACAATGAACTATGTGTGTTCTTCCCACCCCGGCCATCGAAACCCGGTTTATAGCGTTGTAAATTTGCAATTATATCGTTGTAGCGCTAGGGGAGGTAAGGTAGGCGCTAAGGGTTAAACAAATCACTCGTATAACAAATAATTATATTTTGTGATAACGACTTGCTGTTTACGAAAGTGTTAGACCAAGCTGGAGTCAGAATCGATCAAAAAATTAATTTCTTCATTGAAGAACGTACTTTCCGGAAGGAAAATATCGACGGTTAGGTACTTTCATGACACAGCTGATAGCGACATCTAAGTTCTGCACCAGTGATCTCAAACGAGTTTGTTCAGCTTCTAGGATTTTACTACTTCTGTGCTAAAAATTAAGTACAAGTGTGTTTTTTTATTTTCTGTGATTATTAGGTTAAGCACACTAAAAAACAGCCCAGTTTTACAAAACATAGACAGCAGACTCGAGGGAGGGGGTGCTGGGAGCACGTGCCTCCAATTTTGACCTGGTACTGAAGAGCCTCTTTGAATGGGGAGCAGCGACTTGAATATAATTATCATGGGATGTCACAGTTTCAGCCTTAAATTAAATGGTTAGTGTTAACATAGCAAATAAGACGCTAACAAACGCAAAATTAAAGAAGCCTTACTTATACAACAACTCAAGCCCAAAATAAACCAATACAGAACACCTTTATACCTATATTAAAAAAAAATATTCAAACATTTAAGCACGCCCTTTACATTCCTACACTCAGTTACATAACCCCCTTTAAACATGTGGTCAGCTATCGGTCAGTTACCTCTTTTTTTTTGCGAACCTGACGATGACCGAAGAAGGTCGAAACGTTGTTTGCTCCTCTATTTAGTGCTTTCTCTACCTATGCCAGCCGTTTTTAAATATATAATAACGTACATCTGTTTATTTGTTTGTTTGAAAATAAGCACAAAGTTATATAATGGGCTATATGTGCTCTGCCCACTACAGGTATCGAAACTCGTTTTCTAGCTTTGTGAGTCTGTCGACGTTTCGATGTGCCATAATTGGAGTACCGTACGTCCAGCTTATAAATAACACACAGCGTGCTGTAATTGAGCATTTCGAAACTTCTGTAACTATACTTGAACACCATAAACACGAGTATTATCAAATTATATTATGAATTTGATGATCTTTGATTAGCTTCTTCAACCGTCTTATTGTTTATCAAAATTAAAATGATACTTTAAAATATTACTTAATTCAGTAGAGAGTTGTGTGTGTTTGTGTGTTTTCTTATAACAGAGCCACATCGGGTTATCTGCTCAATCCACCGAGGTTAAGAGAGTTGTGTGTGTTTGTATGTTTTCTTATAACAAAGCCACATCGGGCTATCTGCTCAGTCCACCGAGGGTAAGAGAGTTGTGTGTGTTTGTGTGTTTTCTTATAACAAAGCCACATCGGGCTATCTGCTCAGTCCACCGAAGGTAAGAGAGTTGTGTGTGTTTGTGTGTTTTCTTATAACAAAGCCACATCGGGCTATCTGCTCAGTCCACCGAGGGTAAGAGAGCTGTGAGAACCAAAATTATTTTTTGTTGTTTTATTTATATTCAATGCTTCATTCAGTTATTTTAGCCCTCAAACCACAGTGTAATAGTTTGAGTTCGAATCCAATCACCGAACATGTTCGTCCTTTTAAATGTGGGGTCGTTGTATAGTTATGGCCAATCCCATTATTCGTTGATTATGAGTAGCCCAAGAGTTGGCAGTGCGTGGTGATGACTAACTGTCTTTACACAAGTCGATCACTTCCAACTTACGGACGACTAGATCAGAAAGTTCTCGAGCAACTTTGCGCGAAATTCAACAACAACAACAAATAATTGCAGCATGCCAAGCAACTGCGCGTTGTGTAGGCTGTGGAGAAAATCACCATATTTCACAATGCACCAAACAAAACCCAAAACCTAAATGCTGTAATTGTGGGGAGGAACATACGGCAAACTATAAAGGATGCCAGAAATACAACTCAATTAAGACACGCTTATACGAACTTAAAAATCCAAACACGAACAAGCCACAAACAAACAAAATTCACGAACCATTAAAACCAATTACCATTCCAGCACCAGAAAACACAAATACACAAACAAACTCGTATGTTGCAGTAGTCAAGAAAACATCATTCATGCAGGAAAAACCATCAATAAGTAATGAAGATTTACCTGAAACAACTGAAGACACACACAAAATAACACCTATGAATATTGAAAACACACTAACCAATGCTATTCCTTCTACCTTCTATGAAATATTGACAGAATACACAAATCCAAATAATGAAAATATTCTAACAGACATAATCATTAAAATAATTATGAAAAACATCGAAAAATACCTACCACAAATGTTAACATACATCATGAACTCTGTTAAACATGAATAAATTCACAGTATTACATATCAATATCCAGGGTGCTATTGCTTCCAACACCTCTCCCTGTTAAATTTGTACATCTGATCTTTCGATAAAATCAGATTTAAATAATAATAATTAATAAAATAGTGCTAAATTAAAACAGCCACCTACGTACTAGACTTTTAAAAAAAGATAAAAATATAAATGGACATTGCCCTGAAAAGGACCAGTCTAAGTTGATATTACTCCATATTAATCAGTCAATTCCAACAATGTTATAGAAGGAGGAAGAGGTCTGGTGTACCTGACCCTCCTGGGTATAAAATTATATACACCCAAACGCCAGAGAGAGAGAGAGAAAACAAATAATTAAACATTTTTTGACATGTATTATTTTACTGTTACTTGCAGAAAAACTGTGACCTTCTTATTGTAGAACAAGGTCGGCCAAGCAGTAACCGTAAGCCACAGTTTGTCTGTCTTCCCAATATAACAAGACAGGTTAAAGCCAGTTTATTGTCTATGTATTGACGTGAAGATGTTCTCATGATAACAACTTTGACGCAGGAATATTTTTTTTTTTTACATTTGTTAACCTACATTCTTATTTAATGGTTTGATCGTATTTTATACACTTTGACAATTAAAGTTACTAACCATGGTTTTGTAACAACAAGCGGCATTTACCCGTAAAGTGTAAAATAATTAAAAACATTAACCTTCGTGGACGAATGCAACAAATCTCCGTCACACCAAACATGTTTGCCCTTTCAGCTGTGGGAGCATTGTAATATGACGGTTGTTGCCAGTATTCGTTGATAAAAGAGTAGCCCAACAATTGCCGGTGGGTGGTGATGACTAGCTGCCTTCCCTCTAGTCTTACACTGCTAAATTAGGGACGACTAGCGCAGATAGTTCTCGCATAGCTTTGCTAGAAATTCAAAACAAACCAAACAGACTACTTTACAGTTCACTGTCCTTGTAAGAGCCACGTGATTATCCAACAAAAGGTAACAATTGGAAAGGTCACGGCGTAGCTAAAGAGTGGGAAACGTTAAGTGCTGCTAGAGCGCCCTCGAAAACGTTCATGACCTTGTTTTATGTTCTTCAACATTACTCATTATCGTTAACCAAACAAACAACGTAAACACATCTTCACACATATATTAGAAATATAAATATTAGCCGTATTTCTGACACAAAACACGCTTATCCTTCCTTTTGTTGATGGTAGTAATTCCGTGTTAGCGAGTACAAATATTACGTTCACAGAGGAAGGATTTACGCAGAAATGAAACTAAAACCAATATTTTTCCCGCGAAAACTGAAGTTGTTATTTGGCTTGGTTATTGCTGTTGGGATAGTTAATTTTCTTATTAAGTATTTTTGCAGTGGCAGGTTTAAAGTTGTGTGGATCCTACGTCCCTTGTAATTTTACAGAGAATAAAATTATCAATGGGCCCTCGGACTGAGCACCTACCTAAATACACTGTCTGGTTCATTTATGGAAGGGGCGAATAAACTATGTTCAGATACTGGATTCTGTTAAATATAGAAGAAAAATGCTTTATCATTTCAGATGTTCACTGTGGGGACAAATTCCCAAATTCTAATGCTGTGAGATTCCAATCTTATAACTGAGATACTAGGGCCTGTTGTAAAAGGTATTAGGTTTTCAATTCTTACATTCCAAGGAATGAGACAGTGTTGGTGAGGAGAGTAGGCAGAAATCTGTAACGGGTGGTGGTGGTGGTACATTTGGTTTGGTTTGTTTGTTTTGAATTTCGCGTAAAGCTGTTCGAGGGCTATCTGCGCTAGCTGTCCTTAATTTAGTAGTGTAAAACTAGAGGGAAGACAGCTAGCCATCACCACTCACCGCCAACTCTTGGACTACTCTTTTACCAACGCATAATGGGATTGACCGTAACTTTATAATGCCCCCACGGCTAAAAGGTCGAGCATTTGGGTGTGACGGGAATTCAAACCCGAGACACTCGGATTACGAGCCGTGTATCTTAACCAACTGGCCATGCTGGACCACTACATCTGGAAAAAAAGGAAATGGCTGAAGAAGTCATACTAGGGAAAGGGGTGCAACATGGGTGCAATTAAAGGTGCAATTGCACTCATCCTCTTCGTACGCCACGTTGGTTATAATACAATTTTAGATGAACGCATCAGAAATATATTAAGCAGTTAAAAATTTCAAAACTGAATGATACTATTTTTTTAAATTAGATTTAAATACACCATTCAATAGCACCACACAGAAAATAAAGTACTAAACGATCAAACTTACTAAAATATAAACGTGTAATATCCAGGCTTTTAAAGAAAGTCAGGAGTCAATTTTTTTACAGATGATGTCGTTTTTTTCTATTTCTAGTTAAGGTGAATTGTTAACTCACTGAAACGTCAGAACAGAAGTTGTGTGCGTATTTTATGTTTACGACTGATTGGTATGAGATTATATTTAGCGTTGTATTGTTGGACTAACTTCATTGTTTGAAAGCAAAACTGTTATATATATAAGTAGCCTTAAACGTCTGTGAGAATTGTATGTGTTAATAGCTGCTTCAGAATATACAGGCCCGGCATGGCCAGGTGGTTAATGTACTCGACTCGTAATCTGAGGGTTGCGAGTTCGAATCCCCGTCACATGAAATATGCTTGCGCTTTCATCTGTGGGGGTGTTGTCATGTGACGGTCAATCCCACTATTCGTTGATAAAAGAGTAGTCCTCTAGTCTTACATTGCTAAATTAAGGACGGCTAGCGCAGACAGCTCTCGAGTAGCTTTGCGCGAAATTCAAAAAACAAACACTCCCACTATTCGCTGGTAAAAGAGTAGCCCAAGAGTTGGCGATGGTTGGTGATGACTAGCTCCCGTCCCTCTAGTCTTACACTGCTAAATTAGGGACGGCTAGCGCACATAGCCATCCAGTAGCTTTGCGCGAAATTAAAAATACAAAACGAACATACAATAAAAGGTTTTAGGTTTTTAATAACCTCAAAAAACAGCTTTATATTGAATAAAGTGGATACTCACAATCAAACATTTACGTATTACTTAATCATTAGGTGCTATCGTATTTAATGGAGTTTCTAGGAGATATAACAATAGGATATACGAGTGAATTTATATAAAGTAATTTTTAATTTTGAACTTGTTGTTTGTTTGTTTTTAATTTAGGATGGATTTATGACCACAGATAAAATATTTTTTAATGTATTATTTAAAACGGAATGTTTATTTTAAAACTCTTTCAAACTTCGGATTTATACGAAGTCTTTTTATGTGAATTATTCCAAATCATCAAAAAATACTTAGATGCCAGTTATATATAACAAGAAAGCTCACGTGTTTCTACTTATGTAATAAAAGTAAATAACGTTTGATTTGAGTTCACAACCCTCGTGTTTTTTGTCACGACGAGTTTCAAGTAATCGTAATGATGTTTCGAGATTTATCTACTTCGTGTAAATGTTATTTTTTTGGAAGATCAGTTCTACTATTTCGTAAGTAGAAAGATTATTTTTAATTACCAGTGGCGCCAGTGCATTAGATACTGGTGTGACGTATCATGACGTCATATCTACACCATGAAAAACGAAAAAATCGTACACCTATTGCAAATCTATACGCTTACAGAATACAATTTTCGCCAAGTTGCACATCGCGTAATAAAAAAAGGTTTTCAGTATCATATAAGCAAGTGTTGCATTATAGCATGATATATGTAGTTGGTATAAAACTAATATGCACTTTAATTTGTAACTACATTTATAACTTTATCTGTCGAAAGCCAGGAATTAAGCTATTAGCGTTTTCTTATAATATTTTATTTGTCATTTTAAGAGATTCAGAGAAACATGACGTCAACAAACATATATCAAGGCCAATAAACTTCTACGTCTTCACGTTCAGTGCTTCTTAACTTCGTCGTTTGGTTGTTGCTAGGTTACACGTATGTGGAATATTAACAGTTTTTATAAAAACTGCAAACAGCCAACGTTCTATAACACACAAGAAGAGCCTTGTACCTAAGTCTACACGATTTACTCAATACATATCAGCAGAGGAAGTAGCTACTGACCTAATAATCAGTGATGTCGAGAAACCCACTTGTTGAGAAATTTATATGCAAAAACGGCTCGTTTGGGTTGAGAAAATATTTTACATAGAAGAGCGAACAACGTTTCGACCTTCTTCGGTCATCGTCAGGTTCACAAAGAAAACCTATTTATTTTGCATATAAATAGCTATTGACCTGTCTATCAAGATGGTGGACATATTTCAAGAAAATAAATAAAACTCGAGCAATAGGTTGTCGCTCCCGGTTGTCTTTATCTAGTTTTGTATTTCGAAATAACGAAACCTAGAACTAGCAGACGAGACGTGATTTTACGCTTATCAAAACTTAATGAACAATTTCAAAATATTTCGTTACAAAAAAAGAAAAATTGAAGAATCATTATACGTGTTATCTCTGTATGTGCTCGGTCATTTCAATGAGCCTTGTACTTCCATGTAGCCACCGTGAAACTAGGCAAACTGTAACTGTTAATGTAATAAGTGTATCTTGGCAAAATGTGGCAAGGTTTCAGTAAATATTACGAGTCTTTTGTGGAAAGAAAATCAAATTTTTGGTATTTTTTCTAAAGATTTTTCTATAAATGTACGGAATTAGAGTCTGACTCAAACTCTGACAAATCTGAGTTCCAGGTGATTTTCATGTTAAAACTAAAAATACTTTTTACATCTTACACTTTCGAAACTTCATTTGCATGGCCTCTAGAACCTCATAAACAAATACCAAAATATTTTTTCAGTAAAACTTTATATTTCGTCTGTTATTTGATTTAAACTGTTAGTGAAGGTACACGTGCTAAATCAGCTTCCGGTTTCTAAACACAAAAATGTTTACATAGAGGGTGTTCGAGCTTTTCTTAGTTCAGGTACGTAAATGATTACGGCGCTGTCAAAGTGTGAAATGGTCCTCTTAATCCTGCTGTTAATCTCAATTTTTTACGTATTACAAGGGCAGTAGGCCTGGCATGGCCAGTGATTAAGGCGCTCAACTCGTAATCTGAGGGTCGCAGGTTCGAATCCCTGTCACACCAAACATGCTCGCCTATTCAGCCGTGGAGGCGTTATAATGTGACAGTCAATCCCACTATTTGTTAGTAAAAGAGAAGCTTAAATGTTGGCAGTGGTGGTGATGACTAGCTGCCTTCCCTCTAGTCTTACACTGCTAAATTAGGGACGACTAGCGCAAATAGTCCTCGTGTAGCTTTGCGCGAAATTAACAAACAAAACAAATAAGGACAACATGTGAAACACATTCTGTGAAATTCGTTGACTTGCTTGTCGTTCCAGACGTTTCGGTCAACCCGTATAGGCGGTTCTAAAGTGAGATGTTTTACATCAATGACAGGAGTTTTCTGGGTCAGAGCATCAAAACTGTTGAGGCGTGGGACAGTCACATATAACACTGTTATAATACCTCCATAAACACGTGACAAGTGTGCACCAATACGCTCTCATAAGTGTGTGTTTGTATGTTTTCATCGAGCTGTCTTCCGTGTTCAGAGAGGGGAATCGAACCCATAATTTTAGACTTGTAACTCCGAAGACTTACTGCTCTTCCACCAGGGGACACCCTCAAAAGACATTAAGCTATTTTGCAAATTGTGTACGCAGATGCCATCGCTTCACCAAAAGAACCTTTCTTAGATGAGAGCAGTGAATTAATTTGATATTGCATAATAGAGTTTGATTTAGGTCGAACACTATTACAAGTCTAGTATTGGACACTCGATTAGCTTTACAATAGTGAACATTTTAGATACAGTATCACACGATCTTCTGAAATTTAATATTTAACTAATAATCAAACAAAGTACTATAGTTCTTTGGAAGCGTGGAAGTGGTGGAAGCGTACGATTAATTTTAGCTTACATAAAGGTACGCGAACAGTGGTGCTAAATACATCACATGTAACTCTAATTACTGTGACACGGGCCGGCATGGCCAAGCGTGTTAAGGTGTTCGACTCGTAATCCGAGGGTCTCGAGTTTGAATCCCGGTCGCACCAAACATGCTCGCCCTTTCAGCCGTGGGGACGTTAGAATGATTCAGTTAATCCCACTTTTAGTTGATAAAAGACTAGCCCAAGAGTTGGCGGTGGGGGATAATGACTAGCTTCCTTCCCTCTAGTCTTACACTGCTAAATTAGGAACGGCTAGCGCAGATAGCCCTCGAGTAGCTTTGCGCGAAATTCAAAACAAACAAACAAATACTGTGACACACTGACAGCAATTTAGTGCATAGGAATAACTTGTTCTTCAAATCTTACATGAAGATTTTGGTTACTACAACACACACAAACAGTTATTTGACGCACAGGATTAAGTTGTTCTTTTGTGAAGATTTCGGTTGCTACAAAAACACATGGATGGGGATTTAGCCTATTTGATTAACTTTTGCTGTTCAAGCTTTACAGGGGGATTGCGGTTACTGTAATATATGGGTAATAGTTTAGTGTATAGGGTTAAGTGGTATGTTAAAACCTCTTGTAAAAACAATGGCTACTGTAACACGTATAAATACTAATCGATTTTGTGCATAGAAGTAATTGACCCCCAACCTTCCTGCTGACTCAGCGAAAAGTTCGGGGGCTTATAATGCTAAAAATAGGATTTTGATACTCGTAGTGGACAGATAACAGAAAACCCATTGCGTAGCTTTGCGATTAACAACGAACAACAAACGACATCAGCGGGTTAGTCAAGACTTACACGAGAATTGCGACTATTTGTGGTGGTTTAATACTGAGAACGAAATAGCTGAATCAGCCATCACAGGAGTGTACTGTTTACTTCCATCTTTATTCTATGCTAAGAAACACATGAGTAAAAATAGTTGTGTTTATCTTAGAGGAAAGCCGCGGTGGGCTATCTGTTGAGTTGATCTCGAGGAATCGAATCCCAGATATTAGCTTACCTGTCCTAACTGGGGACAATGGTTGGTTGTATAAAAAAGAAAAAACAGTATTAATAGCTGAGAAATAATAATTATTTGACATACATAAGTGTCGACCATTGAAAAATGAATGTGATTTAATAATTCAATTCGATGGTTTCAATTTTATGTTTCTTTATCATTATTAGATCCCCGAACCAGCAGTTGGGCACTTCTAGGATCACCTTTTCCGATACTTACAATAATCGCTTTTTATGTTTACTTCGTCAAAGTACTCGGCCCTGCGTGGATGAAGAATAAAAAACCGTTCCAGATTGAAAAGATCATAATTTTTTACAACGTAGCCCAAGTAGTTCTCAGTGCTTTCTTTTTTTTCTACGTAAGTTTGATCTTTTTTTATGTTGTATGATTTTTTTATGTGATTGAGATCGGTTTTTTTTACGAATGGTTCTTCTAGGTAAGGATGACTTTTTTACGTAGTTATATTCTTTATATGTAAGTATGATCTTTTTCTATGTAAACAAGATGCTTTTCTTCTACATAAGGACGACCTTTTTATGTACTTATGATCTTTTGTTGTATGTAAGTATGATCTTTTTCTATGTAAACAAGATGCTTTTCTTCTACATAAGGACGACCTTTTTATGTACTTATGATCTTTTGTTGTATGTAAGTATGATCTTTTTCTATGTAAACAAGATGCTTTTCTTCTACATAAGGACGACCTTTTTATGTACTTATGATCTTTTGTTATATGTAAGTATGATTTTTTTTCCTACGGAAGTGTCGTCTTTTTTTTTTCCACGTAAATATGATCATTTGTTTGACAGTTTACATTTAACTTTAATATAATTCTCAAATTTCGTTAACTGTTTCAATAATACAGTTGTTTTTCTTAAATTTCTGCATAGAAATACAGTGAATTGGAATTGTGCCAAAAGAATTCTTTATTAGTGTGAACATTTGTTACTATGGTGTCTGAACATTCTGCTTATGGAACATCACTGGGGGACAGACGATATTTACTCTGTGGAATTGAGTCCGTTTTACTTTAGCATATAGTAACCTAAGTTAATTTAGGTACGTGAATAACGTTATGAATTTCGGCGATTTCTTTTCTTTAATACCAGAGGTGAAATTAAAAATAGAACGTGTAATTTGAGAAAAAGAAAAGAAATCCTTAAAATATACAGACAATTCTGATGTTCAACTGTTTCTTGTTTTTTTGTTTTACTTTCTCTTTTATTTATTGTTTGAATCACGGTTAGAATATTTCTTTTAATTTATTGTTTTCTTTTCAGACCTCGACAATCGTGTGACTCAGTTAACTTTAATATCACCAAATATCAGTTCCATTGTTCCGAGTTTTTAATACAAACATCACTTACTATTATTTTAGCTAGAAAATATTTTTAAATTTTTATTCTTTATGTTTAATTATTTTATTACCGATAAACATTTGAAAACGAAAAGGTTTTTTAAACGACGAAAAATTTAAAATTATTTAGATTACAAAATTTTCTTGTCATTAAAAGAAGTTCCGCTCTTTCTATTAGTTTAGATTGTTATAAACGTATTCTACTGATATATACTAGCACTTCACTCTACATACAATTTGTTCCATAGGGTGGCAGTTTATCTTACCTATCTGGGAAGTACAATTGGGTATGTGAACCCATAAGCTACGCAACGGATCCAGAGACTATGACTGTAAGTTCAGAAGAGGTAGTTTGTTATAGAATATGTTAAGAAAAAAAACACGATAGCATAAGTCTGGAAATATATGTGCTTTAATAAACTTCAAAACTGGTTTACCGGAAAAACAAACAAACAGGAAACATAAAAATATTACGTCATAGAAGCAATGTAATAGCAAACAAAAGAAGTAATGAACGATTGATATGACACTAAAATATAAGTACCAGCACTTCGATATTCTCCGTTGCAGAAAATTTAAAAACAGATGTACGATTTCGTGGTCATTACCATGCACACGTAAAATTAATTGTACATATATTATTTTATACAAGTAAAATATTCTACGTACAAAAAAGATATTGATATGTTGTTAAAAAAAGATAATATTTGATAGTTTCATGAATCAACAAGATAATTTGTAATACTTCTGAAATTTTAAAATATATAGAAAAAAAGATATGTTGAAAATACAAGACGAGGCATGGCCAGGTGGTTAAGGCGTTGGATTCGTAATCGAGTAGGTTTCAGAGAAATTCAAATCAAACCGAACCAATCGTACATACAGAAACGGGAGATGTAAGAGCGTAAATCTCAGTACAATGGTGAAATAATGGTTTGAATATAACTTGATTTTAACTTGTGAAACCGGATCTAGATATCATAAACTAATACATTTTTTTCTTCCCTCTAGTTAGTGAAACTGGGCTGGTGGTATCTACTTCTCAAAATTGCCGAGTTTCTTGACACGGTGAGTATCACAGAACGAAATTACTAAATAAAAATCAAACAATATTATACGATTACCTAAAACCTACATTTCTATTCGATTAGCTCTTCCAAACATTACTTTATCATCTATAGAGATAACAAAAAAATTGTCCAATGTTGCACAAGAAAATAAGAAATGTTAAATAAATTCATTACATTTGTAAACTGTCGGGTGATGTTTTATCGGGTTGTTTTTATTTCAAACTATAACAGTGGGTTGGATTAATTCATTACATTTGTAAACTGTCGGGTGATGTTTTTTCGGGTTGTTTTTATTTCAAACTATAACAGTGGGTTGGATTAATTCATTACATTTGTAAACTGTCGGGTGATGTTTTTTCGGGTTGTTTTTATTTCAAACTATGACAGTGGGTTGGATTAATTCATTTCATTGGGTAAGGACTGTGAATTTTTGCACATCAGGCCATTCTGGGATCTCTTACTTTTAGAGAGCCTTGAAGCAATGCACGTGCAGAGACGCGCTCTCCAAAATACATCTCCTAAAATACACGTGAAACGTCTGGATAAGCTTTTTAATTTGTGAGAAATAAAGTCACAACACTTTCACAAGCGCTCCAGAGCATTCAGTTCTCCTCCCAGTGTCACAGCATTTTGGCTACGTACTTATACCGCTAAAAACCGAGTTTCAACATCTATGGTGAGCAGAGCATTGTGTAGCTTTGTGCTTAATTCCAAACATAAAAAAACAAAACATTAGCACAAAGCGACCTATTTTTTTTAATCAAAAATCACAATAATAATATTGGTCTAATATTCGTCATAAAAATTCACGTCAGACTATTGATTTTGTTATCTTTCCGCATTCTCCTTAATTATTCCATAGGGATTTTAAATCAGAGGCGTGAAAACAAACAAGGCTTGTTTTCAAAACTTTATTCAAAGCTACAAACAGAGTTATCTTTGCATAACCATTCCTGATATTTACCTAATTTTTATTTTTGTTTGTTTGTTTGTTTCTGAATTTCGCACAAAGCTACTCGAGGGCTATCTGTGCTAGCCGTCCCTTATTTAGCAGTGTAAGACTAGAGGGAAGGCAGCTAGTCATCACCACCCACCGCTAACTCTTGGACTACTTTTTTACCAACGAATAGTGGGATTTATCGTAACATTATAACGCCCCCACGGCTGAAAGGGCGAGCATGTTTGGCGCGACGGGGATGCGAACCCGCGACCCTCAGATTACGAGTCGCACGCCTTAACATGCTTGGCCATGCCGGGCCTTATTTAGCTAATATACTAGGATTTTAATATTCCTCTGGCCTGGCATGGCCAGGTGGTTAAGGCATTCGACTCCACAGGTTTGAATCCCTGTCGCACCAAACATGCTCGCCCTTTCAGCCGTGGGGGCGTTATAACTTGACGGTCAATCCACTATTGGTAAAAGAGTAGCCCAAGAGTTGGCGGTGGGGAATATTGACTAGCTGCCTTCACTCTAGTCTTATACTGCTAAATTAGGGACGGCTTGCGCAGATAGCTCTCGTGTAGCTTTGAACGAAATTCAAAACAAACCAAACCAATATTCATCTAGAAAAAAAAAAAAAGATTAACGACCGGCTTACGTTTTCAACGAACCAGTTTATTTAATGCTATGTTATGTTGTATTGTAACTGATAGTTTTATTGGTTATAAGTCATAGTTTTGCGATAGAAGAAAAAGTAAAGTAAAGAGTGTTGAACGATAAAACAAAATGTTAAAAATAATTAGTTATATTTTGACCATTCGTGTTGTGTTAGCATACATTTTGTTTAACACCAACATTTGTTTTCTTAAAAAAAAACATGATTTTTTATGAAGTGTAAATAGCAACAAAGAACAGAATGACATCACATTTCTAAAGATGGACAGTTGTAAAATAAATCAGTCTTCACTACAACTCCGTCAATTCAATTTTTTTTTAAAGTAGTAAATAAAAATGAGAGTTAAGAATTGTTATGGAAGGTAGGCGTAGTCGAATGTTAACACGATTAGTCGAATACAGACAATCCCACTATTCGTTGGTAGAAGAGTAGCCCAAGGATTGGCGGTGGGTGGTGATAACTAGCTGCCTTCCTTCTAGTCTTACACTGCTAAAGGAACAGCTCGTGCAGATAGCTCTCGTGTAGCTTCGCTCAAAACTCAAAACAACAACAACAAACAAGAGTGCATCACTCTGAACATTTCTACACTCGTCTTTCATTCACAACATGAACAAGGTTGCTGGACAAGCAGGCTGTGGTTAAGTTCAACCCAGTATGGTAGAAACATCGAAAAAAAAAGGAATAAATGAATGAACAGTTACTAAAATGACCTGAGGTTACAAAGGATAAAGTGTACGTTATGTCTAATTACATACCAGAATACATATACCACTAATTATTTTCTTGGTAAAAATTCTGAAACATTTAGACCAGCATATTATTCTCCGGTATATTTCCGGAATTACAGCGCTAAGATCCGGTGTTGGATCCCTTGTATGGTGAACAGAGAGTATAGAGCTTTAAGCAAAAAATCCAACAACAGTCCGATACCCGGAATAAAACTAGATTGTTATGATCGAATATTGATCATTGTTACAATTCATGATCGATACCAGGTTTTTAAGTCGTTGATGACCTCGGAGAGTTAGGTACATAATTTTAAGTCTCTTCTTGCTTATCTTTATCTGGATTTAGGTCTTAGGTATCTTGGAGGATCAAGTTCGTTGGCCTGTTCCTCCTCACTGTATTACGTAGTATGATTGATTTAGAATGTACGTGTAGATACAACAAACCTCACTTACTCTGACCCCTTTCAGGACAATGTCCATACACGTATCGGTAGTTACATTGATTTGTTGTTTATACTGTTGCTCATGTTCCATATTTTATAGCCCTGTATTTCATACATACACCTGTATTTCACGCACAATTCACTACTTCCAATCCTAATTTCAGAACGTTTTACATAAAAACAGAAACAACAAAAAAAAGTTTAAATGTTTTCAGCTAGGTTTGAAATTAATATAGGTTGTTCAGACTAGCTTTAGGTAACCTGATTAACTCTTTTATTTCTAGAATATACGTTAACTGGCGACAGGTGCTTAGGTCTATTTACATCATGTATGTGTATAGTAGCGATTGAGTTCGCATAGTAGGTCGTTTTCATGCTATTTTTTTCATAAAGTAATTTAGAGAATTATGCAAGAATCTATCAGTGAAAGTTTGCATGTTTCTGTAACTGTGTGAATTTTGATGATGTTTTACGTGGTACTTTGTAGGCTCTTCTAAGTAGCGAGTTCTGTATTGATCGTAATTTATTTATCTGTTCAGGTGCTATGCTTATCCATGCTGGGCATGCGCATTCTATGACTGGGCGTATGTATGTTTTGTATATTTTGATAATGCTATCTGGTGTGGTTCTCTGGTTTCTGCCCGTTAGACTTCTTGTATGTTTATTCGTTTTCCAAACTTTTGTTAATATGTTATTAATTGCTTAATCCACGTTAATATAGAATCGTAAGCTAGACCTAAATATTTTCTTGAAGCTGTGGTCTGGAGAAGAGTTCCATTCACATACAGTTTTGGCGTGTTTAGTTTCTTTCGAAAATACTAGCAGTCAAATTTTGGAGACATTTATTTTTATCAAATTTTTTGACAGTATTCTATTATATTTCTTAGCTGTGGCTGAAGGTTTGTTGCTGTTATAGATGGGATGGAGGAAACTTTTCCAGAATGCAACATCGTCCGTGAATTGTGATTAAAATACTAAGTTTGGAGCTTTCACGGGCATGCTGCTTACATATATGATGTAAAGGCTAGGGCTAACAACCCTCCTTAAGGAACGCCCCCCACTGGAGTAAAAGACTCAGAGTAGGTTCCCCTAACATTTATTTTACATTTTCTTTTTTCCATAAAGTTAGAAAAACAGCGAGTAATTCCACGTAGTTGGTCCATTTCCGCCACACAAAACCTAAGACCATCGTGCCAGACAATGTCCAATACTTTCTCGATACCGAGAAAACATGCGACAGTATATTCATTTTTTTGTTGAAACTCTCATTAATGGTTCATATTTATCTGATCAGGAGGTCAAATGTTTGTCTAAATTTTCAAAACCCATTTCGAATTGCCGGTAATTTTGAAATAATTTCTCAATAATTTGATAGTCTGTAATCAATTACTTTTTCCAGAATTTTCCATACACATACTAATTGTGTTTAGTATAGTTTAGTAATTAAACTATAGTTTAATTACTGGCTTTCCATCTTTATGGAACATTAGTACAATTGTTTTATTTCCTTGTTTTGAATTTCGCACAAAGCTACTCGAGGGCTATCTGTGCTAGCCGTCCCTAATTTAGCAGTGCAAGACTAGATGGAAGGCAGCTAGTCATCACCATCCACCGCCAACTCTTGGGCTACTCTTTTACCAACGAATAGTTGGATTGACCGTCACATTATAACGCTCTTACAGCTGAAAGGGCGAGCAGTTTGCTGTGACGAGGATTCGAACCTGTGACCCTCAGATTACAAGTCGAGTACCTTATCCACCTGGCCATGCCGGACGTACAAAAAGAGACTATCCGCGTTTAGCTGTCCGTAATATTGAACTGATAAACGAGAAGAGAACCAGTTAGTGAACAGCACTCATTACCAGTTTTGGGGGTTATTGATGTCTGACCGACTAGTGGCATTCAACCGTCATTCGCATATCACACCTATAGCCCCAAAACGCGGAGTGCCCTTTAAAGATAATAGGTTTCAAATCATTAATTGCAATTTTGGGCACACTAACCATTAGACTCCGCCCGGCACAATTCAAGAAATATCTTGTTTTATTTCAGAGTCGAACAAAAGTTCATAATAGGTTTGATACGAGATTATCAAACGCACTCCTAACTATTTTCTAAGCATAATCGATTATTAAAAAATGAACTAACACAAAATAAAGTTATGTGCTTTTTTATGCATTGTCTTAATATAAAACTACCTTGCTAAGACTGACGAGTATATTAATATAAAACTGCCCAGCTAAGACTGACGAGTATATTGATATAAAATTACCTAGCTAAGACTGACGAGTATATTAATATAAAACTACCTAGCTAAGACTGACGAGTATATTAATATAAAACTACCTAGCTAAGACTGACGAGTATATTAATATAAAACTACCTAACAAAGACTGACGAGTATATTGATACAAAATTACCTAGCTAAGACTGACGAGTATATTAATATAAAGCTACCTAGCTAAGACTGACGAGTATATTAACATTATCAAAAGCCTGATAACAAAATTTCCTACTTTTTTCTTGAAACTTTCTGGACGCGACAACAAGTGTCATCATATGCACAAAACAAAGAAACAAAGATACTATATTATACTTTAAACATTATGGACGCATGTGTAGTGCTTTAAAAAAAAGGGGGGGAATAATATGCGGGAAAAAGATTAAAATAGATAGGAGGTGACAGATTATTATGAATTATTATGATCCGGCAAAATTATTATGAATTATTATGATCCAGCAAAATTATTAAAACCTGCTGAGAAAATATCTAAAAGTCAGAAAGGGAATCCTCAACAGCAACGGCATTTCAAATTCTTTTAAGCGGTATTAGAGTAAATTAATCTATAAGACCTTCATTTTTATTATGTATATTTTTATGCTTCAGAAATACCAACCATGGGGTGCATGTACACCAAATCCGGTTTTATTCGTCCTCAGGATCCCTATCGCCTACCATAAATTCTGGAAGGCATGATTAAAGTAAATTAATCGATAAGAAATTGGACATGGTGAAATACGTCAATCGAAAGGGTTTGACCACCTGAGACCAAAACTGTAATTGGATCTCAAATCGGTCAAGAGATGACGGAACTGTGAACTAGGCCCGGCATGACCAGGTACTTAAGGCGTTCATCTTGTAATCAGAGGTTTTCGGGTTCGAATCCTTGTTACACTAAATATGCTTGTCCTTTCGGCCATGGGACACTGCTAAATTAGGGACGGCTAGCAAAGATAGCCCTCGTGTAGCTTTTAGCGAAATTCATAAACAAACAAACAAACCATGAGCTAAAAGTTTGTATTTAAAAACATAAACTCAGAGATTTTTATAAGCCGCTATGCTTGGCTAAAAATCTAGATAAAACAGCAAATAAATCCTTTTTCCCGGTACTACAAAACAAAGTTATTGTTACCGACATTACACGATCAGAGTTAGTAGTTACCGTAGTTAATATTAAATGCTATTTTTGTCACTTGTCACAAATCTCAGCTGCTGGCGTTTTTGACAGATATCTCAGCTTTATTAAAATAATTCTATATCAAGTCTTCTGTGTTTTCACTACTCCTTGCTTCTGATGTGAACTTTTGCTTAAACAAAGTATTTTTGATTTGAATATTACCTTCTGCTACTTCTCTGTGCTCTTAAAATTTTTTCTCTGTTTTCTAGCTTCTCTGCCGTGTATTCTGTGTGCTTGACAGCTGTTAACACGAATGTCAGTATTAAACCCATAATTCTGTAGTCTTTATGCTGACTATTACGTGTGTTTTCTTGCAGATTTTTTTCGTCTTGAGAAAGAAGTTTACCCACATATCAGCACTTCACGTCACTCATCACTCCCTCATTGCATGGGGTGTCTGGATTGGCATGAAATTTGGCGCTGGTAAGTGACTTATATTTGAAAACCCAAGTTGGAGTACGCACCACACTCGGTACCAGAGAAAGCATTCAGTTCTTTCTGTTTAAATCTTTATTACCAGGTTTGCTCAACAGGTGGAGAACAGTTACAGGACAGCTTTGGTTTTTACTTTTGAATTTTGCGCAAAGCTACACGAGGGCTATCTGCTCTAGCCGTCCCTAATTTATCAGTGTAAGACTAGAGGGATGGCAGCTAGTCATCACAAGCCATTGCCAACACTTGAGCTACTCTTTTACCAACGAATATTGGAATTGACCGTCACATTATAAAGTCACCACGACTGAAATGACGAGCATATCTGGTGCGACATGGATTCCAAACCATGACCCTCAGATTACGAGTCGAGCGCCCTAACCACCAGGCAATGAGGGGCCCGTTACAGGACAGAACCTAAAACATGGGGCATGGAGTTAAGAAAATAAACTCTTGGAAATATGTTAATATAGGGCCCAGCATGGCCAAGTTTGGTGAGGCGTTCGACTCGTAATCCGAGTTTTCGGGTTTGAATCCCGGTCGCACCAAACATGCTCGCCCTTCGTTGGTAAAAAAGTAGCCAAAGAGTTGGCGGTGAGTAGTGCTAAAACAAACAAACAAACAAACAAACCATATGTTAATATCGAAACCAAGGGAAGACCACAGACGTTTCTTAGTGAGCAAAGAACGTTTTTCATATGTTCAATCAAGTCTCACATTACTTAGTATTAGTCTAGCGTAACTAAACTCTAAAACAATACATAAAAAAATTTGGCCAATTAAATCTGCTAGATTTTGCCTTAAGCCTGACGCGAAAGAAAAAATCTTTTTTAATGCTGAGGAAAACACGCAAGACCCTAGGCTTAGAAAAAACACATGCAGATATCCAGAAAAAAATAAACGGCCTCAGTTTATATCGGCTTCGAGATCATGTAGTAATGGCTGGATAATACTTACAGGTTGTCTAGTTTCTTTGATTTAGAAAAAAAACTTAAATTTCAACAAAATTTAGAAGAGCTTAATGATTTCCCGTACGTCAAGATAGCGTATCATCGGAACTGGATCTGAGCTCTGAATTAACCAGATTAAATATTTGTTTACTTTGTTACTAATTAATCAGTAGGAGATGTGGGTTAAATATTTCGCCTCGCATGAATAAAAATATTGGAGTGAATCATCAGGATACTTGATTTGCCGGGGAAAACCCTTGATTTATGTTCTTGAGACTAAGAAGATTTCACAAAAGTTATGGGAGAAAGAAAGAAAGTTACTCGCTTGGTGGTTAAGAGCTGAATAGATAGGTAAGATAAGAGGTCTTTACTTATTCACCCTTCTGCTGTTTCACGCAATACTGTAAGAAATACTTCATCCTGTTGGTAAGGGGTCTCATGTTCCTCCGATAATCAACTGAAGAACCTCATCTCACTTACTAAAGCCTTTATCTAAAGTATCATTTATGCAAACATTTCAGTAGGCAGAGGTATTTTAACACGAGGGGAAATGTTTGATTTGCGAAAACTACGTCACATCAATATTACCTTATAGGCAAACTGTAGTTAGTTGTCTCACCAGACTTTGGATTAACGGTCGTTATTTATTTGTTTGTTCCAGAAGGTACTAAAAGTGTTACTGCAATCAGATATAAAATGATTTATTTCGTGGGCGGAGCATCTCTACAATATCCAAGACTACGATATTTGGGAATATGATATCTATGACTACGCTTTCTAGGACTAAAATGTTTGGAATTGTGTTATCTGGGCTATGTTATCTAGGACTACAATATCTAAGTGCACCGCAATACTTAGGACTACGTTACCCAGTGCTACGATATTTAGGATTATTAAAATATTTAGAGACACGTTATCTGATACTATGTTATGTAGTACTACATTGTATAGTATTCCGCTATCTAGATCTTGCATTATTTAGGGTACGTTATTTAGTGCTACGATATCTCGGACTACAATATTATCTCAGACTATGATATTTAGTGCAATTAAAAAAAAAAAACGACTGAGTAATAGAAAGCAACAAATAAGTGAGTTATGTTGCAATGATAGTTTGTTGGTATCTGAAATGTATTTACACATATTTTCAGGTGGTATGAGAGTGAATGGTTGAAATTGTTTAAGCCCTATATCCTTATGACGAACTTCGTTTGAAGCCTCATAGTTGCATATCGAATTACAACATTCTAAGTCAAAACTTTTCCACCAGTCGTCTAGCTACCTTTACAACAGAGAAGAAATAGCTGAAGCATTCTAAAGGGTATAATCACAACAGACAAATATTAGGATAAAAAGAACATACAACGTTTCTGTCTCTAAGACAGCCAGTTACAACTGTAGTGCATTTTTTCTCATTTAACCCTTGGTGACGAGAAAACCCACGATGTCAAAAAAGGTCGAAACGTTGTTCCCTCTTCTACCCATACGAACCGTTCTTTAGAAGTATATTTTTCTCATTTAATAACAACCAAACTTTAATTTGTTTTTATTACAAAATCTTACTCAAGACACTTTCCAATAATTCAGTCAGTTAAACACAGGACCGTTTCTTCTTTATCTTTCAGGTGGACAAAACGCTTTTTTCCCTTTCATAAACTGCTTTGTTCACATGATAATGTACGCCTACTACTGTCTGGCCGCACTAGGACCTCATATGAAACCATATTTATGGTGGAAGAAGTACATCACCATTATACAAATGGTAAGTCTGCTCTGGATAAATAACCTCCTTGTCGCAATATGAACTTCAAAATAACAGATGTGCTGAATTATGTACACTTTAGGTTTCTACAGGTTGATTTTTTAAAACAAATGTAGAATTACTTATTCACGAAGTATTGTATTAGTCACATTGTGAAAGTATTTTTTAACTTTATTTACAAATTAGATAACTTAACAAAATGGTCATTTATAGAATACGTGATTGAAACATATCATATGGAGTAATTTTGTGTTTTTATCTGTCGCAATACTCGTTAAGAAGTAGTAGCCAAATAACTAGAAGGAATCGCTCAATACTCGTTAAGAAGTAGTAGCCAAATAACTAGAAGGAATCGCTCATTCTCCTCGGGCCCGGCATGGCCAGCCAGGTTGCTAAGGTGCTCGACTCGTAATCTAAGAGTCGCGAGTTCGAATCTCAGTCACACGAAACATGTTCGCCCTTTCAGCCATGGGGGCGTTATAATGTTACGGTCAATCCCACTATTTATTGGTAAAAGAGTAGCCCAAGAGTTGGTGGTAGGGTGGTGATGACTAGCTGCCTTCCCTCTAGTCTTACACTGCTAAATTAGGAACGGTTAGCGCAGATAACTCTCGAGTAGTTTTGCGTGAAATTCAAAACAAATCAAATCATTTTCTGTAGTCTACCAGTTTAAAAAACATGGTCGGATATATGTAGATGCCATTTGTGTAAGAAACCAACAAATATTTTTTTTCTCTTCTCACAGGTTCAGTTTGTACTTATTGGACTTCATGCTGTCGTCCCACTATTTTCTGGTTGTGACTTTCATCCTGGATTTGCCTACGCCATCCTTGCTCACGCCATCTTTTCTTGGTGATGTTTCTGAACTTTTATATCCACGCTTACGTTAAGAGAAAAGAAGAACATCGAGAAACGACGATGAAAGAACTCAGAGATCGAGAGCGAAAAACTGGAAATCTCGTGAACGACCAAATAGTGAAAGGGTCTGCAATACCTGAAAACAATGGAACCGTGATAAATGGAAAACTTCAAAACAACTCCAACCATCGCAACGAAAGTTACCAAAACGGAAACATTCACAGCAGAAAATTACAGAAAAATGAATGAACCAAGGATAATCGAGGATTTTAAAACTATAATAATTACTTTAAAAAAATGTCTTTTTTTGGATAATGTGAAACCATCTTTTGAATTAAATTTTTTGTTTTCGTTCACAGTCGCTTTAGTTTAATTATTCATACCTCCTTATTAGAAAATGAGACTCTAGCTGATTCGTTCACAATAAAATTATCTCGAATTACGATTGTTCCAAAGATAATACCAACAGTAATTATGTTGTAAAGAATACTTTACCTTCGTGAATAACAACGGGATTACAGTAATTATTTGGACAAAAGCCTGTTTATCCGCTCATAATCTGGCGACGTCCTTGGCATATTTCCACCAATTCTCTTATGTCACCTTTTTATCCCCCTAGAAGCCTGACGTATTGTGTTGGCAATCGAATCTGATCCCTCTGCGTCATTCTCCCTCGGACCCTTATATCTTTCCACGGTGTAGAACGGGTAATTTAGCTACTTGTAAATACATTTTGTACAGAAGTTGAAACTGGTCACACAGTTTAACAGTTTCCTTGTGATCGTCTTTCACTGTAAGACTCTAAACCTATTGCTATCCTATGGTACAATTGAATTCTGCATTAAAAATTAGGTGAAACTTAGCGTTTGATTTGTATCAGTTTTTCTTTTTACATTTAAATATCGATTTTTTTCATCTGGAAATTTCAAGTATAACACAGTTTTAAAATTAAGTTTGTTTCACACAAGTAACAAAAAGATACCGACGCTGATTTTTTTTTTATTAACAAAACATTTGAATTTAATGTTTTCTATTATCTTGAGTCTTTAGATATGCTTTCCTTTTTCGGTACTCGTTCAAATTTTAAGAATTCGTAGCAAGCATTAGTGCTTATTATAATTAATTGCAGGGAATTTAATTGAGAAGGCTTATAAATAGTACGAAGAATAAACGGCAACAGAAACTGATGTGTACACAACAATGTGGTTGTTGTTTATTGGGCGTTACGAACGTTTAAAATAAACAGTATCCCTGGAACGAAAACAATGTGCAAACCTTTAAATAATTAATATATCAAAACTTGACGGTTGAAGAATTGCACACAACTGTTCGTTAATGTGTCTGTTCTTTTAAAACAAAGCCGCAATGAACTTGCTTGTACTTAAGCACAAAGCTTGTCACGTTTTTCGTTACGTATTTATAAAATAACGAGGTAACACTATTATCGTGTTGGAATTCCTGTCTTCCATATTTAATTTGTGAAATATATTTTACCCTCTGTTGGTTAAGCGGTTAGTCTCAGTGGTTTTCCTTGTGTGCAGTTGACCAAAAATTGTGCACGTGTAAAAAAATATTCGTGGCTGAAAATTCACCTATCTAAATACAAATGGATAAACAAAAACAAACAAACAACATATTTAGTATTACAAAATTCTATTCCAGAGTTGATAAATAAATGTATTTACTGGAATAATCGTTATTTTTGGATAATTGGTTACGAGGTCTGAATACTGTTGTTTGAAGTCAATTATAAAGCTAGATAATATATTGTTTGTGTTCTGCCCACCATGGGTACCGAAACAAGGTTTCTAGCATTGTAAGTCTGCAGACATACCGCTGTGTCACTGTGGACACACCATGGAATATCTGCTATGTCCAACGAAGGAAATCGAACCACTTATTCAAGCATTTTAAGTCCGTGGCTCAGCGATATGTATTCGTACTTATAACGCTAAAAACTGGGTTTCGATACCCGTGGTGGGCAGAGCACGGAATAGCCCACTGTGTAGCTTTGGGCTTAACTACAAACAAACAAACCGTAGACTTACCGCTGTCCCACAGGAGGACTCCACATAACATCACTTAACAATATTGAATTAAAGTATTACACTAATTGTGCTGGTTGCTTATGGCAACGAACAAATTATGTTGTCAAAAAGTTATTTTTTCAAGGTAAAGATATAAGATAAAGATAAACAACGTGAAGTTTTTCAATGCTATTTATATGTATGTAAAAATAGCATTCATTTAGTGCATTCGGAATCATAATTCAACATGTTATCATATTTTTCAGTGTGTAATGTTAACAAAACAGTTCAACCCCTCTCCTCCCCCGGTGGTTCAGCGGTAAGTCCAAGGACTAAAAATTGGGCTGGATACCTCTGATGAAAATAGCACAGACAGCCTATTATGTAGTTTAACATTTAGCAACAAACCAATAAAAGAGTTCTTCAGGTAAAGTTGACAGATTGCTCATTGCCACGTTAAGCCTAAAGTCTAGCGAAACTAGGCTAAGACAATGGTAGCATGTGGTATTATGAAAACCTACTAAACATGTATGTAAGCAACTCGCAACCTCATAACAGATGTGCAACAAATGAGTGAAATTGCACCATTTTACAATCAGTAGAGCTATCTAGGCGAGTGTACGAACATCGCCTATTTTGGTTTCAAAATGAATGTTAATGCTATAGTACTAAATGTACACTCTTTGAGAAGGGCTGTTTCAACTTGTGTAATACGTATTTAAATAACACCCCTTTTACCTAAGTCTTAAACATTTGTACAAGTTCTCTTACTGATGGAATAATGAATCATAAGGCTAGTTTAATCACATTTTCTAAGAAATAAGAGGTTCAAAAGGCTTATTTAGAGTCGACTCATTTCTTTTTCTGTGATAGTTTCAGATTAAGTAGCAGCAGAAACTATATTTAAAAGCGAAGGCTCTCAAGTAAGGAGCAAAAATGTGGAATATTTAGTTTCATTCTAAGCAGTTAGTTTAAATCCGTATTGTCAATCAACGGTTCACTGATATTTTCTACGGTCCACAGTAAAATGAAGTTTTTTCACCGAAAATTTTTTAATAAAGTAATACACAATTTATATTATATACTATTAAGTTTAATTTGCGGGCTGTTTCTTTCTGGCGTAAACTATTATACTATTAGTTTTCATTAGATATTTTTAATTAAAAATATTATTAGGTATCAGAAGGTATGATCCACTTTGATCAACTATGGATACAACGTTAAATGTCAAGAGATATTAAATATATTTTATTTTCTTTCTGTAGTATTATCAGTTTCATGAATGTGTATCCTCTCATGGCCATCTATGGATAAAGTGTATAATTGGCCATCTATGGATAAAGTGTATAATTGGCCATCTATGGCTAAAGTGTATAATTTTAAGAATTAATAACAAAATTTCCCTTTGTTTCTGCATATATATCAGTGTTACGAATATAATGTAAGAAATCCTGTTTTCAACTATAGATAGGTGTTAAATTTAATTAGTTAATAAACAATTCACATGACAAAAACTTGTCGAGTCTCTCTTATAATTGATTATTTAATGTTCACAATGTGAACGGGACATCATAGTACATCCCACGAATACCGGAGTTGTGAAACACCATTGAAAGTGAAGAGCACGTCAAATTTAAATCATAGAAAAGACTCATTTGTAATCTTTTAGACAACTATCACCAACTGAGAAAACAAACAAACTCATTCTAAAAATAAACATGGAGCCTCTGATCTATTATTTGATTCAACATTTCTCGCAGAGTTCAACAAAATTCATTAAATTCTATCTTTCATTACAATTGCGAAAGCATGCCCCCAAAATAGTGGAAGGTTTCGAGTTAAAAGAGAGCCCGAATCAGCCAAAATCTTAACTACAATTATAGGGAAATAATTGTACGTGGCACAGTCACTTGTTTTATAATTATCCCCACTGCCTCTTTAGTAACTCTGGATGAATCAAAAGAACAATAATAGGCTTCATGTAGTAATAGAGTGAGTATTACGTGTATGGTGTTGTGAGTTCTCGCCATTAGGGGGCCTATATCAATAAAAGATTTGATGAATACATAATGATACCACTAATGCATTCATTTGGGTCATGAAGCAAAGAAGTCATGAATCTGAGATTAACCGGAATAGTGGTTATTGAATCAATATGTCGGATGTTTGTTATTCCCATTACAATGTTTCTCATAACTATTATTGCATTTCCATAATAAACGCTCTAATTTTTCACATGAATGTTATAATGTTTAGGTGGACTCACATATACTTAGTACTATGTATACTATTTGTATGTAATTTAAATCACCAGATAAACTTAATATCACAATTTAGAACAATCCTTTTTATCCAAATATTACATGTAATCGGGTAACAAAAAATCTAAATCTATTTATTGCACTTTTTTTTTTTTGTGGTAAAACTAGCACAGCCAATACGATTCTGTGTAGCACATTTAGTTGTCCTAATTCTCATGGTGTTTTGTAAACCCTGTTGCTACTATATATCTCCTTCAGAAAGGGTGTGAATATAACGAACATTTAACCTTTCACCATCAATTCATGCCAATGTCCATAAGCACCGTCAGTGTTAGTATTGAAAGTTATAAGTCTAAGTATTCATAAGTACCTTTAGTGTTAAGGGTTTCTAATACAAGTAAATCCGTCAAAGTTTGAAGAACTTTTTTTTTTCAACTACATTGTTTCTGATACGTTTAATGATTTTTACCAATTTATACTTGTGGATTTCGTTGTGACAAAAATGTAATTATATCTGGTCAGTAGTGGATATGATAAGAAGTCATTGAATTACCTCAGGAATTTTAACGAAATATTAAAGGATTTTTTCTCACGTTTACCCTTTTCTTATATACTTATATAAAATTCTTAACAAAAACTTTTCACAGTAAAGTTTTGTATATCTCTTTATTCCAGTACTATTTCGCTTATTCTCTAGTTAACAAAATACAGTTTGTTTTAATTAAATTGATACACTGCTGGCCAAAATCTTAAGGCCAATGAACATAAAGAAAAAAATATGCATTTTGCGTCGTTAGACTCAACCACTTATTTGAGCAGAGATGAAAATAAGAAAAGTGAAAATAAAAATAAAAAACGTTTTTGGCATTTAATATGGAACATGTGAGCACTATGAGATTAGCCTAAATAGCAGCTGGTCAAAAGCTTAAGGCTATACCAAAAAGAAGTCCTAAACAGGGTAGGAAATGCCCAACAAGAGGTCTCAGTAGTGAGTTGCACGGCCGTCATTGCGAATAACTTCAAACATTCGCTTTGGCATGGTCGATATAAGCGTTTGCAGAAGATTGGCTTAAATGTTATTCCAGGTGGTGAAGATGGCTTCATGACGATTATGCACTCTTTGGAATTGACGTCCATTCCTATAGGCTTCCCTTGCCATCCATTCCCAATCATTTTCAATGGGGTTCAGTTCAGACGAACACGCTGGATGGTCCAAAAGAATTACGTTATTCACCATGAAAAGTCCTTTGTCCTGCGAGCATTGTGGATTGCAGCGTTTTCCTGCTGAAAGATCCAGTCATTTCCATACAAGCGAGGGCCTTCAGGTTTGGTTTGGTTTTTGGAATTTCGCACAAAGCTACTCGAGGGCTATCTGTGCTAGCCGTCCCTAATTTAGCAGTGTAAGACTAGAGGGAAGGCAGCTAGTCATCACCACCCACCGCCAACTCTTGGGCTACTCTTTTACCAACGAATAGTGGGATTGACCGTCACATTATAACGCCCCCACGGCTGGGAGGGCGAGCATGTTTGGCGCGACTCGGGCGCGAACCCACGACCCTCAGATTACGAAGCGCACGCCTTAACGCGCTAGGCCATGCCAGGCCCCAGAGGGCCTTCAGTCAATAAGGATGCTCTCTCCACATGCCAATGTAGACAGCTGCTGTTTGACGCCCCTGTATAACCTGAAGCTTCATTGTTCCATGGAAGGTGAAAGCACCCTATATCACGATGGAACCTTCTCCACTGTGTCGTGTAGAAAATGTCTGCGGTGGGATATCCTTATTGTATCAGTAATGTTGGAAGCCATCTGGACCATCCACGTTTAATTTTTTTTTCATCAGAGAACAAAACCTTCTTCCACTTTTCTACGTCCCATGTTTGGTGCTTCTGAGTAAAGTTTAACCGAGCTGTTTCGTAGTGCGGAAGGAGAAGTGGCCTTTGAAGACATTTACGGTTTTTTAAAGCCTTTCTCCCGTAGATGCCGTCTTATTGTTCTTGAGCTGCATTCTGCATCCGTAAGGGCCTTAATCTGGTTCGACGATCGGCTGGTGTCTTGCCGGACAACCCGTCGAATCCTTTTGCTCAACGCCGGCGACATTTTCTTGGACCGACCACTTAAAATTCTCGTTCCGTATCCCTCAGGATCTTTTAAGAAATTTGCACCAGCAGTTTTACTACGCCCAATCTCACCAAAGATGGCACGTTGAGAGAGACCTTGCTTCAACAGCTCGACAATTCTGCCACGTTCAAACTCTGTCAACTTTTTAGAATTTGCCCCGTTTTTACCCAATGTAACACAGGAAATGACAGTGGAAGATGTTGACAATGCTAATGCTTGAGCACAAATGACTAAATTTCGTAACGTGTTTCCCGATTAATGCTTCGTTTCAATATGGTCTTAAACTTTTGACCAACTAGTGTTTAGGCTAATTTTATAGTGTTCACATTTTCCCTATTAAATGCTATAAAAGTTTTTTAATTTTATTTTCCATTTTCTTATTTTCATCTTTCGAAGCTCTATCAAATAAGTGGTTGAGTCTGACAATGCAAAATGCATATTTTTTTTCTTTATGTTCATTGGCCTTAAGATTTTAGCCAGCAGTGTATTTCAAAGACACCGAAAGCGTTAAAATTTATGAAGCTAGAGGTGACATACCAGCGTTGAACTAAAGTTAGATATAATTGAACACACTATTTTGGAGTTCTAGAAAAGTCTTAACTTTCCCACGAGTCTTACTAATTCTGAAATCTTTCAGGAAGTAAAGCTTATCAGTTATGAAATCCCGAAAAAGAAATAACGACACTGATTCTTCATGGAATTATATTTAATAAATCAGCATGTACAAATCATTGGAAAGGTGGAACAACATTACATCTCAAATTAGCTTTCAAAACACTTAAAACCAAATCTTTGAACAATCCAGTATGGCCATTATTCCCTTCAAATTTTGCTTTTGTAACCTGGATAATGAAATTTAAAAATTAACCTATTTTATATGTAAAAAAACGGGCAAATTTGCACATTTTCATTTATATAAGGTCTGAATAAAACAACATATGAATCAAGACTTACATGAAGTTAAAATATTATATCTCAGATGGCGTGCTGGCGGGAATGGTGGTGAGAGCTTTCCAGAAAAGGTCTGCCCCCACGCCACCTCGACAGATACACCCTTAATACTAGTATATCTGGGACAAGACCTCTATCTCTAATGTATCCTGCTAACATGATCGTCATCAGTGACCTTAAAACGTAACATACGTTGTTTTTAAAAAGGTCAAGCTTGAGGAAGTATTCAAAACACTTGGTAATAACTAGAATTTGTTTATTATTGAGCATAAAATTTGTTTGTTTGTTTCTTAATTTCGCGCAAATCTACACGAGGGTTATCTGCACTAGTCATGCCTAATTTAGCAGTGTTGTAAGACTAGAGGGAAGGCAGCTAGTCATCACCACCCATCGCCAACTCTTGGGCTACTCTTTAACCAACTATTCAAATTTCACTTTGAATGAATTACTTTGTGTAATAAATATTGTCCATTGATCACACTCTTATGTTAAGTTTCTCTCTTTTGATTAAAACTCAGTCAAAGGCAGAAAAATGAAATATTGCTTTGTGATATCGTATCTAAAAAAGTCTCCTCTTTTTGCTGTTCCTGCAGATTATTCTGAGGAAAATCAGGGCAATCTGAGAACGCCACAAACGCCTCTCTCATAGCATATCTACAACCTCAAAGTGTGGAGCAGGTTTATGATACCATAGGACTCGAACCACCAATCTATAGTCAATCAGTTGAAATTAGGGATGATTATGCACAGATAACCTTTGTGTAGTTTTGTGTGCGCGCGAAATATTCTAAAACAAAATTAACGACTTAAGATATTTAAACAACGAAGATAGGCTTAAACTTTTAAATTTGTTTTTTTCCCTAAGATGTAGAAGAATAGTAACTTGATTCGGATAGTCCAGCATGGCTAGGAGGTTAAGGCACTAGACTGGTGATCTGAGAGTCACGGGTTCGAATCCCCGTCACACTAAACATGCTCGCCCTTTCAGTCGTGGGGGCGTTATAATTTGAAGGTCAATCTCACTATTTGTTAGCAAAAGAGTATCCCAAGAGTTGGCGATGGGTGGTGATAACTAGCTGCCTTCCCTCTATCTTACACTGCTACATTAGGAACGGCTAGAGCAGATAGCTCTCGTGTAGCTTTGCGCGAAATTCAAAAGAAACAAGCCTTGATTTGGATATGAAAAGATTGGACACTCTTTCTCTGGTTGGTCATGTCCAGTGGAGGAATAAATATAAATTCGTTGTTTTGACTACTTTTTTTTTTTTTTAGTGGAGAGAAATCTCAATGAGCTTAATTGCCTTTTAATAGTTTTATGATTAGGTTGAATCTAAGGATTCATATATTTGTTTTTATTAAAAAAAAACCTATCCAGTAGACAATCTATAATTTGCTCACCACAAAAATCAAAGGCCGATTTTTTTAGCTCTACAACTGCTCGACTTACCACTGAGTCACTGGGGTTGGGGAAAAATCTGGAAAGCAAATATTTTATTTTATTTTATTTGTGAATAATTTTCTTTCAATTATAAATCTATCTTGAAATGCCAATGTGTTGTAATCTTTTGGATTGTAGATTCAATTTAGTTGCATGAGACCGTAAATACATTTCAAAATTTGCTAATTACTGAAACGCAACAATAGATGAAAATACCAGTAGGAAATGGAAGATGTTCATTAATGGTCATTCATCCGAAATGTTGCCCAGGTTTCTTTCCTATGATACAGATATTTTAACTATTTCTGTATATCCATACATGGCACTGTTTTATAGCTGCATTTTTACTTATAATTATTTACCAACATTTCAAGAAATGCATGCCATGTTTTATTGTCTTCGCAAATGATTCCCAATCCAAGCAGTGTAGTTATATATACTATATAGTACATAGCTACATATTCTGTGTTATAACAGTTCTTATCGTTTGGCGAGTTACTTTTAAATAATTTTGTAAGAATAATGCTAGGTTTAATCCACCTAATAAAAGGAAAAGTATTTACTTTTTATACTACAAGGTCTACAAAAAATCGAGCGTTAGTCCTAGCTCACAAATAAAAAAACATTCATTTACTTATTAAATTGCTGTTTTTTTTATAAAACACAGGTGGCTAACTAAAACATTCGTCTACAATATAGTAACAGATTCATTAAAACACAGATTCACAGATGGCTAACTAAAACATTCGTCTACAATATAGTAACATATTCATTAACTAATTAACTGTCTAACTACTCAAGTTACTGATTTACTCAAGAATAAATAACTTATGTTTTTTATATTATTACTTTTTACTAAATCTCTAGAAAATTCGAGATGCCACGTCATATTTAGATGTTGAGGAATTCTCTAGGCCTCACATATAATCACCATGCTATGTTAAATTCCCTCTTGCAACAGTACGAAGCGTTTAAATTAAAATATTAAAATACAGTTTGCAATATGAATATAGTGTATATCTATTAACTCGTAATAGAAAGTATATGAGCAGGTTTTGAGTGTACGTTCGTACCATGTTATGTGAATACAAATTCCGTTGGTGCATTACAGGTTAGGCGAGATACAACGCTATGAGTCCTGTGTGATGAATTATTCAGAGCTGTGCGCATGTTACATAATATCCACTACTAGGTAATCTGTATCAGGAATTTTTTAGATGCATGAGTTCAGTCATTAGAAGTCTCCCCGTCGCACCAAGCATGCTCGCCCTTTTCAGCCGTGGGGCGTTATAATGTTACGGTTAATCCCACTGTTCGTTGGTAAAAGAGTAGCCCAAAAGTTGGCGGTGGGTGGTGATGACTAGCTGCCTTCCTTCTAGTCTTACGCTGCTAAATTACGGACGGCTAGCGCAGATAGCCCTCGTGTAGCTTTGTGTGAAATTCAAAAAACAAACAAACATTAGAGAAGGTTGAAACACTTCAAGTGACATAAATCCAAATAATGGGGTTTTAATAGTTAGTTCCAATAACTGTATTTTGGGTAATTTGTAGTTAACCTTTAATTGCGCCATAGAAATGCATTTGTCTTTACCATTACCTATTCTGGGGCAGTCTCTTATTTTACACGATAGCTGTATATTGTTGGAGCACTTGTCAATAACGAAGTGTTTCACCAGCAGGGAAGAACTGAGAAAGATGTTCAGTGAATTGTAAATAATATGTATCTTTAGTAACAATAATATAACGTTTTCACTGGTTGTGTAATTATGATGGTATATTGGTTGAACAAAAATATTTTAGACAATCTTCAAAAGCTGTAATTAAAATTGTTCGGATTATGTGCAGACTTGAAAATGTTTAGATTCACGTAAGTGATACAGTTTCCTGAAAGAAATATTGTTCAGTAGTTAATATAAAAGATATTTGTTCAGTAGTTAATATTAGAAATATTAGTTTAATAGTTAATGTGAGAAATACTTGTTCAGTAGTTAATATAAGAAACGTTTGTTCAGTGGTTAATATAAGAAATATTTATTCAGTAGTTAATATAAGAAACATTTGTTCAGTAGTTAATATAAGAAACATTTGTTCAGTAGTTAATATAAGAAACATTTGTTCAGTTGTTAATATAAGAAACATTTGTTTAATAGTTCATCCAGTGAGTAAATTGGGGCACATAGTATATTTTTGCAACCAAACCAAATACAGTCAAAGAGAATGATGAAAGTTAAATCGAAATGAGACAGTTGAGTTATGCAGTATTAAAGAGTTAGTCAAGAACTTTGTTATTTATTACTGTGTCAGTTAGAACCTTACCTTTAGATATTCCTCCAGGCACACAACATTCTGGGTTACATTTCAAGGAAACATAGTTTTGAATCTCCTGAGTCAGAAAGAAGGAAATGGCAATAAGAGAGAAGCATATCGTTAATTATTTGACCTAGTTGACAGTCTTATGTACTCTTACAAGACATCTCTTTGTATGTTCTCTAACTTATAAAATACCTTAAGTTTGTTCTTGTTTATACTTAAATGTTACAATTCATCACTTGAAGTCACGATTGTGTAAACTATTCCATAATCTGTTCTTATATCTTTTCTAGGTCATACTACAACACATTCTGATTCAGCAATAAACTTGTGTACTCGTAGGCTAAACATATGGGTTCGATACCTGCGGTGAACACAACATATAAACTCCATTAGGTAACTTTGCATTTAAAAACAAAACTTTCACATTCACAGATTCAAAAAATTGTAAGACGTTTAGAAACTATTTTTTTCCTCTGCAGTTTTTAATAATGTGATTAGTCTTCGCAGTGGTACCTAGTTTGTAAATATAAGATGAAATTGTATGAAAAATATTTTATTTGATCATTAGAAAAAGAAACCTGTATAACAAAGACAACACTAGACAACGTTAGAATAAAATAAACAGCAAAAACTCAAACCCTAATGAAATAATTTAAGAAGACACAATAAAATATGTAGTGTTCATTAAACTCCCAGTTTTCAGTCATTTAAAACTCGCTAACTCCAGGCCCCCGCTAGTACAGCGGTATGTCTCCGGAATTACAACGCTAAAATCAGGGGGTCGATTACCCTCGGTGGGCTGAGCAGATAGCCCGATGTGCCTTTGTTATAAGAAAAACACAAAACACACGCTAACTGGAGGTTCGGAGGATACGAAACGTTTACGTCTCTCTCTTTCTTTCACTTTTCTTTAGTTGAGTTCGTTAGAAGTAAAAAATTAAATCACGGAGAGTGCACAAAACACAAAACAAATTTATTTCTGCCAAAAATAAGAAAAAACACGACCATAAATAAAAGAATAAAACAAGAGATGTTTCTTTGTTTTTGAATTTCACGCAAAATTACACGAGAACTATCTGCGCTAGCCACCTCTAACTTAGAAGTATAAGATTAGAGGAAAGGCAGATAGTTATCACCTTCCACCGCCAACTTTCCACTGAAAGAGCGAGCATATT
This sequence comes from Tachypleus tridentatus, assembly GCF_004210375.1. NCBI lineage: Eukaryota > Metazoa > Arthropoda > Merostomata > Xiphosura > Limulidae > Tachypleus > Tachypleus tridentatus. Next base: position 43,837,676 of record NC_134826.1, on the reverse strand, counting down.
TGGTGTGACAGAGATTTGAAACCGCGATCCTTCGATTACGAGTCAATTGCCTTAACCGTCGGGCGTCATCAATCGAATACAACTCTTGTAGGCCCGGCAAGAGTAATCTGGGGGTCTAGTTTTACACAACTAAATTAGGAACGGCTAGCGCAGATAGCTCTCATGTAGCTTTGCACAAAACTGAAAAAACAAACAAACGATTGATGACAGAGAGAGAAACGAAGTGAAACGTTAGTGGACTGTTGAGCTCGCTCTCACTAATTTAATCTTCATCTGTTGAGTAAGTTATACCTAAACGAAACGAAAAAATGAAAATAACCCTAAAGCTAAAATAAGCAGTAAAAACAAAAAAGTATTTGTTTAGTAGTAGATCCCCTAAGAAATATTTGCTCAGTAGTACCTCTAAAAGATGAGAGTAGTTATTTTTTCAAAATCTCCAGAAAATGCGAGATGCCACGTGATATTTGGATACTCAAGAAATTTCTACGTTTCACATATAATCACTATTCCCTCTAACAAACAGTACGAAACCTGTTAGTAGCTAATCTTGTTTAGTTTCCAAAGAAACTAAACCAATGTTAAATCTTACAAAAAAGCTCTATTGAAGAATTAAATAAAAACAGTCCTGACAAAACCTTTCAGTTTATTAAACGTTTCAAGTTTTAAAAAAAAATGTCTGAGCAAAATTCTCTTGAACACAGAAGGGGAATCTGTCCTTTAACACTAGAAAATAGAATAACAGCTTGAGACAGAATTGCAAATGAAACTTCTGCTACACGTGACCTTCATCAACTCATGTTTGAACACATGGATGGAAAACCTCTAAGACATTACTTCATTCACTAGCATAAAAAACCACTTTCTATTTCTTGACGCCCCATGGTTTTTTCTCTGCAAGGAATTCTATTAACTGCCAATTTACAGAGGAAGTTCTGAGCAGAACTATTAAAAAGCAACGTCAAGGTAAGCCTACTGTAACGACTTTAACATTCATATCTAATTGAAAATAAATACAGAAATTTTGAAAAAGCTCATATTAACTAAGAAAGTAGAAAATATGTGGTACCATTGTGTATTATATTATTTACTCACTTTACCTCCGGGAAGACCTGACCACACCGAAATTTAAAAGTATCAAAACAAAATTAAAATTTAATGTTTTAATCACGTGTTGCTTAATAAAGAGTATAATTCGTCCTAACTCCAACGAAATCGCCTGCCTATATTCACATACACATAAGTTACAAACTTTTACAAGTTGCCACATATACTAGCAGCTCCTAAAATATCACCAAGGGCATTTGCACCTTTATCTCTTTAACTGACATGGACTACTCTCGTAAACTATATATTACAGTCCAATAATGTACCGCTCCTTGTGAGTGGTGAAACTCACAGTACTTTATAGGCTGGTGAGTCATCTCATGTTAGTCGCTTTTACTAGCTAATGGTACCACACCTCTTATTACTAGGTAATCATGAAGAGATTCCCTGCCACTCCACCAGTCATCAGTGGTATACTCAGACAATGCCCATTATCTTATCAGTTGGTCAAATGGCTCATGTTGGCACTTCTTGTTTCACTCCCTTGGAACACATGATACCCTGATGATGCTCTATCATTTAAGTTCCTACATTGCCTGGACTCAATCTAGGGGTGAGGTGGTGGGGAGAACATTATTTGACATCTCATTCTTTGTCCCGATATTGTGGAATCAGAGTGATAGTTGTAAAGTACATACATGGCATCGACACAATTCCAAAGATACAAGAAAATATTTCCATAGACCTCGCCATCCTTCCTTAAAGACATTCTGCCTTGGATCTAGACTCATCCCTCTCCAAATCATACGTACATCTTCTTGTACATAAAAACACTTTCATGTATGCTAAGACTAGTGTATTTTATGAAGCATTCACAAATTCCCAACTGTTTGTCCCCTTAAAGAGTACACATACCCCCCACAATGAAAAAAACCTTTGGTTTAGGCATTAAAAACCCACATTCCTTACAACTATGTTGTATTTCATTTGGAACAATTGGTTTGTTTTGAATTTCGCGCAAAACTACAAGAGGGCTATCTGCGCAGGCCATCCTTAATTTAACAGTGTAAGGCTAGAGGGAAGGCAGATAGTCATAACCACCCATTGCCAACTCTTGGGCTACTCTTTTACCAATGAATGGCGGGATTGACTGTCACAGTATAACACTTCCACAGCTGATAGGATGAACATGTTTGTTGTGAGGGGGATTCGAACTCGCGACCCTCGGATTAGGGAGTCGAGTGTCTCAACCACCTGACCATGCTGGATCCTCATTTGGAACAATCAGTCAGAACACAGTAATTGGAGACTTAAATGATATCAACTTATGGAGCATGTGTTTATTTATTTCTCCACTTTCTGAGTTTATTAGGAAGAAAGAGTCGAATCAAAGAAAGTATATAAAAGATAAAGTTTAAATTACAAATAGTAACAAAAACGCAGTTAATTCTACCTGTCGTGGCTCTATTGGATTGATGAGCGAGAAGAGAAATGAAGAGAAATCTTTGTGGGTTAATTTTCGCCAGTGCAATGTATCCACCCTCCTATTAGGTAAACTACAGCTAGGTGAAACTACCCAATGAAAATAAATCCAAAGTCAAAAATAATCTTTAAAAGAAAAAAAAAAGTTCATATCTCAGCTGAAATAAAACGATTTTAAAATAATCTTACAAAAACTATAATGAACATTTTAGTCACAAATATCATACCAAAAATGTCTCAGTTCATTAAACGATTTGAATAAAGAGAAATGTACGCAAAAACTCTACCTAACACGGAAAGAGCCTGGAATTTAATAGTACAAATACAATAATTATGAAATAAACCAGGTTTGTTTACGAAACCGTCATGTACATGATTTTCATCAACTTTTTATCATAAGGAATGGCGAAGCTTCCATGTCATTAATAGGTTTGCTGACATAAAAAGATGTTTTATTTGTCTGGATGTCATATGTAGAAAACAATATACGACATCCAAGTGTAAAATATTTGATTGATTGTCAGTTGGCAGATGAGATTCTAGAAGAAACTAGTAAGAAAAAAAGTTAAAATGTATTCATTTGAAAAACTTTCCTCACTTAGACTGGGTTGAAATTAAATTTAGCATTGATGTATTTAGGTAGGGGCTAAAAGAGGCTCAGCCTCAGGGCTTATGGTCTTTATGGTGACCCATTGATAATTTTATTCTATGTAAAATTACGTGGGATTAGGGCTCACAGAAATTGTTGCATCATGTGTTACTGTGACAATAGAATTCACTGCACTAATAGAAGAAAAAGACATTCCACAGAACTCTTAACCTCCAGCCCAAAGTGTAGAAAGGAATACTCACCCTTCCAGGACTCCATTAACCTCTACTGCCAATGTTTATCCTAACATCAAGATGGGAAAGATTGATCGGGCAAAATGAAAATAATAAGTAGTTTATCGTTATTTGACGTTATATTTTATTTCGTTTACTATTGGTTCCTCCATAATGGTCAGAATACGTTAGACACAAAACTTAATTTCAGTGACAACGTCACTAAATGTTTGTTGAAAGACTTCTAATTTTAGGTAATCGCTGAGAGGGTGTTGAGTTTTGAGCGCTGCGTAACACTAGTAGCTTATTTCATAAACGTTTTATATCCAAACCATTTAGCAGTAGCACCATTTCAGAAGTTAATAGGGATAATTAGGCTTCTCGACTATTTTAGGTTGTTAAAGGTTAAAGTGTAAAAAAATCAGTCTATTCTGCTGTAATTTTCGAGGACGTTTTCATCCGAGCTAACTATCAGATAGTGCAACAAGGTTTTTATTTCATTTAGTATTACCAGGTCGAGATGATACTTCATGGTTGATAACATGCCCTCTAGATCCTGGGGTCGTGCTTCTTAAACGACATTTCTTCCTTTAGTACTGTGAATATTATTATGTTAATGAAATTCCTCAAGTAATGTAGGTGGTATCACGTTGTGTGGCATCATATACGTTTGTAATACTTACATCTTTGACACAACGTGATATACACGGCAATACATAGTCTTCGAATTCCATGTAACTGATAGAACTGTCTTTCGTAAAGAATATGGCTTTATAACTATGATTACAGAGCGATCTCTCAGCATTAATCTTCTGCAAAAAGTGTTTGAAAAAACCTTAATGTAGAGTTCAATATATCCCCCCCCCAATGGCACGACTGATGTTCGCGGACTCACACTGCTAAAAACCGCGTTTCGATACCTGTGGTGGGCAGATCACAGATAGCTTATTGTTTAGTTTTGTGCTTAATTATAAAAAGTACAATATGTATTCATAGCACGATTTTTTAGAACAAAGCCACATTGAGCTATATGTTGTGTATATCGTGGGGAAGAGATTCCCACATTTTAGTGCTATAAGTTCGCAAACTTACTGTTATCATATAGCATGGCAAAACAATAATAGTGACCATACGTGCCATGAGAGCACTATAGATCGTAACTTATCAAAACATTTGTAAAGATAGAATATTTATATATATGAAGTTAGTTTGTGTAGGCCTGTCATGGCCCAGCGCGTTAAGGCGTGCGCTTCGTAATCTGAGGGTTGCGGGTTCGCGCCAAACATGCTCACGCTCCCAGCCGTGGGGCGTTATAATGTGAAGGTCAATCCCACTATTCGTTGGTAAAAGAGTAGCCCAAGAGTTGGCGGTGGGTGGTGATGACTAGCTGCCTTTCCTCTAGTCTTACACTGCTAAATTAGGGACGGCTAGCTCAGATAGCCCTAGAGTAATTTTTTGCGAAATTCCAAAACAAACAAACAAACAATACTTTGTGTACAACCTTGTTTTCTTTCTTAATAGAAGACTGTCGTTGTTATAGGTGTGGTCTACTGGATATGTCTTTTAATGGCGTAATGACAGTAAAAAAAAAAAAAACACTGACCAGAGACAGATCTTCAGAGATTGAAACTGTTTTGAAAAGTTAACAAGACGACAAATCAGGAGTTGGGCCACGTGCTTCATGAAAAGACCATAAAATAAACAGGAATACGAATGTTTAGATAGAACGTTTTGGAAGAATGCCCATCCAGAAATTCGATGATGAACATATTTCTATTCACTTAAAAATCTATAAAAATATTAATTTACTGCGCAACACAGTAATATAATACCTATATTTTATTTGTCCCCCTCTAGGACAGCGGTAAGTTTTCTAATTTGCAATGCTAAAATCAGTGGTTCGATTCCCCTCGGTGGGTTCAGCAGATAGCCCGATGTGGCTTTTCTGTAAAGAAACACACACAACTGACTTTTAAACTGCGGAACATAATACAGTTTATAATCGACAACAGTTTATAAGTTATTACTGACTCTCGTATATTTTATTAATATTCATATTTCAGTTCCATTAGTTGTTAAAAAGTTACCAGTTAGATGTTGTATTGTTGTTATATTTTCTTATAGCAAAGCTACATCGGGCAATCTGCTAAAACCACTGAGGGAAATCGAACCCCTGATTTTAGTGGTGTAAATCCGTAGACTTACCGCTGTATTATCGGGAAACTACTAGTTACAACTATCGCTTCTTTTGGCTCGGCCGAAACAAATGGTTAAAGTGTTCGACTCGTTATCTGAGGGTCGCGGGATCGAATCTTGTCGCACCAAACATGCTCGCCCTTTTAGCCGTTGGAGCGTTATTATGTGACGATCAATCCCACTATTCGTTGTTACAAGAGTAGCCCAACAGTTGGCAATGGGTGGTGATGACTGGCTGCCTTCCCTCTAGTCTTACACGGCTAAATTAGGGACGGCTAGCGCAGATAGCCCTTCTATAGCTTTGCGCGAAATTCAAAATAAAACCTCTTGCTTTTACACCATTCAATACAGGTAGGGTCCAATATTGAAATCACTTATATTCTGTGTAAAATACATAGGAGATCTCAGAAGTAACTAATAGTACCCCTCCTCCATAGTAGTTCAGATATAAGTTTGAAGGATCGCAGCGCTAAAAACTGGATTTCGATAATCGTGATTGGCGTAGCAGAGATAAACCAATATGTAGTTTTGGATTAGCATGAAGAGACGAATGAAACTAATATGATTTATTGTAATATTGATGTAGTTTGTTTGTTTTTCTCTCTTATTAGAGGCTTTGTAACCAACAATGCCATGGGCCCAAAGCAGTTTCGAACGATGTGTTCAAAATGCTAATGAACTCTATATGGGTCTTCTTGGTAAATGTAAAAGTCTATACATAAATCATTGAATATTTACTTTGCTTTCTTCAGTTAGACCCCTTGTTGAATATTTACGAAGTGTGTTTTTTTTTCAATTTTATTACTTATGTAATCCTAGGTGTTATTTTACCGTAAAATAGAAGTTAGGTTAAATTAGTCTCAAAGTATTAGGTAAACTACACAGTATAAGACTTTTTCTATGCATCACTGAAGATGATTCTACCAAGGTTTGGTGTAGGCAACGACAAAACCGATATTGTAAAAGTCGGATAGCAACGACCCAATTTGACTGTGACGCACACGTAAAGGCCCGGCATGGCCAAGTGTGTTAAAGCGTTCGACTCGTAATCCGAGGGTCGCGGGTTCGAATCCCGGTCGCACTATACATGCTCGCCCTTTCAGCCGTGGGGGTGTTATAATGTTAAGTCAATCCCACTATTCGTTGGTAAAAGAGTAGCCCAAGAGTTGGTGATGGATGGTGATGACTAGCTGCCTTCCCTCTAGTCTTACACTGCTAAATAAGGGACGGCTAGCGCAGATAACCCTCGAGTAGCTTTGCGCGAAATTCAAAATAACTAACGCACGCGTGAAATACAAAAGTAATTCTTCATAGATACACAGCAGAGCACCATCAGGATTCTGATGTTAGTATTGTTTGTTTGTGTGTTGGATGATGGTTGGTGCTCAAAATTAAAAAACAAACAAACAAAAAGTGACATAATCGTACAAAAAATTTTTCCACAATAAACAGCCTTTTATTTATTTATCTGCGATGACACAAATTTCCTACGAAATCACAACAACAGGTAGTTTAACTTGTACGTGTGTGTTTGTGTGATGGTCCGTAAGTTACTACAATTACTAGTGTAAATTTTACAGAATGCCCAATCATTGTTGTGATCGTTTCTACTTATGATCGCAGACAAACTCCAGCTAACTCACTTGCAGGATTGTTTGTTTTTTATATGAATTTCGAGCAAAGCTACACGAGGGTTATTTGCGGTAGCCGTCCCTAATTTAGTAGTGTAAAACTAGAGGGAAGACAGCTAGTCATCACCACCCACCGTCAACTCTTGGGCTACTCTTTTGCCAACGAATCTGTCACTTATAACGCCCTCACGGATGAAAGGGTGAGCATGTTTGGTGTGACGGGGATTCGAAGCCGCGACCCTCGGATTACGAGTCGAGCGTCCTAACTACCTGGCCGTGCCGGGTCTCGCTTGCATGACCTAACCTGATGTGTGAAAGATGAAATTGCATTAGTAGTAAGTACGTCAGTTGTAGCAAAGCAGCATGGGTAACACCAGAGCAGAACAATATGGGCACAGTGCGTGAGGAAATATAGACGAATCAATTGTTTTATATCTGTTTTTTGACCAATCAGGATCTATCATTCATAAGTGCTTTTTTGTTTGGAAAATCAAATCTAAACCCCATTAACACTTTTACTGTTTTATTCAAGAACCACACAGCTCTACCAACTTCCTAAACCACCACACATTCGTAGCCAATCACTGCTGAGAATTGAGTTTTTTGGCAGTAAAATGTGATTTTTTAAGGTTAGCAGATGAGCCCGAAAGAACCTGTATATATTTTTTGTTCTAACTCGAACCCCCGAAACTGTAACTTCCTTCAACAGGCCTCACCCAAGTCCCTGAATTTAATCACTGCTGAGAATTGAGTTTTTTGGCAGTAAAATGTGATTTTTTAAGGTTAGCAGATGAGCCCGAAAGAGCCTGTATATATTTTTTGTTCTAACTCGAACCCCCGAAACTGTAACTTCCTTCAACAGGCCTCACCCAAGTCCCTGAATTTAATCTCATGTACCCACAGGCTGAGTGTTAAAATATCACTTTAACTGTGTTTTTTTTTATATAGTTTCACACGGAAAGAATTGTCCAGAACTGTAGACGAAATAATACAAAATACAGATTTTGTTGTTCTTTTGTTTGTTTATTTTGAATTAAGCACAAAGCTACACATTGGGCTATTTTAGCGCTGTAAGTTGTTTGTTGCTGTTAAGTGTGTAATTCTTTTAAATACTTTTCTACTTGAAATATACAGTATTATTTTACTAACTTTATTGTTATTTATTAACGAAACATGATTCTTATTTCTTTATTTATATCTTAAAGAATATTATTGTCAGATGTCTAAATACATGTATCGGATATACGTGTTACTTTGCCCTTGTCACATATACTTGTATATAAAACAGTGCTTCGCAAAAAAGGTCATGAATTATAAAGGGATTTTACGATCTTACAGGCTTACGTAATGTAGCCCCCAGTTATCAGTCTGTAATTCCTGCATGACTAACGAATATTACTTTATAGAAACAAAAAAGAGGTCAGAAGGGAAGGAAAGCGAGGCCAAGAAAGTTTTTTTTTTCATTGGTAATTAGGTAAATGTTTTTCCTCCTTACCTTCAGTTTCAGGGTGAAACTGGTGATTTACACTTTTACCTATTTTAATTTATCCCGTTTTTCATGTAACTAACCCGTAACCTAAAAAAATAGCTCAAGGCTCTAATTTTTACAGCAATTTATCTTCGAAACTGACTATTTGATTTGTTTGTTTTGAATTTCGCGCAAAGCTACTAGAGGGCTCTGCGCTAGCCGTCCAATTTTTGCATTGTAAAACTAGAGGGATGGAAGCTAGTCATCATCACCCACCGCCAACTCTCAGGCTACTCTTTTACCAACAAAAAGTGAGATTTACCGCACATTACAACGCCCCCACAGCTGAAAGGGCGAGTCCTTTACGAATGACAGTAATTAGTAGTTTGAAGAGACTGTTAAAAGACATCTGAACATTTCGTTCTGGAATATTTTTTTTTTTTTTTTGTACTTAAGAACAAGACTACATAATGGTCTATTTTTGCTGTGCCCACCACGAATTTCGAAAAGTGGCTTTTCAGCGTAACAGGCCCACAGATATACTGCTGAGTCACTAGGAAATATTAGTACAGCGGTAAGTCTACGGATTTACAACGCTAAAATCAAGGGATCGATTTCACTCTGTGGGCTCAGCAGATAGCCCGATGTGGCTTTGCTATAAGAAAAAAACACACACAAACACATAGTATACTTCTACATGCCCAGCACAACATTAACGGATAATCTAGCTCCTACTGTTTCTTATATTTCATTAATTAATATGAATAACTGATATGTTTGTGTTTCAACGCCACGAATCCCAATATGATAAAACTAATATTTATAGTTTGAGCATTAAATAATGTTTTTTATTCTCTACAAATCCTCCATGTTGTGAGCGTACTGGTGAATTATTTGAGTTGCGAATAACCAACAGTAAGTCAAAAAACTGACTACAGGGGGTTAGTTTCAGAGTTCGAGTTTGACTGTGTGGGTATTTGGGTATTGATGTTGTTAAATACCCAGGAGGGTCAGGTACATTTGACCTCTTCCTCCCTCCCGAACGATTATAGCGTCTGTCTTTAGGGTTTTTTTTTTTTTTTTTTAAAGCTTTGGGCCAGAGTAAAAGTATAACATCATACTCAGGTCCATTTCAGGGCTCAGTCCATGCATGGACGAACAAGAAGTTTTTTTTTTTTTCTCCATTTAATTTTTTTTTTTTGTATTTTCATATATATATATATTTTTTTGTATTTTTTTCTCCTTTTTCTCGATTGAGAGAATGCTACTACTACTTGTAGTAACACAAACACTCACACAGAAAAGAAAGTAATAATAATTATTATTATTCAATACTTGAATAATAATTCAAAAGAGAAGAAAATAAAATAATAATAATGATTAAAAAAAGAAAATAATAATTATAAAAATAAAAAGAATCAAGGACTAAGTGTCTAGTGCATAGTGGCCAGCTTGTGTTACATTTCTTAAATATATGTTAAAAGGGAGAGGTATTTAGTACCATTTACATCATGTACGTGATATCTGTCGAGATCACACATTAAGTCATTTTTGTGCCAATTCTTATTGAAATATTTTAGAGAATTATGCAAGAGTCTTTCAGCTATTGTATCTATGTTTGCATACTTGTGCATGAATGTGGTTGAGGTGCTACGTGGTACTTTGTATGCTGAAGTTAGTACAGAATTTTGTATACGTTGAAGTTTCTGTACATGTGTGGGTGCTATGTTAATCCAGGCAGGTGATGCATATTCTATTGTTGGTCTAATGTACGTTTTGTAGATTTTAAGTATGTTGTCTGGTGATGTTCCTTGGATTTTACCTGAAAGACTTCTTGCATAGTTTGCTCTTTTCCAGATTCGTATCAGTACATTTTTTAATATGTGGTAGCCACGTTAATTTTGAGTCATAGGTTAGACCTAGAAATTTAGCAGAAGTAGCAGTCAGTAAAAGTGATCCATTCATATAGAGTTTTGGTGGATCTTTTTTCAGCTTATTCAGTCTGCTGAATACTATGACTTGGGTTTTTGGAATATTAATTTTGATTCTGTATTTCTGGCAGTATTCTTCGATGTTATTTAGGACTGGTTGTAGGTTCGTTGCTGCTATTGACGGAGTGGGGGCACTTTTCCAGACTGCTACATCGTCAGCGAACTGTTTCAGAGATTATAAGTTTGGTTTGTTTTGAATTTCGCGCATAGCTACACGAGGACTATCTGTGCTAGCCATCCCTAATTTAGCAGTGTAAGACTAGAAGAAAGGGAGCTAGTCATCACCACCCACCGCCAACTCTTGGGCTACTCTTTTACCAAGGAATAATAGGATTGACTGTCACTTTATAACGCTCCCACGGCTGAAAGCGCGAGCACGTTTGGTGTGACGCGGATTCGACCTTGCGACCCTCGGATTACGAGTAGAATGCCTTAACTACCTGGCCATGCGGGGCCTCAGAGACTATACGAGTGTTTATTTCAGATTCATTTCTATCTTACTTCGCCGTTGTAATATGAACATTGATGACAGAGTTACAAGACAAAATGAAAAGAAATATAAATACCACAAAGTTTTTTAACGAGTTTCACTAGATTATGAAAAACACGACTGGTAACCATAATAAACGTTAAGTAAAAATGACTGAAAGTAACAAACATGATTAAGTCAGTACTCCAGATGAACGGCGCCACAAAAAAAGCATTTCATTAACACCACTAAATTACGCTCCTTGGATTTGGGAGAGAGCCAACAATCTTTCGATAACTAACACGTCCAACATCATAGTGATCACGTGGTATGTCTTTCTTCTTGTTCTAACATTGCCAACAGTTTTAGCGCCATCTGTTGGTATGTAATAAATTGGGTGAATAAATGAAATCACTTTCTTCTGGTTGAATTGTGTCACTCAGTGATCGCTAAAATACTTTAGCTATTACAATTATTTAAATAGTGATATACTTCATTTTCCTGCTATGATGAACCCAAAGTAGAATTTGTTTATATTTCTACTCGTTTGTATTTTTTATATCAGCAATATTATGAACTGGTCAACCACAGAGACAATGAATATCAGTTTTTGTTCATCGTTAGTTTTTAATATCATTGGACATTTAGAAATTCACTAGTTATGTCATCAGCGCAATTATATCGAGGCCTGGCGTGTGCCAGGTGATTGAGGCGCTCGATCCATAATCCGAGAGTAGCGGGTTCGAATCCCCATCCACCAAACATGCTCGCCCTTTCCCCCGTGGGGGCGTTATAATGTGACGTTCAATCTCACTATTCGTTGGTAAAAGAGTAGTCCAAGAGTTGGCGGTGGGTGGTGATGATTGGCTGCATTCCCTCTAGTCTTACACTGCTAACTTAGAGACGGCTAACGCCGATAACCATCGAGTAGCTTTGGGTGAAATTCAAAACAAACCAGTTGTTCCAAATGAAATACAGCATAGTAGTAAGGAAGGTGAATTTTCAACGCCTAAACCAAAGTGTTTTGTTTTCAAAACAAACCAATTATTTCTTTAATAAAACCTTTGACTGATAACTTATTATAATTTAGTGTATTTTGTTAAAACATATACATTATTATGGACAATAATAACAAAAATGCAATTTTTTTACAGTGTACTAAATATTTCAGCGAAACCTCAAATCGCACGTGTTTTAAGCTGCTCTATAAAATGGAACAACAAACTGAAGTCAGTATTAAAAAAATCTATAAGTGATCTGACACAGAAACAATTCATGTCAAAAATATCGTGAGGTTCTGTGATATAAGTTAGAAGAGATTTAATTAGAAGGAATTGAGTGATTTTTTTAAGTTGGAATTTTTTAACAAATGATGAATGTTATTTATCTTAACAGTTCAGAGTTAGGTTAATCTGTTGTTAAAAGTTTTGAAGCGGTTAATATCATAAATGCAAATTTATTAATTAATTAAAACTTGCGTTCGGATGTCATCAGTTCAATTGATCCTGGGAAGAAAATATTATTTTCACTGGTATTATGCTTACTAGATGGCGCCATAAACGTTATTGTGCACCGATGTAAAATTTTCCTTATTAACGTACACTTTTTCTCTTTTTTCTGTTTCTCAACAGGACCGCCAGGCATGGCTAGGTGGGTTAAGGCATTCGATTCGAAATCTAAGGGTCACGGGGTTGAATCCGTCGCACCAAACATGCTCGCCTCTCTCAGCTGTGGGGGCGTTATAATTTGACGGTTAATCCCCCTATTCGCTGGTAAAAGAGTAGCCCAAGAGTTGGCGGTGGGTGGTGATGACCAGCTGCCTTCCCTCTAATCTTACACTGCTAAATTAGGGACGGCCTAGCACAAATAGCCCTTAAGTAGCTTTGTGCGAAATTCAAAAAACAAACTCAACAGAACCACAGAAAGATAATTAATGAATTTAAAGTGTCATTAGCTTAATGTAAACTAATGATAGTTTTTTTTTTTTTTTATGAAAATTTTAATACATATGAGAAGCAGGCACGAATACTTTCAAGAAAGCAAATTAGTCAATGGAAGAGAAAGCGATTAGAATGTTTTATTTTATCAGATAACACAGTCAGAAATAAGTGGTAGAAATTATTTTAGTTTAATTTCCGTCATAAGGTATGTGTACTGTGGTTTAGTTTAATTTCCGTCATAAGGTATGTGTACTGTGGTTTAGTTTGAATTTCGCTTTATTTTTACTTGTGGTGTGAAACATACCCCTCCCTGTTTTGTAAATGGTGTTAAGAAATTTGAACAAAACACAAAACATTGAAATTAATTAATTAATTAAATTAATGCTTTATTTCGTATCATTCTGTATTTTTTCAATGTAGCAGTCCTTCTTTACGAAACATAACACTTCTTATGCGTGATGACGAGAAGCCTAGTTGAAGTAAAAATGCAACTCAGAACGCTTGGTATGGATATTAACACTTTTACTAAAATAAAGCAGAGAACAACGTTTCGACCTTCTTAGGTCATCTTCGGGTTAACGTTACTAAGATACATAAGACTTCTAAGTACTTTATCAATCATTTATAAACAGTTGGCAAATATATACTTGTTGTACATTGCTGTCCTACTCTCGACATCAGGTTTTAGGTCCTTGTAAACTCTCCCTCGCTCCTGAACCGTGTTTGATATATACTGTAAAATGTTATATAGAACTTCATGTAAATAGTCCTGATGTAAACAGGGCTAAAAAATCCTTTTTTTAATAGTGTTTATTCTTCCTTTATCAGGGTCAATGTTATGCAATGGATAAGTCGAACATAGACAGTAAACGAAGGAAGGAAATAAAAATGAACAAGTGAAACCAGATCTTTATTCACAATACCTAGGTTTATGCGAATTCTTATTGAATTAGCGGATTTTTTTTTGCAGCTTTTATGGCTATTCAGTTGAGAGAATTTGTTTGTTTTTAATTTCGCGCAAAGCTACTCGAGGGTTATCTGCGATAGCCATCCCTAATATAGAAGTGTAAGACTAGAGGGAAGGCAGCTAGTCATCACTACCCACCGCCAACTCTTGGGCTACATTTTTATTCACAAATAGTGTGATTGACCGTCACATTATAACGCTCCCACAGTTAAAATGGCGAACATGTTTGGCGCGATGGGGATGCGAACCCGCGATTTTTAGATTACGACTCGCACGCCTTAACCCACCTGGCCATACCGGAGCGGAATTTTATGATACTAAATATGTTTTTTGTTTGTTTTTGTTGATCCACTTGTACTTACTCGCATAGGTGAATTTTCCGCGACAAATATCTTTTACACGTGCACAATTTTTGGTCAACTGCACACAAGGAAAACCACTGAGACTAACCGCTTAGCCAACAGAGGGCAAAATATATTTCACAAATTAAATACGGAAGACAGGAATTCCAACACGATAATAATGGTAAAAGTGTTACCTCGTTAGCTTTTAAATAAGTACCGAAAAACGTAACAAAAACAATGCATCAGTTGAGCCTTTTAAATCTTTGAAAGTAGAGCAAAAAAAAGTAACTCTTACAAAAGATCATACAAGGATTTCTAAAATTAGCCTATCGGCCTGTATTAAGTCCTGATAAACAAGAACGAAAAATATCAAACGTGAAATCCCGACAAGCAAGAGCCAGAATACGTAAAATCATGACGCACAATAACTAGAATATTTTTAAATATTAATGCATAGGAAATAACACCTGTTAAATTACGATAAACGAGAACCAGTGTTCATGAAATCCTGATAAAGTACACCCTACACCGTCAAACCGAGACAGGTAAATTTGAAAGGAAGAGGCAGAACACCTAAACTTATTGATAGTGATGTTAAGTATCTTCGTTTATGCAGCCCTCGGGTCAGAAGGAAGACTGATACTGATGTCAAAGACGAGATAAATGACCATGAAAAAAAAAGTGTCCAGATCTACAGTATCAAGAAGGCTTAACGATAATGAAATATTTGGTGCAATTTAGAAAACCTATACTTCCGATCTCCAAATATTGCCAAGAGACTAAAATTTGCTAAAATGTACAAAACTGGACTGTTGATGACAGAAAAGAGTGTTATGGACGTATGAGTTCAAGTTTGAAATAACTGGTTCAAAGCGTAGGTTTTATGTCCGGCGGAAGAAAAATGAAAGATACTTATTTCAGTGCATAGCGCCGACCATGAACCATGGGAAAGACTGTGATCATTTGAGGGTGTTTTTCTGCTGAGGTAACAGGAGTTCTTTGTAAAATAGATGGAATAATTGACGAGCGCAAGCACCATTGGGTATACCATGACGAATCCGTATCTGATGACACTTGTGATGGTACTATCAGATACTGATACGTAATGGTACCTGATTATTGGTGTAAAATTATATTACCAAGAATATAACAACCCCAAACACTCTTACAACCAGTGCAAGAATTGTTTAGCTAAGAATAAAGCTGCTGGAGTTATTCAAATGATCCAATGATCCCCACAGATCCCTGATCTCAACCAAATTAAACAGATCTGGGATTAGATAGGTCAAAAACCTGACAAATCAGAAGTTACTTCCAAAGACACTTTATGAAAGTGTGTTAGAAACATTTGGAGTAAAACACCAAAGGACACTTTGATTAAATATGTTGCAACAATGTCTGAAATACTGTCTGCAGTTTGTTTGTTTCTTGAACAGATGGATTTTGATTTTAAAAAAACTTTGTTTTAAAAGAACGTTGAAGACGCGTCTTCTACATATATTATTAATAAGTACGACTCTTCTTCATGGTCAGCGAATAGCTTTACCTTTCTAATACTTAACTAAAACTTCGATTTACTTGTTTAAAATTCTCACAGATGGCAGTAGCAATGACTTGTGCAAAAGCATGTTGTTTGGTGATTGCAAAGCGATCATAAGTTTAAGGATGCACAAAGAGAATACACATTCTAAACATTGAAGTGGATGGCAGTTGGCACCAATACCTTGCATGCAAAACAGTAATATTAAATACCGACTCTTCACGTACAGTGTTACTGATAAATAGTAGAACGTCACACACTGAGCATTTTTAACGATTGAATCATAACAGCTCGTAATTAATAAATAATTAAAACGTAACCCATCGATCTATAGAGAGTTAATTGCAGTTTATAAGAAAAAAACTAGCAAATGCTAACGTAATGGTGCTGGTATATCTGGTTTACAATCCTTTTCCAGGAAAGTTTTTTTCGTATAACGACAAGACTGTTAACAATTTAAAGCAAAAAACAGACTTCTGTGGAAGATCGTTTTTTCCCATATTTTACAAGTAAATTTAAAAACTTCCACAGGAAACCATGTATAACTGCGGCAAAGTCCAAAAACACATTTCAGTCCCATTCGAAGCAACATTCTCATTCACAAAGCGAAACCTGCAGCTACGAAAGAAACTCTTCCGACTCAGAAATGGTGAAGCTGAGCTTATTTTATTTGAACGTTAGTAACATAAAAATACTGATTTAAATTTGATGAAGTTCAAAGTCAAAAGTTCATAAACTTTGAATTGAATCTCAAAATTAATGGGTTTTTTTTTCTTAATGACAAAAGGGCAGAAGAAACTAGAATCTCATTTGTGTAAAGTTCTGAAGTACCTCCAACTGGCTTTTGTCCCTTTGATCTGATTAAGTTTAATCTAAGACGCAGATATTCACGTACAGTAAATCATTTATGTAATAGTTGTTAAGATGCGTTGGTATAAGATACATTTTGCCATATTTTGCAAAAGTTTGTTACAATGGAAATTGCAGTGTGGGAAATTAGTGTACATTCGACAACGGAGGAAGTAGTTCGAAAGACAACGCTGGACTTGGAACTTCGTTCTCATAAAGTGTAGTTAATACTCAATGTATGTTATCACATCACATGCCGAGCATTAATAAATATTAACACTCCAGTCTCAGGCATCTATTTCTTGAAATTTTTATATAATCCGACCTCGGAAGCTACCTTGGTTGATAGGCGTCATGTTTTTTTTTAAATTAATTTAACACATCCTGTTTGACCAAAGATGCTATGAACAATCCAATACTTCTGAGTTCATGCTGGGAAAACACCAACGAATCAACAGTATTTAACAATATCTCACTTTCTTTCAGAAACAATACACTTCTGTTGTTTCACACTGTAGGGAAAAACACTCCTCTGTCAACACGTGTTGACTTTTTTTTTGTACCTCTCCAAGAAGACAGAACAGATCCACTCCATTTTTGGATAAGATCTTCCCACACCAAGGTATCAAAGATGCTAGTCCAGATTTCCTCCACTGGAAGTTGGTGTGGTAGCTTTATCCGAGGTGGAGTTAATACTAATAACTTTTACAAAGGGGCATTCAACAGTTAGTGCTTTATTGTTCAATAATGGCTTTGTAAGGAAATAAAGTAAGCTCCTTCATGGAAGATGGATCACAAAGAACTTATGGAACCATTCTTAGTTCTTAGGTCAGCTGTTGATGATGCCAGAAGTCATTTGGTTGCCTGTCAACTGGAGTATTTCCCTCTTAACAATAACTTAACGAGATATCCACAAAAAATACATGAGCCACTGAGTCAGTTTCTTCTTCAATCATAGATGATATTAAACTTCTGACAGATTTTGATACATTTGTTAGTGAACTGTGGGAAAAGCCATCTCACGCTGTTCTGTCTGTCTGTTTGTTTGTTTGTCTGAAGTTAAGCATAAAGCTATATAATGCGCTATCCGTGCTCTGCCCACCACGGGTATCCAAACACGATTTATAGCTTTATAAGCTGTTTTGTCAATCCAAGTTCAAGGATCAGAACAAAGTACGAACAAAAACTTGGTCAGAAATGTGAAGATCCACGAAGGTATGCCCAGGGATATCCTCGACTAATAAAGGGGATGGCGTATTCCACAATAAAGTATATCCAGGAATATGTATGACAATAAGAAGGATGATCTCTTCTTCCACACAGGGTATACCCAAGGATATATTTGACTAATAAGGGAGATGTTCTCTTCTACACGAAAGTATACCCGAGAATATCCTCGACTAATAAAGGAGATGCTCTCTTCTACACAAAGGAATATCCAGGGATATCCTCGACTAATAAGAGGGTGACACAATTTATTAGAATAACTAAGAATAAGAGTTTTCATGCCTGATAATTGTGGATTATTAAACTTCAAGGCAAGAGTAAGTTGGCTGCAGTGGTTGCGGTAAACTAACAGAGAGGCCAGAAACACCATGATAATGACAAGGTAATAAAACATCACATCATATAACAATATACAAATATCTGTTAAGAATGCACCCAAAGGTACTTATATAGTTGCGAATGGAACTATATCTCCTAGCTCTGATTCAGTTGATTCCAAGATAATACAATATGTTATAATCTTCAAAAGTTGTTTTTAATACAAAACTTAGAATATAACTTCGTGTGTATAAAACCTACACAACTTAATATTAACATCTTATGATTGTACAGTTGTCTGTTTTAACATGTTTCCAGTTAATTATTCCAAGCTTTAAAAATATCAAAGGAATATAAGAGAGTACGGATTGTTTTCATTCTACTGAAGTTTAGTCAAGTAAAATATAATTAAATGAACGTAATTACATATTAAGTTTGCTATAAAGGCAGATTAAGGCATAAATATGAACTAGTAAAGGGAAGTTATGTATTGTTAAATGTACAATAAATCCAGATTAAATATAATCTAATAAAATAAAATTCAGTTTTAAATGGACAATAAAGAAAGATTAACAATAAATGTAATCTTAAGAATGTTAAAACTTTCGATTATTACCCTAATTTTTGTGCATTATCTAAATTTAAAACCACGGTTCAGTCTTCTTATATAGGTTAGGACTAAAACAAGGCTTAAAAGACAGTTTCATTCGTTCAAAAAAAAAAAAAAGAGTTCTCAAAATGATAAATACCACGAAGCACCGTATGTGTTGATTGTGTGTAATCTATTTGATAGTTTGAAGTTACGCGTACGTTTTAGCAATCGACTCGTGACCGAAAGCTTGAATTGCCTATTTCCTAACCGATGCTAGCATTTGTTTCTTTGCCTAATTAAATGTTGGACAAGGTAGCCTTGTTGCTAGGTCAGGATGTGAATGAACTAAAAGTCCGTTAGCCTATTTTTTTTCGTCCATTGACTCTTACGTTCACGTACTGATCAATATGCTGC
The DNA here is from genome assembly GCF_004210375.1 of Tachypleus tridentatus. Taxonomy (NCBI): domain Eukaryota; kingdom Metazoa; phylum Arthropoda; class Merostomata; order Xiphosura; family Limulidae; genus Tachypleus; species Tachypleus tridentatus. Next base: position 43,818,382 of record NC_134826.1, on the reverse strand, counting down.
CCAACTAAGACGGCCTTCGCTACACGAGCATTGGGTACATCGCTGGCCGTCTCTCGAGATCCCCATCTGTCTAATTTACAGTCTCACCTGATAAAATGCTCTGTCAAAAGACAAATAACTAAATTCCAAATCTACGAGAGGATTTGGAAACGTAGGTGACTTTAATTCAAATCTGAGAGGTGTAAAGGGTTTTTATTGGTTTTTCTTTGTAAAGAAATATAACATCCATAGAGAATAAGACATCTCAAGGTGAGTACATCAGTTTTATGTCACAACAGTATCAGTAGTTGGTGAATCGACTTGGATATAAGTTATGAAATAATGTAAGTACATTTTTTACAGTTACAAGTAATAAGTTTAAGATTTGAAAAAGACAGACCAGACACCATTTAAAAAATGTTTTACTTTTCTGATAATGTGATTGGCTTATGGAATAAGTTGCCATCGGCTGTAGTGGAGGCCGGAACGTTATACAAGTTTAGAAAATGGGGAATTCATTATTTTCTGAAAAATAAAGGGCGGGTTTAAGTTTTCTTAGCGAATGCGAAGGACCAAATGTTTTTCTTATTATGTATAAGTTATTTTTGCTTCGTATATTCGCGTAAAGCTACAGAAGGTCTATCTGTGCTAGTGAGAAAGGCAGGAAGATAATAACAGCACCCGCCGCCAACTCTTGAGCTTCTCTAATTAAGTTGAAAAATTTGTATGCCAATCTTTTAATGTACTCACGACACCAAAGGACAGATGATGATTTTTTTACACTAATGGGATGTGGACCATGAACCCTCGGATGTAAAAACTGACACCCGAACTACTAAGTCGCACTAAGCCTGGCTTGTAAGGAGCAGAAACAATGGGTACCTTTGAATAAATTTACTGGTTTAGAAAGACTAAAATATTTGCACAAATGATTAACAAACCAATAAAATAAAGACATCGTTAACTTGATAAATAGATAATAAAGTTATCAATAACTATATGAATTATTGAAAATTGAACATGTGCACATAAGTTTTAACATTGATCCTCTAAATTTTATTAAATGAGAAGTGAACTGCAAAGAACAGGTACTCGGTATTATGTTTGTTACTAAGAGCAAGGCTACTCAATGGTTTATCTAGTATGGAAACCAGATTGTTAGTGTTATAAACCCTCACTCAGACTTATTGCTGAACCACTCGAGCCCTAACTGTCATGCAAACAACTTATCAGACTTCATTACTTGGTTTGTTACAACGCTCGAGGTAAGAAGACTTTTATACCAATCCTAGAATTACTTGTGGGAGTTCTTTTATACCCCAACGACCTCGTCGGCAAGTATTTATATATGACTTTTATGGATACAAAGTTCCTAATGACGTATGAATGAAAAAATATATAAATAAATATATTACTATTTAATTTCACTGAGCATAGGATTCAATACAGTGCAATATGTGCCCCCCCTCTCAATCAGTAGTACACAATACATAAACAAGCCACCCCCGATGGCTCAACCACAAGTCTTAGAGCTTACCACGCTAAAAATCGGATTTCGACACCCAGAGTAAGTGTAACACATATAGTCAATTAGGTAGTTTTGTGCTAACTTTAAAAACAACAGTAGAATATACAAAGAAGTCGCTAATGATAGCTCAGATGTAATTCTAAGGGCTTATAACGCTGTAAGTCTAAATTCGATACCTTAAATAGGCATAGCACAAATAACCCGTTGTGTAGCTTTACGCTTACTTCAAAAACAAAGAAAACGAACATATAAATAAGCTGGTAGTTTGACGGTTAAATATTCTTTCAGGTATTTGTATTATACATACATATTTCTAAAAATATACAGTATAACTAATTAAATATAAGATATTTAATCATTCATTACTGCTCGTAAATAGCTTTACAAAATATTACCTTGAAGCCTAATTTTCCTCCTAGTGGAAGCTGATTAGGTAAAAAAAAAAAACCTTTAAATTATTCGATTGGATTCTCTTATCAAAGTTAGCAATTATAACCTTTCGCAGACTTTTCCTCTCGATGTTGCATTTTGATAAACATCAAGGCTAGATTTCTGAGATATTATTATATTCATTTTTCCGATAACAAATTAGGTTTTGGTAACATGGAAGATTCAGGTGCTAGTTAGACATCGCCCTCTCTTGGTGATTTAGTAAGTTGGTTTGGACTTTGGTTTTTTTCTTGCTACTTTCTTTTCTCAGTGCCATTGTCCGTTTGCCTTGTATGATTTTGTGTTAACTAACATGGTTATTGTAGTTGTGTCGTTGTGTACTGGGAGATTTACTGTTCTCTATTTCTTGACATCGGAATTTGTTCATTCACGATCTTGGAGGATCAGGTGCGTTTGGCATCTTCTTCTCTCCAATATATTTTATAGGGTTCTCGATAATCGTCGAAAATTTTGTTTGTTTTGAATTATGCGCAAAATTACTCGAAGCTTATTTACGCTAGCCGTCCCTAATTTTGAAATGATAAAATAGAAGGATGCGGCCAGTCGACAGAGTCAACTCTAGGGTTACTTTTTTGTCAACAAATAGTAGAATTGATTGTCACAGAGGTCGAGAATGTTCGATGGCAGGATTCAAACACGTGAACCACATGTTGCAGGCCAGGAGAAGTGAACAAACTATATAAACTGATATTAATTGAAGAGAGAAAAATGCTTGTTTGTAGTTAAGTAGAAAGCTACACAATGAACTATCTTTGTTACACTCATTGTGGATATCGAAATCCAAGCTTTAGGCTGAATAGTTCCAGCTGCTCCGCTGATCCACAGGAGAAAAGATCAAAAGTGTTAGTAAAGATTAATCGTTAATAATTTTAAACAGAAAATTTGACAGAAACGAACAACATTTTCTTACTGAATGCTCTCACTTGCTAAGTTTATGCTTTTATTTCGTTAAATAAGTAATATACATCTCAGATCCTTGTTTTAATGAGGCTCTATTATTTCTCAGCACTTTGTTAAATATTTTGTTTTAACCCGAGGTGAAATACGAACGGTGTGTTTTGAACTTTTATCTAAAATGAAATCTTAAGACGATTAGCCCTGTTTATTAGTAGTACCTACACTTAAATCTTGACGAAAAACAGTTATAATGAGATTAGGATGTAAGGTGTGTGATTCTAGCCTGAAGAGACTGATAGAAATGGAAGCATTTTATCAAACACGCGGTTTTATTTGTTATTGTAAAGAAAAGACTGCATAGCACCATTACCACTACACTGGGTGTGGGGGGGGGTCATAATCCTAGAGGAATGATACTAATATACTCTGGCCCGGCATGGTTAAGCGTGTTAAGGCGTGCGACTCGTAATCTGAGGGTCGCGGGTTCGCATCCCTGTCGCGCCAAACATGCTCGCCCTTTCAGCCGTGGGAGCGTTATAATGTCACGTTCAATCCCACTATTCGTTGGTAAAAGAGTAGTCCAAGAGTTGGCGGTGGGTGGTGATGACTAGCTGCCTTCCCTCTAGTCTTACACTGCTAAATTAGGGACGGCTAGCACAGATAGCCCTCGAGTAGCTTTGTGCGTAATTCATAAACAAAACAAACTAATATACTTCTCTTCAATATGCAAGCAATGATTCGCCCTAGAAAGGGATATTATTAATCAAATGAAAATTGAAGCATAATTCTCAAGAAACGTTATCACTTTATCCTCAATGTAAAAACCAATAAAGATTGAGGGTTATTTAAGGAATGCGGTTAGTCTCGGGATCTACAATGCTAAAATCAGGAGACCGATTCCCCTCCTTGGACACAGCAGATAGCCTGATGTGGATGTGCTGTAAGAAACACACACACACACACACAATTACTTCTGATAAGATAAACGACAACAGGATGCTACGTCAGCAATGTCAAACTTCGTTCCACTTGCTATAATTGCAGAAGTATTTCCCTTTACTTCTGCTACAAATATTCTGTTACAAAATGCTAACAGTGGTTCCTCGTTTTCAAGTTGCATGCTTCTTACAACAGAAATCCCCATCCGTTGCTGGTTCTTCTCTTTTCCTGTTCCTTTATTTCGCAACCCCCAATGAATACGTGAAACGCCACCTATGATAGAAGTGAATACATTTTGTCACGGCATCCGCCCGTTGAATTGTTAAATAAACTAAATGCGGTAAATTATTTTAGGAAAACAGAAGAAAGGTTGATTTAACAAATAAACATAAAACAAATAAAAGAAATAAGATTCCGCTTAGCGAACACTGATTGCGTTTACCGATATAAAGATTTCCAGCTGTTTCACAGCACAAAACTTTCGGCATTATTTTACAAAATGCGGAAATTTTCTACCAACTCATGCACCAGCGAAGCTTATGAGTTATCCACATTTCATCCAGCTTCAATATCTGTGAAATATTAACGAACCATGCAACTCAATTGATGCGAAACGTTGAAATTCTCCGAAGGTCATATGCTGAAGTAGGACACGGTTGCAAGCTCGAGACAAAGATGATAGCAGTTGTTCTTATTGCCTCAGGCTGTTATGGTAGTTGGTTCTTTCTCTCGGAAAATAGAACTGCATTTAAGCCATTGACCAGTTGAACAGTTGTTACTATTTTTGTTTCGAACATGCTTCTGGTAATGGTGTATCTGGGTCAGGTATTTCTTACTTTAGGTGCGTCGCTGTTATTGCGTAGAACAGGATTTGGGTTAGTTGGTAAACACTACACTGACTTTGTCATTGATTGTAAGTTTTTGTTGCCGTTCTTGAACGCGATCTTTAGATATACTAATTTCGTTGCGATTTTGCGTTTAAAAAGTTCCGATAAATTTTATAAATGACGCTTTATTAAACTTTTTGTTAGGGAAATGGTTCGAGATACAACAATACAGCGAATTAACAAATATTAAAAATTATATTACGTCACTTACAAGGTTCATATTTTCAAGTGTGGTTGTATCCATGTTGGTCGTAGATGTGTTACATATCTTTCATGTAATTATACTACTTTATGTTGTGTTCTTTCAGTTAATTACACTGCTTTATATTCAGTTACAGGCCAGGTAGTTAGGGCGCAGGACTCGTAATCTGAGGGTGGCGGGTTCGAATCCCTGTCATACCAAACATGCTCGCCCTTTCATCCGTGAGATTCTTATAATGTGACGGCAAATTTCACTATGCGTTGACAAAATAGTATCCCAAGAGTTGGCGGTTGGTGGTGTTGAGTAGCTGCCTTTCGTCTAGTCTATCACTTTAATATCAGAGAGACAACTTGGCGTAAAATGCAAAAGGACAAACAAATTGCTTAAAACTTGTGGGGAAAACGAAAGTTAAGTTTAAACACAGTTAAACGTTCCCTTAAAGTACACACACCCAGGAGCACACTGGCCTTGATAATCATAAAGATATAAGAAACAGGAGTACTATTAGGAACCTACTGGTCACTCAAGTTTTCATGGTTTACTTGTTTTAAAATAACGGCCCTCAATAATATCAAAAGGCTAGGCATGGCCAGGTGGTTAAGGCACTCGACTCTTAATCTGAGGGTGCCTGGTTCGAATCCCCGTCGCACCAAACATGATCGCTCTTTCAGCCGTGGGGGTGATATAATGTGACAGTCAATTCCTATATTCGTTGGTAAAAGAGTAGCTCAAGAGTTATCGGTAGGTGGTGATGACTAGCTGCCTTCCCTCTAGTCTTACACTGGTAAATTAGGGACGACTAGCACAGATGGCCCTCGTGTAGATTTGCGCGAAATTCAAAACAAACTAATATCAAGACTTTTTTTTCAAAGCTTCTTTAAAACAACTCTTTTCCATGTTTCGATGACCATGTTTGTTTAAAGCAATCTTTCAACGTATCAATTGCTAGCCTGAATTTCTATGTGCAGGCAAGATTAAATGTTTTTGGTGTTACAGCTGTAACAATCTGCGTGTAAAGGGTTTAAACCGTGATGTTTGTCGATGTTGAAATGCGATGTATGAAATGTCGACAAACGCTTCTAACTAAATATTAACAATGTGTTCAGATTTAATATTAAAGGAACCAATAATGTGTAGAGATGGCTTGTACCTCATGACGAGGGAAAATTATCGAAACGCATGAAAGTTTTTCACTTGTAATATAGTTTATTTAATTACCTGTTTAAACCGCATGCAAACTTTATTCACGTTTCTCTTAGTCGTTTATTAAGACTATTGAAGTTAATCTTTGTTTTATAAGAATAATCTCATGCGTTAATTAATGCCCTTTCTTCATTGCCCCTTCTTGTTACAACGCCCTTAATACCCTTTCTCCATTGTTCCTTCTAATTACAAAGTTCTTAATACCCTTTCTCCATTGCCCCTTCTTATAACAATGTCCGTAATGCCCTTTCTTCATTGTTCCTTCTTATGACAAAGTTCGTAATACCCTTTCTTCATTGTTCCTTCTTATGACAAAGTTCTTAATACCCTTTCTCCATTGCCCCTTCTTATAACAATGTCCGTAATGCCCTTTCTTCATTGTTCCTTCTTATGACAAAGTTCTTAATGCCCTTTCTCCATTGTCCCTTCTTATAACAATGTCCGTAATGCCCTTTCTTCATTGCCCCTTATTATGACAAAGATTGCCCATTAATACTTGATACTGCAATCTTCATTGAAGCAATTTCTGTGGAGGACAAAGATGTCAATCAAGAATCACACTTAATGAATTTCCACAGTCTCTATTCTATGCGGACGTCGGCTTCCAAGACTAAAATTTAAGTAGGTCAAAAACACGCAAGTCCATTGGTTTTGTATCGGAATAGCTCGATAGATGTGTGTGGCCAAGTAGGATTACTGTGATCCCAGTTTCTTCAGTCGTCTTTCTTATGACAACAGCTGTTGATTGGAGGTGTGGCTGGAAGCCTGTGAGACTTTTTCAACTTATATCTTTGTTTATCATCTCGTTTACTAACTAGAATACGTGTCCTTCCTCGTAGCAATGGCTTATATGGGAAATGGAGATTTTCTAAACAAATGAAGGAGTTGATCTGGACAGATTTGAGGAGTGGTTTTGGAATCTGTTTCTGTTATAAACGCTCTGTTGTGTAAGTTATCTAAATCTTTGTATAACTGTAAAGGTCCCATCTTCATATAAATGTTGTGTTCTTTGTTCTACGAATCTTTGTCCTTGGAAAGGCTGTGACGCACTTCCCAAGTCACAAGTTATCTGTAGCGGTGTTGCACAAGAACACAAACCCACACAAATATATAAATATATAACTTTTTCGTACATATTGTGGTCAACCAGCCCTCTATATTCATAAAACCTTAGTGTTCAGAATAAGTTATATTGTTAGTACAATAAACACATATTCTGTAAGGTATCATACTATCAATAAGTAGCCTAAAAAAATATCAGTTGACGAATACCCAATTTTAGTTAACAGTTATTACTTTATACGCACAAAAAGAATCAACAAAAATGGGTTAACCTTTATATTATTATTTCTAGTGATACTGTAGCTAAACGTTATTAATACAGCGTATGTTTACTTGTCACAAGTGATTTACATGGTATTGTTCAACGGCGAACGCAACATGATTTTTTTTCATCTGATTAACTGATTTAAATTCTCTCTTTGGGGTCGGCATGGCCAGGTGGTTAAGACATTCTACTCGTAATCTGAGGGTTGCGGGTTCGAATCTCTATCACACCAAACATCTCGCCCTTTCAGTGTTGGGTGGGCGTTATAATGTTACGATCAATGCCACTATTCTTGGTAAAAGAACAGCCTAAGAGTTGGTGGTGGGTGGTGATGACTAGCTTCCTACCCTCTAGTGTTACACTACAAAATTAAGGACGGCTAACGAAGATAACCCTCGTGTAATTTTGCGCGAAATTTAAAAGAAACCGAGTCAATCCTCTCTTTAAAATGTGATTCTAATGATTGTTTGATATTACGCATGTATATAGAGCTACAACAGACCTGTTATGTTCTGCAGTTTTTATGTTGGTATTGACTGGGTGGTTTTGCCTTTTGCGCAAGTTTACACTAAAGCTATCTGTGCCAGCATCCTTAATTTGCAGTGAAAGACTAAAGGGAAGACAGCCAGTCATCATCACACACCACTACTTCTTGGGATTATAACGTCCCCCACGGCTGAAAGGGTAAGCACGTTTGGTGGAAGGGGATTCAAATTCTTTATTGTGAGTCGAGTGCCCTGACAACCAGGCTACGTCAGGCCTATGTTGGTGTACAACTTGATAATTAGTTTTAATTTTTGTAAATAGTTTTGAAAATCACTTTTGAAATAATATTTGTTATATTAAAGCTCCGATAAATGCATAGCCTAAAAACCAAATACATGAACAAGCGTTATACAGAACTCCACTTTCTTGTTTGGGTATAAGCAGTTCCATATAGTTTTCGACCTTGTGATTGCCCAAGAAGCCTCGAACTACTGCGACAAAGCTGCTCTATACTGAGCCTCTCGAGAAATTCTGTACACTCCATAATCTTCTTTATTTGTGGTCTAACGAAGACACCAGCATTGACCTTTCTCTCAGACAGCTTAGGGAAGAAATCTCGAAGGTACTTGAAGGCTGCAGACTCCTTATCAAGAGCAGTGACAAATTGTTTCATAAGACCCAATTTTATGTGTAATGGTAAGAACAACACCTTCTGGAGTTCCACTAGTGGCTCACACTTGACATTGTGCCTCCCCACAAAGAACTCGATCATTTGGGACCAGTGCTTCCTGTTGTAGTGCGCTGCGGTGTCCCTGCTATCGCAAAAGCAAAGATAACAGGGAAATCTGGTAAAGCCTCCTTGGAGACCCATCAGGAATGTCACCATTTTGAAGTCTCCGATAGTCTCTTAGCCATACTCATCATACTTCAAGGCTTCTACCGAGGTCTTCACGCTGTTGTGTTCCTCTTTGAGGTGCACCGAATGATATTTAAATTTTAAAAGATCTAAAATTTATATAATATAAAATCTTACTCTTCAAGCAAACAAAAATTGTCCGTCTTACCTTTAAGAGTTTTTTTCTGCAGTGCTCGCAGGTAAAACGAGGTGCCCAGGGTTTGTCTTGATCCCCGACAGGCATGCTGATAAATTGGCCACATACACAATAGAATACGTTTGGAAAATGCTTGCAGCTTCTTGATGCCATCTCTGATAAAATCTGATAAGCCTATGTGTCACTTAGGGAGCTAAAACTAAACTGATATGGTGAGTGGTGAGCCCCTGTATATATATCTTACTATGAAAAGTTCTATAAAATTCTAAAAGGTTCTTAAAAATTCTCGTAAGTTCTACAACATTCTAGAAAGTTCTTGAAAATTCTTGTAAGTTCGAGAAAAGTTCCTACGAGCTACTTTGCATTGAATCTACCTGGAATGTTCTGGAAAATGGGTAAATTTGGAAATTTCATTAACCAGGTCACAAAAGCAAAATTTCAAGAGAAAAATAGGTCTTTTCCATTTACTTTGGCATAAGCAATTGGGAAATAACACTTTCTGCCCAGGAACAAGAAAAAGTAAAAATTTTATTACATAGTGTTATATTCATGCCAAAACAGTATCTAAAAGAATTATACTTTGTGTTAAGCTCATAAAAACTAATTCAGTCAGTTTGCATTATATCTTGTCAATACTTGAATGCTATTTTGTGTCGCGTGTTTTAGGCCATTATATATATTGTTGGTTAAGTAATACGAGGACATTTTTATTAGCAGATATACATATAAATACATCGAAGCAGTAAAGACATAAACGTTAAAATATTGTCAGTCTTATTACAATACTTTGCCAGCTTCAGTGTAAAAAATATCAGATAATATAATGGTCCAATTATTTCTAATAGAGACGACATTTTTATGTTTCTAGCTCTCATAATCCAGCCTCCACGGCGAGTTCTGGTCTCAATTGAACAATAATTAAAAATAAAATAATTTATTTTTGTGAGACGAGGATTTGAACCCGCGACCCTAAGATTACGAGTCGAGTGCCTTAACCACCTGGCCATGCCGGTCCCTATAATTAACAACACTTTGATAACGAGGTTATGGGCATGCGTATTTAGACAGTAAAGTACACTCACATTTTCAGGACTGACAAAAACTGAGTTTCATTATAACATATAAGAATTATTTTACTAAATAAAAGTAGTCCCTTGTGGTAGCTTTGCGCTTAACAACGAACAAAGAAACAAACCCTTTTACTAATAAAGCAGAGAACAACGTTTCGACCTTCCAAGGTTATCTTCATGTTGACAAGGAAGTCATTCTGTCGTTCTGAGATACAATCTTATTTCAAGTGGACTTGTCGTCACCAAGAAAGAAACAAACCATATTTATGTATATTTTCATAGCTTCTAAATGTTTAATTTTGTGCATAACATTCATGTAGGAACCAAGTGTCAAGTGGTTCAGAAGAAGAGACTGCGACAAACAGTTTTAGTAGCTTTGCCATAAACAAACAGAATACCTGAACACAAAACAATGAAACCCCTTCTGTTTTACCTGGACCCGTATTTCTGATTTACTTTAATCCGTATTTTTACTGTGACGCTCGAGAGTTACGTTAGTAAAAACGGGTAACGTAGTTTATAATATATAATTGAAAGTACAATTGTTAATGATCAGCTTATCTTCTGACACGACTGCTAAAGTGATCTTTGCTCTTAAAAAGTCTGATGGCCATTTGACATGCAATCTGGAGTACTCGAAAAATATTATATAACCTTTCATATCGTTTTATCTCTACTTTCTAAATATCTCTCATTCCTATTTCTAATTCATATAAGCCCATGGATTAGCTTCCGTATTTACCTTTAATTTCTAGTTTATCTATAAGCGTCTGCTTGTTTGTTTGTTTGTTTGTTTTGGAATTTCGCACAAAGCCACTCGAGGGCTATCTGTGCTAGCCGTCCCTAATTTAGAAGTGTAAGACTAGAAGGAAGGCAGCTAGTCATCACCACCCACCGCCAACTCTTGGGCTACTTTTTTACCAACGAAAAGTGGGATTGACCGTCACATTATAACGCCCCCACGGCTGGGAGGGCGAGCATGGTTAGCACGACACGGGCGCGAACCCGCGCCCCTCGGATCACGGGTCGCGCGCCTTACGCGCTTGGCCATGCCGGGCCATAAGCGTTTGCATCAGCCTTCCTATTTATTAATTGTAAATACATCACCGGATGAAAAGGTAAAGTAAAGAAAAAATAAGTGACATTATATTTTTATATAGAATACCACAATCATATTTTAGATAGGATATACATATAATATTAAATAATTTAATTCATTGATATTACATGCTCTCCCAGTTAACTCTTAACTTTTTAAGAAGTATACGATCATGGCAACATTCTAATCGCAAGGTAAAAGTATTTTCTTGGGATTTCCAGGTTCGGACAACAGTATATTCAAATAACATTATTACGTGATAATTGACAGAATTGTGTATAAGTTCTGACTTTTTGTTTTTCTTTGATAACGTTAATTTAAAGTTAAAAACGTTTCTGTCACTGCCACTGACAATGTGTTTAAAGCGGATAAAAAATAAATTACAAAACGCTCTATGACACATGTTATTATTTTTAAATCAGCATGTGTTAATGATCAAAAGGCCCACCATGACCATGTGGTTAAGGCACTCGACTCGTACCCGAGGGTCGCGGGTTCGAATCCTCGTCACACTAAACATGCTCGCCCTTTTAGCCGTGGGGGCATTATAACATGCGATTAATCCCACTATTCGTTGGTAAAAGAGTAGCGCAATAGTTGGCTGTGGGTAGTGATGACTAGCTGCCTTTCCTCTAGTCTTACATTACTAAATTAGGGATGGCTGGCGCAGATAGCCCTCGTGTAGCTTTGCGCAAACTTTCAAACCAAACCAATGGTCTAAAGATAAAAAGAACTAAAAATACAGTATGAAATAAATACACAGATCAAATGTCATGTTGTTTTTAGTATCGTAGATTGAAAAGCAAACGGTAAGGACCATTATTTTTGTTCCTTTTGAAGTTAAGCACGAAGGACTATCTGTGCTCTGCCCACCTCGAATATCGAAACCTGGTTGCTTTCGTTATAAGACCGCAGACGTGCTGTAATGTCACTGGTGGTGGTGTGTGGGGGGCACACCGTTATTAGAAGAGTCACTATTGACTAAGCATTTGCTGTTTGCTGGTTATGTACAGATTAATTATCTATTCCATTAAAATTGCTTTAGGATTTTCAAACGGAGACTTGTTGGTGTTTTAGCATAATTCTGAACATTAATAAGCTATTTGTACTTTTTTCACTTTATTGACCGAACCAGAACTTTATGGATATGTGACCTCAAACGTATTGTTAATAATTCTAGACATTTCTTGTATTGTTAATAATTCTAGACATTTCTTGTATTGTTAATAATTCTAGACATTTCTTGTATTGTTAATAATTCTAGACATTTCTTGTATTGTTAATAATTCTAGACATTTCTTGTATTGTTAATAATTCTAGACATTTCTTGTATTGTCAATAATTCTAGACATTTCTTGCAATCTTTCCTTCTTTTTCTATTACAACTTCTCTAATTTTGTGTGTATTGCAAAATAATCTACAATGTTGTGTGAGACAACCATTTCAATGCATACTTTAATATTAGACGATAAGATGTTTTGCTATTCACTCAATTAAAAGCTCAATTAGTCTTATAACATTTTTGAACATCACCCAAGGTCTGTACTGAAACCGATCTAGTGTATTTAGTCACGTTTTTAAATTATTCTTGCATAACCTGATGAGAAAGAATTAAAGAACAGCTAGGCACGTGTGTTTGTTTCGGTTGTCTATGCTGTGAATGCCGAAACCCAAATTATAGAATAGTATGTCCAATGACTACTTACTGAGCCACCAGGGCGCAGATAGTCTTTTTTTCCACATAATTTTTTTCTATAGAAGTAATTTAAACGGATTTACATGAAAATTAATGTTTGTTCTTTAAAAAAATCAGAAAACTTTTAGAATACTGAAGTGGTCGTTTGACCACCCCCCCTTCTTCGTCAAGTACCAGCTACGCCCCTGAGAATTATATGTATAATTAATCCCATAGAAGTGTACGTAGGCAGTAATTACTCGTAATCAGTTTTATTTCATTGTTTTTCAAAAAGGAAACCAACAGTAGAATATCATTTGTATGCAACGCAGGAACCCAAACATGAATTTTAGCTTTCTAAATTCTAAAACTTACGCCGTTCCGTTGGGGACAATCAGTTTTGTAAGAAGATAATCCCCCTTCCCACATACACTCATATAAACAGATATTTATAAGTGTACACGTGCATGTGTATTTTCATTTAAAACTCTAAATAATTTTCTATTGTTGTCTGAGTAGTAATGAACATTGTTTATTTGAAAAATACTAAATTTATTGTACTCATACACGTTCGATTTCTAAATCACGTACGGTAGATTGTTGTAAAACTGCTCCGTCATGGTAATCGTATTTATTAACTGACAATTATTCTGAGAGGTTATCGTGTTGTTGTTTTGTAACAGAAGTTCCTTCAACTGAATCTGAAGTCAGTATTGCATCAGGAATCTCACGGCACAGCATACCCTAGTAGTAAAAAAGCGCAACTCGAATAAATCTCGTATAATAATCAGCTTGTTAGTAAAATATACGTGCTTCAAATCACTGAAAAGTAGCGAAAATTGTTGTGACATTGTATGTTTATAGTAAACCAAACGTAATAATAATTCATTTAAGTATGTATATGCACCTGTAAGGAAAATAATAAGAATGTCATAGGTCAAGGGCGAAAAGGCATTTAGCAGTAATTTATTTTGTATCATTTTATCGTCAATTAAGATGAAGACATGCGCAAGATTAAGATTTTCTTCTAGCGCGCGCCCTCTTCTGGAAGGAAGTCAAGGTATACTCTTACAAAATGACACTTATGTTCACCCCTCTGTTTTCTTAAGAGTTTTTAAAACGAAGTATGCTTGCTGTGACAATGAACAAAAACTATACTAGGTAGTTACTAATGTCTCAACTTTAGTTGTATGATTTATCATTGTCCTGCGTAATGTCTAGAAACCAAATAAAGGTACAGTTTTAGACTTGAACTTACGGAATTCACTTACTTATTTCGGAAATTGGTATTTGTCTCCTGTATTTATGGCAAAACTATTAAGACTATGCGCCACAATCCTTGATTTTAAACTACCGACTGCAACGAAGACAGCCAGTGAGCAGCACCTACCATTCAAGCTAAGGGACTGACTGCTACTCTAATAATGCATCCACAATCTAAGGTGGGAAAGAATTATTTGTTTGTAATTGCACACAAACCTAGACAAAGAGCTAGCCATACACTGCACAACACAGGTATCGAATCCCGTTTTCTAGTGTTGAAGTTTGCAGATATACCGCTGTTCCACTGGGGGACAAGAAACGAACATTTTGTAGTAGCATTGTTTCGAGCCATTTTCGCCAGTTGCGAAGTCCAAACCTCTACCAAGGGTCAACTAATGCCCTCGGAAATAGGACATCAGTGATGAAAATGTCAAATATCAAGGCCAGTGGTACATGATCAAAAGAGAGAGATCATTGACTTTTGCATATTGAGGTTATGAGACCATCTGTGGGTTCAACTGTCTGTCTTCTCCGTTGTGAGTAAATTAAACTATCTGGGGAATAAATAACTGAGGCCTTGGACACAGACTATTTCTGTTACTTTCTTGCGGTAGAAAATAGAAAATAAAAGTGAAGGACTTTAAACACAGAAATACTTTGTATTGATTACTATAGTAGAAAATTAGAGTTAAGGACTTTAAGCACTGAAAACTTTCGGTCTACCGGGGTATTTAGACTGCAACTCAATAAATGTATAGTATTAATGACAAATCAGTTCAAGTCATGTATGAGATAAGGTTACGTCAAGTGCGGTCTAAATATCCCGGTAGACGGCACGCTATTGTAGGACCAAACTTTTTGTTGATTTCTAAAGTAGAAAATTAGAGTTAAGAACTTTGAACAGAGAAAATCTTTCTGTTGCTTTCTATGGTAGAAAAATAATATATTTGTCTTATAATGTATCCATGCCTACAAAGTGCAGAGTGCGAATTTGGGACAAAGGAACGCAAACTGTGAACCCTCGGATGCCATAATCCGGCATGCTCGACAGGTTTCGGTAATATTCTAAAATCCTGGGCCATTTGCAGTGATATAAACTATCACTGGGATATTATATCAACATTTAAAACCCGTCTCCTCCCGCCTTTCCACCACATTAGAGTTCTAGATACAGAAAAAGTCGCTCCACTTGCAACCTGTAGGTCACGAGTTCGAATTTCGTCACCGAATATGTTTGCCCTTTCAAGCGCGAGGTCATTTTGATGTGACAGCTAGTCCAATTTTTCTCTTGGTGAAGAGCAGTCCAAGAAAGTGCGACCAGTGGTGTTAACTTGTTGTTTTTCTTTTAGTCCGCTAATTCCAAATTAGGGACGACTGGTGCGGATAATTCTCGACTAGCTTTGCGTAAAATTCAACACACAGTTAAAGATACGCTCTACAGTATACCATGTAAGTTAAAACGAAAGGCTTTAGATAGAGGCAATTTGTTATTACTTTGTAGTGCAATAGTTAAAGGTAAAGTCTCTGTATATTGATAGTGCTGCTGTTTGACACAATGTACTATTAGAAAAAAAAACCTAAAGAATATGGATACAGAAAAATACAGGTCCAGAATGGTCAGGTGGTTAAGGCGCGCGACTCGTAATTTGAGAATCTCGGGTTTGAATCTCTGTCACACCAAACATGCAGATCCTTTTTAGCCCTGGGGACGTTATACTGGTACAGTCAATCCCACTATTAGTTGGCAAAAGAATAGCACAAGAGTTGGTGGTGAGTGATGATGACTAGCTGCCTTCTTTCTACTCTTCGCTAAACATGCTCGCCCTCCCAGCCGTGGGGGTGTATAATGTGACGGTCAATCCCACTATTCGTTGGTAAAGAGTAGCCCAAGAGTTGGAGGTGGGTGGTGATGACTAGCTGCCTTCCCTCTAGTCTTACACTGCTAAATTAGGGACGGCTAGCACAGATAGCCCTCGAATAGCTTTGTGCGAAATTTCCAAACAAACAAACTTTCTACTCTTACACTGCTAAATTAGGGACTACTACCGCAGATAGCCACAAAGTAGCTTTGCGCAAAATTTCAAACAAACAAAAATATTCTATAGTCTATGAAAAAAATAAATCGGGAATTTTAGATATTTGAAACCTTCTTGTGATATTATAACACTTAATGTGAAACAATCTTGTTTGTATAACTCCCATTCATGGTGAAAATAACACTTAATGCGAAACTGTCTTGTTTGTATAACTCCCATTCCTGGTGAAAGTAACACTTAATGTGAAACTGTCTTGTTTGTATAACTCCCATTCAAGGTGAAAATAACACTTAATGTGAAATAATCTTGTTTGTATAACTCCCATTCAAGGTGAAAATAACACTTAATGTGAAACAATCTTGTTTGTATAACTCCCATTCATGGTGAAAATGACACTTAATGTGAAACTGTCTTGTTTGTATAACTCCCATTCATGGTGAAAGTAACACTTAATGTGAAACTGTCTTGTTTGTATGACTCCCATTCAAAGTGAAAATAACACTTAATGTGAAACAATCTTGTTTGCATAAATCCCATTCATGGTGAAAATAACACTTAATGCGAAACTGCCTTGTTTACATAACTCAGGGTGTGAATTGTGTAAACAAACATTTATTATTATTCACATATTAGTGCGGTCCATTTTCTCTTCGAATTAGCCTCTTTCCTTAAAGCTTTGCTTTTATACATGAATAACAAGTATTATTAATTTAGACCATAAACTTCTATTTAGCTCTGCTTGTACATAATTCACGTCATTTTTTTAGCTTAAACTGTCTTCAAACTGAAAAAATAAATTATCATTGTTAGAACATGGATCCACAAAAATATTACCTCTTTCCAAAATTGGTTTAAGGGTTTGTTCCAAACTTTTCGCGCCAAGTTATACAAGTCGATACTTGCGCATAGCCTTTCCTTTTCTTTTTTTTTTTTTACTATTGGGCGCTTCTTGTTTGTCCGAACAATGAGATTTGACTGTCTATCTTATAGGGCACCCATGACCTTGAAATGTGGGACGCGTTTTAGCTGCAAGTGACCATGAACCTTAAATCCGAGGAGCACGTTAATCACTACACCCAACCACACCGTTTGCAGTATAAATAACAATAAACATCAAACATATCACCGTAAGATGATGGAAAACGTATGAATGTTGGTGATAATACGTTTCTTAGTATTTTGCAGTCGAACGTTACGTCCCCTCCCAGTAGCAAAGCAGTATGTCTGCGGACTTACAACGCTAGAAACCGAGTTTCAAAACCTGTGGTAAGCAGAGCACAGATAACTCATTGTGTAGCTTTGTGCTGAGCTTTAAACAAACTCGAACGTTGCTGAATCTGTAGTTACTATTCTGTGAACATTAAACCAATTTTTTTCAGTTTATTTCATTTCATTTTTATTTAAAAACAGCTGTGTAAAAAATAAGAAAGTCTAGAACAACGTAATTACTGAGATATGACACTAATTTTCCTTTACTACAAACTTCTTTAGTTTGCTCACGTGGTCTATTTCCAGACACGTCCAGTTTGTACGCTTGTTGAGAGACTTGTCCTGCCTAAGGCTAAGAGACTTGGTAACCAATTTTTCTACGGTTATCAAATGCAGACGGCAGGTTTTAAAAACACTTATAGGCATATTACAAACAAAACATCCACAGCATTAGGAAATACCCGGTAACAAAGTCCAAGAAAGAACAAAAACAACAAATTATGTAATACCCAGCATGTTATATCATGTGTAATACTTTTTTGAAAAAAAAAAAAAACTGTTTCGGCCGTATATTACGTTACTTTATTTTTCTAATTCTTAACTCTAAAGTCATATTTTTCTCCACTGACATCACTCACGGCCCGGTATGGCCAGGTGGTTAGGGCTCTAGGCTCGTAACCTAAGGGTCGCGGGTTCGAATCCTCCTCATACCAAACATGCTCGCTCTTTCAGTCGTGGAAGCGTTATAATGTGACGGCCAATCACACTACTCATTGGTTAAAAGAGTAGCCCAAGAGTTGGAATTTTACAGTGCTAAATTAGGGGCTAGCGCAGATAGCCTTGTGTTGATTTGTGTGAAATTCAAAAACAAACTAACAAAAACATCAGTGCCAAATGTTTTAATAAAACATTCCTGAGAAACAAGAACGAACAGAAATTGTTATGAATAAATCAGATGTGATGCACATTATTTTCGAAGGGAAATTTCGAAAATAAAAAACAATATATCAGAATAGCGGAAGGAAATATCAGTGAATATTGTAACTGCGTTAGTAACCGGTATCGACTTTAGGTTTTATTTTTCTATTCTAATTTGATATTAGGTTGTCCTTATTACTGTGTCATGTTTAAAGATATGTAAGTTCATATTTAAGGTTTTGTTTGTTTTATTTTGTTGAACGGAAAGCTACACATTGGTCTATCTGTGCTATGCACACCATGGATATCGAAACCTAGTTTTTATTGTTATAAGACTTAGTAGACTTATCGCCTAAGGCATGGCATGGCCAAGTGGTGAAAGTACTCGACTCGTAATCTGAGAGGCGGCGCGGGTTGGAATCCCCGTCATACCAAACATGTTCGCCCCTTTAACCCGTAGGAGCGTTATAATATGACGTTCAATTGCACTATTAGTTGGTAAAATAGTAACCCAAGAGTTGGCGGTAGGTGGTGATGACTAGCTGCCTTCCCTCGAGTCTCACACTGCTAAATTAGGACGGCTAGCACAGATAGCCCCGGAGTAGCTTTGTGCGAAATTCAAAAAACAAACAAACAAACTGTAAGTCATTAATAGACGACTGTGGGACAGCAGTAACTGATTGTATTATACAAGTAGTTGCTTGATGTATTCCTAAAACCTCAACATATTTCCCACGATATCCTCGTCCGTGGTGAAATCCTGCCTGCCACATGGCACAGAGGCTCAAAAACGGGCCTGGAATACTTTCCGTAAATATCCCACACTATCGAGCCGCATCACTTTCCAGCAGGCCCGTGTACATGCTCGGTGGATATGACGTCAAAGCCAGAAGGAATCTTGGATTAAGTTCACAACCAGCATATCTTCTACCACCAGTTCCAAAGTCATATGGGATAAGATTCGAAAGGTCAGTGGGCAATATAATTCTGACTCCCTCTCGATCTTTCTCTCTGATTGTCTCTATGACTATAATCGTCCCTTTACACTGGTGGAACTCAAACTGGCCCTTCATCGGTTGGACCTCATCAAATACACTATGAAATGCTGCGCCATCTATCTCCTGCTTCTCTTGCTATTCTTCTGATTGTTTTTAACTGGATCTGGCAGGAGAATGTTTTTCCTGATGCCTAGCGCCAGGCTATTGTCCTACCTTTCTTCAAGCCTGGAAAGGATCCCAAGATTCCTTCAAACTACCGCCCAATTGCTTTCACAAGCTGTTTCTGTAAGACCTTAGAGATGATGGTTAATGATGGTCTTGTTTGATTTCTCGAATCAAACAACCTCCTCTCGCCCACCCAGTGTGGGTTCCGAAGACAGCGCTCCACCGTGGGCTACGTGATTCGTCTTGAAATGTCAACAGAGAAGCCTTTCTCAAACAACAATATCTTATATCAATATTCTTTGACATTGAGAAGGCTTATGATACAACATGGGGATATGGCATTTTGCGAGACCTCCATATATATGAATTACGTGACCATTTGCCCATTTTTATTAAAACTTTAATGGATAGGAGATTCCAAGTTGGTATGAGGTCGACACTTTCCCGTTCTTTTCTACAGGAACTTGGAGTCCTCCAGGGCTTTGTTTTGAGTGTCACACTTTTCAATATAAAAATTAATGCCATCACTGAACAACTCCCTCTCACTCTTGCAAATGGGCGCTATGTCTACGACTTTTACATCTTATGTCAGCCATCAAACATGAGGTATATTGAACGGCAGCTACAGACTGTCCTCAATCGTTTACTGAAGTGGACCACTTTAAATTCTCTCTCTCTAAAACCGTTTGCATGCACTTTTGCCGCTAATGGGATGTTCACCCTGATCCTGAACTCCGTTGTGCTGCCTGTGGTCCCTGAGACAAAGTTCTTGAGGCTTATCTTTGACCGTAAGTTGACCTTTATACCACACACCAAGCAACTACGAGTCAAATGTATAAGAGCACATCCTTTGTGTCCTCTCTTCCACCACTCGGGGAGCGAATTGTTGTCCTGTGCTAATGATATATCGTGCTCTTATTCAATCGAAACTCGACTATGAATCACTGGTCTATGGCTCTGCCAGGACCTTGGCCTTAAAGATGCTGGACCTCATTCATTATTAAGGACTTTGGCTCTGCACTGGGGATTTCCGCACTTCCCCAGTTCAGAGCTTATACATTGAGTCTGATGAACTTTATTTGCACCTCCGCCGTTTGTAACTGTCTGTACTGTATGCTTCGAAACTTCGTTCCTTACCAAACCATCCCACCTGGAAATGTGTTTTCCTTCCTCGGTGGGCCATACTTTTCAGAATAGATGATCTGCTATTGCTTCTTTTGACCTTCGTATCCAGGCACAGTTGGATGAATTAGGTCTGTCCTTGGATAACATTGCCGTATCCACTGATCAGCCCATCCCACCATGGCTTCTTACAGTCCCTAAATGTGACCTATCTTTAAGTCATCTAAGAAAAGCAAACACTCCCGATTGGAAATACTGTCTGTTATTTGCTGAACATCTTTCGAACCATCCTTCCATTTCTATTTATACAGATGGTTTGAAATCAGGTGACTGTGTGGGCTCTGCCATGGTTTGTTGTGGTTCGGTGGTTGTGTGCAGAATGCCCTCTACAGCTTATGTGTTCACTGTTAAACTGTATGCCATTTCTCTTGCCTGGATAACGTAAAAACTAAGCAGGACTCAAACTACACTATTAACTCGCTTAATTCTTTATTGGCCCTAGAATTAGTTCACAATCTGTTCTCGCCGATATTCAAAACCGACTGGCCCATTTCTCTTTAACATCTACTTCCATCCACATTTTCTGGATACAGCACCATGTTGGTATTCGCGGGAACGAGTTCGCCGACATAGCAGCTAACTCTACCTGCTTTGGCACTATTACCGCTTTGCCTGTTCCATACATGGACTATGGTCCTATATTCAAGGCTCGGCTCCGTGCCAGCTGGTAGTCGACTTGGAGTGAGCAAAGTGGAACAAGCTTTTCCAAATAAAACCTTATATTGAACTTTGGCCGTCTTGCTTCCGTAAGGATCGGAAAGAGGAAGTTGTTCCAACCAGACTACGCATTGGTCGCAGTTTTTAACTCATCATTTTCTTTTATCTGGAACTGATGCACCAGTGTGTAGTCTGTGTAACACTTAGGTCACAATAAGCCACATTTTACTGTTTTGCTGTCGTTATGACTCTCAACGACGGCACCATTTTAAACATGTTCTGTCTTAAGGTTTGTCCATAACATTAGCCAGTGTTATTGGTGATGGTGACACTGTCCACATTGGTAATGTTTTTAGCTATTTAAAGGCCATTAGTCTTTTTAATGACATTTAAGTTTTTTAATCTATACGTTTAACCTTTTTTAATGTTATTCCCTTTTAAGAATCAAAGCATATCTAGTTCTATTTGAAATTAGAAAATGGCCGTGACGTGAAATAATTGGAAACTAGGACTGGAAAGGCCAACTTCAGGTGATTAACGCTGCTGTTTGAACTACCCGTTAGTCATCCTGGCGAGTTATTATTAAAATTTTGCTACACGTCTTTTAAACCTTTTATTACATTTTGAAAATGGCCATAACATCAAATAACTCGGAACCAGGACTGGTAAGACCAACTTCAGATGACTAACAGTGGTTTTTGAACATACCTGTTAGTCTTTCTGGCGAATTATGATAATTATAGTTATGCTACAGAAAGTTCTTTACAACTTGTATTACTTAGTTTTTCTCTTACCGCTGTAGACTAGATGTAAACATTGGTTTTATGCTATTTATGTTTTTGTTTTTTTAAATTTTGTTTTGTTTGACCTTAAATTCCTTTTATGAAATTTACTAAACTTACTTTAATTTTACCTTTTTACCGGATATTTGACGCAGAATAGCCGAGCTGCTTTACATAAAACACCAAACCAACCAATCAACTACTGTATCAATCAGGCTTTGTTTTAATTTCTGGTCTTCCTCCCGTTTCGCTTATGGAATTTTAGTTGTTAAATTTTATCTAAACACGGCAATATTAGTACTTTCATATTTTTTTACTCATTTATTTACTGTATAAACATTAGATGTAAGTTATATGTTACGCGTCAAGCTATTTAAATATATATCTTTATCACAAAAAAGCAATGCGATGGACTATTTTTAGGGTTTATATTCATATGATATTTGGATGTTGTAGTAACGCGTTATCTACGAAGAAACTTTCAATAAATCACACGAACGCAGATGCAACAATACCTACTGCCCAAATTGCCAAGATGTGTTTTTTGTTGTTGTTTCACTACTCTAAATGTCTTGTTAGCAACGAAAAGATTCAAATTCGATACTAGTACAGTGCCAAGGGACAATTTCGTTTAATAATGTTTAAATTTAAATGTTGTTGGTCTGGTTGATTCTTAGGGTCTACCTGGCGAATACGTTATTTTGTTGGGACTATTCATCTGTAGAAGTTTTGTTGTAAATTTTTTGTTTGAATAACATTTACAATGAGAATTTTTTATCGTAGAAACATCAAACTAATTTTTCACTAGAGGCTATAACCTCCTTTTATTTGATGTGTTTGTTTGTTGTTAAACTCAAATCTACACAAGTATCGAAACTTGTTTTTTTTATCGTTATAAATCTTCAGAATTAACGCTGTGCCACTGGGGGTAGCAGCTGTAACATGAGACTAATTAACCAAAGGTACGAAAACACGACTGATCAGGTACGTTAATCGAAACTTCAAATATTTTCTTACACGTACAAGTGTGAAAACATTACCTTTTTCATTTTGCCAATAAAACGGTTATTTTGAACTCTGAAAGGCTTTAGAGCCCAAATATGATAAGTTACTTTCACACACTTGCACAGAGATATATTGTTTGTTTTTGAATTTCGCACAAAGCTACTCGAGGGATATCTGTGCTAGCCGTCCCTAATTTAGCAGTGTAAGACTAGAGGGAAGGCAGCTAGTCATCACCACCCACCGCCAACTCTTGGGCTACTCTTTTACATGAAGGTACATTATAAGATGACGTCATATTCCAATATGGACGATGTTGACTAACTGATTCCCTTCTAGTCTGTAAGTTCTAAATTAAGGACTGTTTAGCTTAGATAACTATTTCAGTTCTTTTATACCTTAGTGAAAATATCCGAAACAGACAATCACAGATTACTGTTCATGGTTTCAGAATATAATAGTTTGTTTTTTTGTAGTTTCTATCGTTCTCATCTTTCATTGTTTTTTATGCAAAATAGTTTTATTTATATAAGTATACATATTAATATTCCTATTTACAGTCGAAAGTTATCGTTCGTGCTACAGATGAATTCCAAACAATGTTTCATTGTTATAAACCAAGTGTTAGAAACATTTTTTTATCAAATCTCATACGACTTTAAATTTATACATTGCTAAAAATCCATTAAAGTTTTACACAGAAAGTTTGACATATTTCCCGCTGCAGTGAACGCCCAATTTGCTAAGAACCATCTTCCTTCTTCTAAACACTTGTAAACTATCTGAAAACGTTCCTAAATAAGAATTGCTTCTCGTGCTAGAAAACCACGCGCAGATACTTTACTGAACTTGTCATGTCTCCTTAATAGGTTAGGGTTAAGTTTATGTACTTAAAACTCTAAAATCCTGAGCTCAATTCCCCACGCTGGACAGAGTGATTTGTTTAGAATTAATCACAAAGCTACACAATGATCTATTTGTGCTCTGTACACCACGGGTATCAAAAACTAGTTTCTAGCAGCGTAAATCGCAGACATACCGCTGTGCCACAGGGGGGGAGGGGAGGACGGTTTTTTTCTGGTTTTTGATAGCACTTGACAATGAACTTATGTAACACAGAAGTTTAGTAAATAAAGTGAAAGGCATAAAAATAGTTCTCATAGCTTCATGTAGGTCAAAATTAACCAAAGAATATTCTTGTTGCATTCACCTGAATAACTATTTTGTTTACCTTTGATAAGTTGAGTGCACAAACGTACAAATTCAAACTGCATGTTAACATAATTTAAAAGTTTATTGTTGTTGTTGTTGTTATCTTAATAAGACAATGTATTCACATGGCAAATGATGTGGGCTTCTTTAACGTGTGCTATTTTTACTTAAGTATATTTAAATCGTAACTGGCTATAATTCAGTAAAGCAAAGAATTAGGCTACAAGGCCAGAGTAAAGTAGGTCTTTCTCGATTTTCCAGTTAGAGGGCGGACTTACATTATGCTTTATTACATTTTGCTTGTTTGATTTCTGTTATGCAAAAAGCTACACGATGGGTTATCTGTGCGCTGTCTATGGCGGGTTTCCTGGGGAGGGCGGGGGTCATTATCATTTATTGTTACATTACGTTTGAAGTAAAAATATTTCTTACATTAGTATCGCAAAATACATTTCGTCAGAAAAAAAATACAATTTTAATATTATTTAGGTTGCTTAAATAGGCACAACGATTTACGTTGTTTCTTTAGAGAAAGTTCTCAATGTGATCATTATTTCCTAAAAACAGACATAATACTTCCGTTTTTATTTGTTTAGAACACAGTTTGATTGAGACTTTTTGGTGTTTTTAAGCCTTTTTTGAAAGGTGTCCTAATCACATTTTGGTGTTACCTATAGCTCAATAAGCCAAATTCTAGCAAAGTTTTTGAACAAAAATACGCATCCCATATGTCCACTTATAAAAATTGACAAAGGTAAAACTTTTATTTGTCTAAAGTTTCTCATCCTTAAGCTATGCACGTTTCTGAGTGGGAGGAATGGAAAGGAATATTACGAAAGCTGACTTCTAATTTTTTTTTCTTGACGATTAAATCCAATGAGATCACTAAGTAGTCCACAGATAAACCTGATAACCCCGTAAAAAGAATCCGGTTCTACTGTGCTCAAAACGTTACATTAATATGGATGACTTATATAAAGGATACAATTATGCAAGAGAGTTTAAGTGCATCTGATTAGTTACAACTACAAATGATACTTCTTACCCACTGACATTTAACTTTTCGATACACAACGTATGAATTGCCGTGCAATATTTTACCCTACAGTGCAAATATATATATATACGGTAACAAAATTACCTTTATCATAGCTGATTTGATAGAAAATAGGAGGTAAAAACGAGTGACATATTATAAGTGTCACACTATCTCATGTATTTAGTATTTACTTTTGAAAAAGTGGCAATTAACAGCGTGCACCGTTCAAACTTAAGATTATGTTTATTAACAGATGCACTGGAAAACCCAGCAGTAGCGCGTTATGATCTCCCAGAGTTTTATATGTACCTTCGTTAGTTGTCATTGATAGCATTTGACAGAAATCTTGGGAGATACTTGTTAATTTGTAAAGATCAGAAACTTTTTTTTCTTTGTCAATTTAACGGGAAATTATCACAAATATCTGAAACCAATCTAAACTTTGTTTAATCATTTAGACTTAATAATAATCATGATGTGACATTACCATCATGTGTCTCTTAAGCCATCAAACTCATTGTGGGAGGACAATTAAACCACTTATCTCCTCTTGGACTTAAAACCTGAACCACTTAACTCCTTGTGAACTTAAAGCCTCTACCATCAAACCTCTTGAGCACTGAAAACTCCTCGTGGAATGAAAATTAAACGGTCAAACTTCTCATGAACTAAAACTTAAACCATCAATATCCTTAAATAACTATTAGCAGGCATTTGTAACGAAATACTTCTATTCTCTGAGGTACACATTCAATTACAGAGTTTGTCAGGTTTTATTGTTATTCACTGGACTCATACCTAAGATCTGTTCTGAAAAAACACACATCGGGCTGTGCGTGGCCTATTGATTAGCGTGTTCAGAATGTGGACTCAAGAGTTCGTGGTTGTGAAAAAAAAAAAAACGTGTTCCATACTTTAGCGTTGCAAACTCACTATAAGAGTTATACCAAACTCTACTGTTCGGTCTAACAAGAATCAATGACGGGTGCTGTTCACTAGCTGTCCTCCCTCTGGTGTATTAGTTTAAAAATAAGAACACTTATGGGTAGATATCCATTTGCATAGCTTCCGCCCGAAACTTCTGAAACAGACCAAACAAACATACTCAAAGAGATTCTAATACAACAGCCTCATGTTTCTAATTATATGTATGCCTTTCAAATTGTATTCCACTTTATAAATAATTTTTGTTTTATGTCGTTTTTGCTAAGGTTGGTATTCTGCGAATCAAAAACTTTACTCGATAAAACACAGATTTTCCTTCCTTGTCTTCTGGTTCCTGTATAACTGTACATTTACTGTATGGCCGAACTTTTACTGTATAACTGTAGATTTACTGCATAATTTATATACTGAAAGAAGTACAGCATTTTTTGTTTTTTTTGCACTAAATTTGCAAAATAAAATATAAAAATTCCATACACTATTTTATTTTCTTAATAGAAAAATGTTGATGTCTTCCACTTGATCAACAGTAGGTTTATGGACCTCCAACGGTAAAATCCGAGGTTCGATTCTCCACACTGGATAGTGTGCAGATAGCCTTTAGAGGAACTTTGTGCTAAAAGACAAATCAGACACACAAACACATTTACTAATAACAAATATTTCCTTTACAGGCACCATACTAAAAAATTCTAGGCTGTGACTCGACGTTTCAACAGCTATAATAAATTGACAACGAAAATGTTTGTAGATGGAAACGTACTAGACAACCGTCTAGTGTGTTTTGAAATTCTATCCAATGTTTCATGGCAAAGGTTCTCAATCAAAAATCTGCATATCCAAAGGTCCTTTAAAAGAGTAATATTTTTATTCAAATTAGTACACGTCACTTAATCCCTTA
Organism: Tachypleus tridentatus; assembly: GCF_004210375.1. NCBI lineage: Eukaryota > Metazoa > Arthropoda > Merostomata > Xiphosura > Limulidae > Tachypleus > Tachypleus tridentatus. The sequence goes on along the minus strand of NC_134826.1, from coordinate 43,791,279 downwards.
TATTATTCACCGGTCATATAGTTAACTAATTTAGTCACGTGAAAAAACTTCATCGGATTAAGTCGCGAGAACTTTGCTCATTTCTAAAAGGACTCCATTCTCAAAAGTTCTTAAAGGCAAAGAAAAAATTTTACGTGCGCGTGCTACATAGAATACCCATTAAGATTCATTAAAAACAAAATGATTGAATTCAAAAGTCTTCTCGAAAAATAGCAAACCCTAACAGAGTTACAATAACGGTCCAGTTTGTCGTATACAAAGTTCTGAGAGGATTCACAACATTCTGACTCAAACAGAAACATTAGCCATTAATCGAGAAGTTTTTAATACCACCTAAAGTTTAATAGATATTAAAAACACAGTAATATAAAAAAAAAAACTCTTTAATTACGGAAGTTTTGAATTATTTCAAATTCAATCATTAGTGTTAAAACCTCAAAAATTTAGTTCACAATATTGTAACTAAAATACAAACAGCAACATTATGTATTAAACGAAAAGTTTTGGTGTCACGAGCATTAAGATTTTTAAAACTATTCTGTAAGTGATTTAAATAAATAAATAAATTATAGAGATGTTACCGAAACCGAAACTTCCAGGAAAAAATTATTCTTAATGTCCTAGTCAACTCCACATGATATTCATATAAATGCGTAGAGTTAATCAACAAAGTAATTAGCTTTCCCTTTCAATTGAATTAATTTGCTTCCAGTTATATTGAGGTGTGCTGGATCAGCAGCTCAGTAGCTCCAAGTTTCGGAGCTACACACAATATTCCTTTTCTCTGTACCACTTCACACAATTTGACTTGTCTGTTGTAAGAGTTGTCTTTAGTCTCCTAGCGCGGAGGGTGGATCTCAGGTTGGTTCTAACTTGCAGCCTTCCCTTTGGTCAGTTCAAAATTATGGACAACATCAGGTACTATTAGTAGCTTTACTATAAATATAAACATTCTAACTCAAACACACGTACTTTCTGTTCACTTCATTGAAATTTTCTTGTAAAAAGACGGTAAAACTAACAGCAAATACATAATCGACAATATGATTATTAAAATGCACGAAGACGCATTTTATCACTATGAAAATACAAATATTTACCAGTATATTTGCTTGCAGGTGCGCAAATTGAAATTCATGTAACAGTTGTTTGGTTTTTTTTTCAAACACTATACAGAGGGTTGTATAATTTAAGGTTGTGTTTTAAGATATACCATTTTATTACAAGTATCACCACATGACTGTTGAAGTAAGACACGTGTATATAGAATATTTCTACATAATAGAGAAACCACTAAGTTGTTCAATGAAGATAAGGTAGCATTATTAACATAAATTTTATCTTAGAAACTAAACCATTCGACTTTTTAATTTCACGTATAAGTAAATAAGAAACTGTTGTGATGTGGTCGTAATAGCTTTGTATTATACAGTGATGTCGAGAAAACCCACTTGTAGAGAAATATATATGCAAAAACGGCTCGTTTGGGTTGAGAAAATATTTTACATAGAAGAGCGAACAACGTTTCGACCTTCTTCGGTCATCGTCAGGTTCACAAAGAAAGAGGTAACTGACCGGAAGCTGACCACATGTTTGGAAGGGGTTGTGTAACTGAGTGTCGGAATGTAGAGGGCGGTGTTAGAAGTTTGAATATATAATTTTATTTATTTTATTATATTAATATAGGTATAAAGGCGTTCCTTTATATTGGTTTATTTTGGGTTTAAGTTGTTGTATAAGTAAGGCTTCTTTAATTTTTGCGTTTATGTTTGTTTCTTTATTTAGTATTTGAGTGTTTTCTGTGGTTATGTTGTGTTTATTTAACTTGCAGTGTTCTAAAACGTGTGAAGGTGACTTTTTATGTTCTTTGAATCTGGTTTCCATTTTTCTACTTGTTTCTCCAATATAGAAGTCGCGGCAGTTATCACATTGTATTTTATAAATAATGTTGGTGTGGTGTTTGTTAGTGTAGTTTTTACATAGTATAGACCTTAGTTTTGTGCCTGGTTTTTGAATACATTTGGTGTTAACTGGAATGTCATATTTTGTTACTAGTTTTTGCCAAATGTTGGTTATTTGTCTGCTGATGTCAGGAATATATGGTATGCAGCAGTATATGGTTTCGTGATTTTTTGATTCGTGAGATATATTTACTTTTGCTGGTTGATTTTGCTTTCTGTCTAGGTGTGTGCGTATAATATTTTTTACGGTTTGTGGAGGAAACTTATTGATGTTGATGAAGTATTGTTTTATTTTGTCTAATTCATCGTTAATTTTATTTGGTGAGCATAGTTTTATGGCTGTGTTTATTTGGTTTCTTAGTATGTTGAGTTTTTGTTTTGTTTCATGTACTGAGTCCCAAGGAATGTATAGTCCAGTATGGGTGATTTTTCGGTGGATTTCTGTTTTGAATTGTGTGTCGGTTCTTGTAATTTTGAGGTTAAGAAATGATATTTGATTGCTTTCTTCCTGTTCACATGTGAAGTTAATGTTGGGATGTATAGAGTTAATGTGATTGAAAAAATTAAGTATGTGTTCTGTAGATTTGAATCCCGCAACCGTGTCATCTACATATCTGTACCAGCTTTGTATTATTATTGGTGTAGTAAAAAAGCTGGTACTATTTTTCTCACTTAAAAAAATTTAGAAAAACGACCTTTACATTATATATATATTTCTTCTTTAAAACAACGTTTCGCTTTTGCGGCTTCGTCACAGTTAATATATTTGACATTGTTCTCATTTTCGCTTGTGCATTTAGGAGTGACTTAACTTAAAAGATTCAGTGTCAGTGTTTATTTGTAATTAAGCACAAACTAGACAAGGGGCTATTTATGTTGTTCCCAATCCGATTGTTAGTGTATAGGTCCGCAGACATGCCGCTGAGCCACCGAATGGCAACTTTAATCTCAATGGTTAATTTGTTAATGTCAACTAGTGTCTATTTGTATTTCATCTCTAACGTAGCTCGTGGTTCTTTGTGGTAAATTACGCTTTGTGATAAAAACAGTGTAAGGGGAAAATTACTAAAGAGATGTACGCAAAGCCTTCAGTATTTTCTTACGGAGACATTGTAACGTGATGGAGATATGTACAAACAAAATATTATTAATATTTGAAATTATTTCTTTGTGCAATTCTTTCTCTGTTTTAAAGCAGAAAAGTTACAAAATAGGTTATGTGTGTGCTTTGCTTAGCGCGAGTATCAAACCTGATTTTTAATGTTATAATACTTCAGAGTTACCATTAAATTACTGAGGATGGTATATACCAAGTGTAGGATCAGAAAGATGTCCTCGTATGGAAAGAGAGAAAGAAAAATCGTAAAAAAAATGTGATATCTGATTTCGGTCTTTTTAAACAGAACATCGCGTTTCGATACTCGTAGTTGATGCAGCACTGTGTAGCTTTTATACAATAACAAGCTAACAAATAAACTGATATATATATATATATGTATTTGTGGGGGGATGGGGAAATAAGCTACTAAGACTTCGACTTCACTACTTTTCCAAGATGGTGAAGTTTCTCTGTATTCTTAGGTTAATAAAGCTCATCTGTGTTCTTCAATATCATAAGCTCATTTGTATGCCTCACATTAGTAAGCTCATCTATATTCTTCAGTATCATAAGCTCATCTATATTTTTCAGTATCATAAGCTCATCTGTGTGCTTCAGGTTAATAAGCTCATCTGTATTATTCAGGATCGGACGCTCCTGTGTATTATTTAGTATCATAAGCTTATCTGTATGCTTCAGTATCGTAAGCTCATCTATATTCTTCAGGATCACGAGCTTCTCTGTATGCTTCAGGACAATTAGCTCATCTATAATCTTCAGCATCGTAAGTTTATTTGTATTCTTCAGGATCGTAAGTTGATCTATATTCTTCAGGATAATAAGCTTATCTCTATTCTTGAGGATCGTAAGCTTCTCTGTATTTTTCAGTATCATAAGATCATCTATATTCGTCAGGATCATAAACACATCTGTATTCTTCAAGATCATATGCTTATATGTATTCTTCAGGATCGTAAGCTCATTTGTATTCTTCAGGATCATAAGCTCCTTCATATTCTTCAAGTTCATAAATTTCTCTGTATTCTTCAATATCGTAAGCTTATCTGTATTTTTCAGGATCATAAGTTCCTTCATATTTTTTAGGATCATAAGTTCTTTCATATTTTTAGCATTGACTCCGTTCTGTGAAGCTATGTCATCGATGTAAGAACTGAATACGTCAGTGACAGAAGCCAAATAAATCAACAAGTCCGCGCGCTTGGACATAATAGGAAATTGAACAACATAGAGACACTTCTATTATAAACTACAGGTAGACAAATTACTTAACTGAACGAGCAATTATACGATGCATCATGCTTATCATTCTCCTGGAATCAGTTTTATAAGAGTTCGTTACTCTACGGTTGTGGAATAGACGTGATTTGGAAAAACCAGCCATCACTGAACCGGTCATGATGCTGTTTATTGTGTATCTTATTTTACATTTAGTAAAGTGGTGTTTTATACCTAAATATGTTCTGCTATGCCTATATCAGACTAACTAACACAATACGATTGGTAATATACACTTGTGATAAGGTTTATTTTCTCTCGTTTGTTTCGCGTTGTTTTTTAAATTTCACCCAAAGCTACACGAGCACTATCTGTGTTAGTTGTCCCTAATTTAGCAGTATAAGACTAGAGGGAAGGCAACTAGTAATCACCACCCACCGTCAACTCTTAGGCTACTCTTGTACCAATAAATAGTGGGATTTACTGTAACATTATAACGCCCCCACGGCTGAAAGTTCAATCATGTTTGGTGTGACAGGGATTCGAGCCCACGAACCTCAGATGGCGACTCGAACGCCCTCACCACCTTGTCATGCTGAGCCATTGTTTTTCGCTAAAAAATACATACATATGTATCACACGCACGCACACACACACACCATTATACATCAAATAAAAGCTTAAGCGTTTATATACTGATAAAAGACACATGAGAAATTAAATATAAAAGGAGTAAATAGAATAAGCAAAATTACTTGTTATTAAAACCAAAGCTACATGCCACTGGACTATGTTCTGCTCACCACGACTGGTGGCGACACCTGAATTTTAGCGTTATGACCCTCCGATTTATTTCTGACCTGCCAGAATCTTGAGGAAAATACTGGAATAAATTATAACTGTCAAGGACAGTAACAAAAAAATTAATTACAGTGTGCATACAAAAAAACTTTAGTTCAAGGACGTGGAAACTAGGATCGATAGGGTACAGAACTACACCCTTTCCTTGTTTAAAGAATGAGAGGGGGGGGTTGCAGCCACTAGTGATGTTAAAGAGAATTGTTGATTTGCATCGATAAGGTTTAACTTTTGTCGATAGTTCATGTAAAACGTCATAAGTGTTGTTGTTTTTTAGTATAAACGGTGTACTTTCTAATAGATAAAATTAATATTCCAAAAATTTTTTAATCTCCAAGACTTAGTTCTGGAAAGGTCCAGTTAAATCTATACTTTGATGAATTGGTTTGTTTTGAATTTCGCACAAAGCTACACCAGGACTATCTGCGCTAGCTGCCCCTAACTTAGCAGTGTAGCACTAGAGGTAAGACAGCTAGTCATCACCACTCACCGCCGACTCTTGGGCTACTCTTTTACCAACGAATAGTGGGATTGACTGTGACATTATAACGCCCCCACGGCTGAAAGGGCGAGCATGTTTGGTATGACGGGGATTCGAACCCGCGACTTTGAGAGTGTGTTATTCGATTATGTCAATTTCGGAAGACTTCGCGCCTTATCAACAACGCGAAATACAAGTTAACATCAGCCAAAGAGAGATTAACTGGACCTATATCATAATGAAAAACATCAAACATACTGTTGATGTTAACGTACTTTGTGGTAACTCTGAGAAAAACCTATACACTGGACAGGTGAAGTGAATAAAAAGAAAATATTACAGTAGAGACTGTGATTAAAACAGTTATTTCTTTTTACTTAAACGATACATTGTATTCCTGCTGACATCAGTGGTCCACCAGTTCTTCTGAATTATAAAGTAAAGCAAGTAAATACTGTAAAAATAAGCAATCAATAAATGTAGTATGACAAGTTTGTTGTTAAGTTTTTCTTTACTTTCGCTGCTAAGTTTTCGTACATGTAGTCACTGCCGTCATAACGCTTAATCATACATTCTTATACACTCTACACTAATGGTTCAGTACCCATTCAGTATAGCGGTAGTGGTTTAATTACCTATTCAATAGAGTTGTAGTGGTTAAGTACCTATTCAATACAGTGGTTCCAGCAAAATATATACAAAGATCCAGTCATAGTAACGAAAGTTTAGTGCACACAAAACTAAAGTGACGCAAGTTTAGCGCACACATAACTAAAGTAACGAAAGTTTAGTGCACACAAAACTAAAGTAACGAAAGTTTAGTGCACACAGAACTAAAATAACGAAACTTTAGTGCACACAGAACTAAAGTAACGAATGTATAGTGCACACAGAAGGCAAAGAAAAGTAGGTACACACAAAACTAAAATAACGAAAGTTTAGTGCACACAGAACTAAAGTAAAGCCAATGTTTCATATTTCGTACACACTCTTTTGTTAAAAGTATCTTAACATCGGTTTTAAGTCTTTTACTGGTAGTTTTTCAAAGGTGTTGCAATCGAAAGGGGTTAGAGTTTGACTAACGGTCCCAGTTATGTGACCGAATATATAGCAGACAATTACTCTACAGAGTTTACGTAATAACTGTTAAATACATTCAGTTAATTTTTTTAATATCCAAACTACATTAGTTGAACCAAAAAGCTATGCTCTAATTCTCGATAGTTTGTTCTAAAGGAGAAAAAACTCACATTTAAAACAACTTTTTTTGCTATGTTTGGTCCACATTCATTGATAAAATAGGACAATGTTTCCTTACGTAAAAGTCGTTTGAAAACTTACGTAAACTAGCTTCAACATTGAATACTGAAATATTACAATATGGAAACGCAATGACGCACTAAACGCTTATTTCTTAAAATGAATCCTCTGACACCGTTGTTTCGTAAACCATAAATTCCAAATTCCTGAGTATTTAGAATTACGTGTGAAGATGAAAATATAGGCCAAGAAATCGGTTTAAAATTATTGGCAGTTAAAAATAAAATAAATTATACTTTGACACAGTAAACGCATTAGACCACCCACACTTTCTCAACTAAAATCATATGGTTTGTTGTTGCCAAGTTTAATCTGCCAGAGGTTAGTGAAATAGGAACATTTCATCATCTCTCTAGCAGCACACCGATAGCACCAAATGCGCGCGAAATGCGTTTTCGTGGCAACAAACAACGAACAGAAAATCTTTAAATTCAGAGTCCGAACACATTATTCGCTTAGCCACGCCCAGCCCAGTTAGGTCGAGAAGAAGACGTCGCGCTATGTAGCTTAAACAACACATGTAGTAACTTGTTAAGAGAAATAATAGCGACTGCTCGTAACAACAACAAAGCTCCCAGTTCGTCTTATTAATGACATAATTTTTATGTTCGTGATGTTAGAAACCTGAAGCTCATCATTCATGGTTGTATTAAAGCGTGCTAACCCTAAAGAGACAATGTTTTGTTTTTTTTCTCATTTCGTTTGTTTTTTGTAAAGCACAAGTGTTTAGCTTTATACTTTCACTCTGCTACTGAGGAGTTTTCCACTTTGAAAAACGTGATCGTGAACGGAGGGGTAAGGCACAATTAAGTGATCACTCCCGGCTGGTAAAGGTAATATAATCACAGCATATTCACAGATTTGATAATTACACGTGTGTTGGCAAGGCTTATATTACGTGAACCTGTATGCATGACTGACTTGAAAGACATTACTAGAAAGCGACAGATTGATGATGTATCTAACTCGGTTTATATGACTTTCTGGTTACTGCAACTCTAAAGGTATTAAAAATCAGTTAGGAAAAAATAATGAAAACAGGTAATTGTGTAAATATGTCATTTATACCAAGTTTAAGTAGTCTGAATACATGGATTAAGCCATATTTTATTAGATGTGATATAAAAATGAATAACTAAGGATTATGGTGGTGCCACGTTGTACAACCAAACTAAATATTTTTACTATTAGTTTACAAGCTTTGTGTGTGTATCGAAGACTACACCAGAACTCTCTATGTAGAGATGGCACTGATGCCCGTACTAAAGCAATACAAAAGTCATTTGAATTTCCTCTTCTACAGATCATCAGAAACTAGATATAAAGAGCTACCTAACAAAATCATTCTATCTCCGGTGTTTGTGCCGTTTTTCTGACATCCAGAGCGTCCCAAAGTCGAATACTGTCGAATAACCAAAACCGAGACTTCTTATTTTTGTTCGTCATCATCTTTCTTCAACAGGCCGAACGCCTAACTTGTCCTAACAGTAACTATAGTTCCATCATCATTTAATATACCAAAAAAAAAAAAAATCTTCAAGGTCTTTGACTACCTATTTTATTATTAGGTGCAAAATTTATAAAGCTTTAAAATCCATCTTATAAAATAAAAAGTAAACAAACAAATATAAAAAAACATATAGCTAAATAAAAAAAATGAAAACTATGTAGGGCTAGCTGTTTAATTTTGAAAAAGGAACTAAACAAGATAGAGCGACAAAACAAATAGAACTAGAATTTCCAGTCGTAAAATGTTACCATTTTGTAAAACGGTCATAAAAGTAGTATTTTAAAGTTAACTAAAGGGAAGGTATAATGATGAAAGCTGAGATTCTATTCATTCACTGATCTTTCTGTAGACAAAGGGAGAAGCCAGTAATGTAGGAATTTTATTCTCCATGTATAGTCGAGACGACTCAGTCTGCTATGTGACCATTAGCCATTCTTATTTTGTTCGGTTCATTTCTTCAAGATCAGTAGCAGGCCTCAAACTGTTATTGTTGTTGTTGTTTAGCGATATTTTTTCCTACAGTTATAGACTAATAGAGGGTTCAATAAAAATATGAAAATGATTTTTTTACAACCAAAACAATGGTCTTGCATTAACATTTCGTGTTATTTTGACATTTTCGACAGTTTTGTTTCTAATGGATGATATTCTGTAATTATAATGTTGTACTCTCGCGATTCCATCGATACTTGTGTCTCCCTAACTTATAACGATATTTTTCAACTGCGCTAATTTCAATGCCAATTTAAATTCTCTCAGTGTTATCTTTGAATGGCTATTACACGCTAATAGCTGTAATCTAGCACGAAATCTTAGATTCACTTCAATAACTGCCAACTATTGACCGTTGTGTGAAGCCAAATATTATCGTTACGCATTTGAGAGACGTATTACTTTATTTTTACTTGCAAGTAATTAAGCAGAATGACGTAATTATGAATCGTTCTTTTCGTGTTTAAACGCAAACCTAAACAGTGGGCTATCTATACTGTGCCCGCTGTCAGTGTAGCACCCCTATTTTTAAGAATGACAGTCAAATCGCACTATTCAGTCAGACAAGAACAGACCAAAAGTTGGCAGTGGCTTCTGCCTTCTCTGTAGTTTACCCTTTCAAGATAAGGGACGCCTATGCGTATAATAAACAAATAATTCTGAAAAAAACAAAAACATTGCAATGTGGTATAACATCTAAATATATGTTAGATGTTTAATAAAGTGAAAACAAAATAGACTTGTACGAGAAAAGAGAACAGATACACTATTTCGTATAGAATAATCTTAATTATGTTTCTGTGTAAATAAATAAATACATTGTATCTATAAACATTCATTCACTGTGTAAACTTTTAGTTCATATTATTTAGATTGCATCAAACCATCTAAATCTTTGAGGTTGTTAAAAAGTCTGCTATTTTTTTTATCCTGGAAAGATTGCATTTAACTAAATTATGAACCGTTTCTCTTTCCTCTTTATCATGTTAAAAATTATTTACGAATTTTTCATTCCACTTTGGTTCACCGATTAAACAATCGTCCAGTTTTATCACAACATTTTGAATAGGTTGAAGTACCTTATATCTGTTATTTCATGTATGGTTGAGAAGAGATAGTAGAATAGCTAGTAGTCGAAACACGTGTTTCCACTTGGATTTTTATTTTCCGAAATGCTTGCGGTATAAACTAAAAATGTCTATTTGAAGTTTTGATCCGGCGAGTTAAACAAATAAATATTTAAGAAAGAAAAATGTGTATACTTTATAAATGTATATAATATATTACATACAGTTGTGAAGTAGTAATAGTGCTATGAAAATTCTTTGTGAGAGGAACTGTAGAATGACAGCCGTGATTCCGAAATCTCTATCTGTGACGTCATTTAACTAATACGATCTGAAATTCGTCTTTTTAGAATTATTCCCCAAACTAATATGCTTATACAGTGATATTTTACAGGGTACTAGGGCATTGCTAATAAAGCCCGTGTTTACAGTGATTATAAATATCTGTCAAAACTTTGTTCATAAAGATATGTACTTGGCTTCCCACATTACAAATCCAACTATTCATAATTAGTTTGAGGCCTAGCGCAGTCTCGTGGTTAGGCCAAATACGTTCTAGTGGTTGGACGTTCGACTCGCAACCTATGAGTCAAAGTTACAAGCCTCCGTCACCTAACATACTCGCCCTCTTAGTCATGGGGCGTTATAATGTTACAATTCATTGTACTATTCATTGGTAAAAGGGTAGCTAGCTCAAAAGTTGGTGGTGATGACTAGCAGACCTCCCTCTAGTCTCTCACTGCAAAGTTAGGGACGGCTAGCGCAGATAACTTTCGTGTAGCTATGCGCGAAATTTAAGCGGATAAACAAATAATACTTGTTTTTATCTGAATACTAAACATAATCCAGAATATTAAAAAAAAATGAGTGTAACTGTTAGATAGATTTTTTTTGGCAACAAATTACTATAAATTAAAGTTAACTTTGGTAATAGAGAAACATTTCCTTCTTCGACACAAATTAAAATGTTATTTGTTTTTATTCATATGCTTTTTCATTTACCTCTTGGCTCTTGAACAGACAAAGTAGAAAGATTGATCCTCGTTGTCGCCATCTAAAAACAATGAGAAGTAAAGAAACCTAGCCTTGATTTTTACAAAACGTAACACCTGTAGGAAACTTATATGAATTACGATAATTTTTTCTTTGGTCTCAGCATCTGTAAACTCTTTGAGAGAAAAATGAAACGAATAATTTAAAGAGGTAAACCTGAACAATTCTACCAGGGGGTAAAAAAATAACATGTTGTCATGTTGCTTATGAATAACATAAGGCCCGGCATGGCCAAGCGTGTTAAGGCGTTCGACTCGTAATCCGAGGGTCGCGGGTTCGAATCCCGGTCGCACCAATCATCCTCGCCCTTTCAGCCGTGGGGACGTTATAATGTTACGGTCAATCCAACTATTTGTTTGTAAAAGAGTAGCCCAAGAGTTGGCAGTGGGTGGTGCTGACTAGCTGCCTTCTCTCTAGTCTTACACTGCTAAATTAGGGACGGCTAGCGCAGATAGCCCTCGTGTAGCTTTGCGTGAAATTCAAAACAAACAAACGAATAACATAAATAACTGAATATTTCATGTTGATATTTTCACCTTCAAAACTATTTATTTGTATATGAATAGACGTTTTTATTATTATTATGTGTTCCCCCATTCCCTTGATAGTGAATCTAACACCGACACTTAAGGAAATTGTGGCGACGCAAATTCTGAATACACGTTTCTATTGCGTGAATAAAAACGGCAGTATCCGATACTAAGGAAGGTGAGGCAGATAATATACAAAATTATGAACCCACATTGTTATTGGAACCGATAAACATGAGAATTTGTGGGATTTTGAAGTCTTATCTGAAATCAAAATCAGTGTAGACAAATACGGAAATGTATATAATTGTTAATGATATAAAGTGAAACGATCCTTTGATATGAATTAGGTATGTGTACTTATTTCCCGCTTTATCGTGTGTTTGTTTACCTCATAGGAAAGCCACATCGAACTGTTTATTGTGTCCATTGAGAGGAATGGAACCTCTGATTTTAGCGTTGTAAATCCGTAGAATCACCGCGGGGGATTGCTTTATCGTACAGAATGAAACATATTGTGTATTGATACGAATAGATTATCCGTAATATTGGAATTGTTTAATAAAAAATAACTTATACCAAGTCCATTAGTTTAATAAAAAAAATAGCTTACACTAGTATCGGTTAAGTTATTTGTAAATCCATGTTTGAAAAGACAGATCTTATCTGTATCATCTCAAGTCGTCATTCAAAACAATGTGGGGCGTGTTAGATGAAAAAAACAGGTGATGAAAATGCACGTTAAACAAAGTCATAGAAATGAACTAGAAACTTCAATCAGCGCTTTCGAAAGGCGGGCCTTTCTTCTTCAGGGTTTACCAATTTGCCCCTGAATAAAAAAGGTCCACCTTTCGAAAGTGCTCGGGTTAAAATATTTCTATTTCATTTCTATCAAGACTTCTTGAACCTATGTGTTTTTATAAAATCATGATTGTCTGAGTCATAATTTGCTTTGAAATATTCCGTTACTCACTGATCATAAAGATTAAATCATAGCTTTCTCGTGACATCAGTATACCCCAATTAACAGATTATGGTACTAAGTTATAATTGAAATTAAATAACACCTCTATCGTGGTATTAAAGTTCCATGAATAAAGAATATAGCTATTATAAGAACTCACGATAGAACATAAAGAAGGATGCATCAATTACACCATATTTGTTACATCCAGTGCCGAGTAGGCCTTTCGGTAATTACCAAGAATCTTCGAGTCAGCTAAGATACGAAAGATCAGCAAGGATTGAGATGTTATTTAAATTCTCAAAGTGATTGAAGAACAGCTGTATCGTTATAAACTGAATTAAGTTGAACACACGTCATTTTGTGCGTTCTGGTACGTCCTGCTTAAGAAGATTCAAAATGAATTAACAAATATATTTATGTATAGGTTTTGTTTGTTTGTTTTTGAATTTCGCGCAAAGCTAAACGAGGGCTATCTGCGCTAGTCGTCCCTAATTTAGCAGTGTAAGATTAGATGGAAGGCAGCTTGTTATCACCACCCACTGCCAACTCTTGGGCTACTCATTTACCAACGAATAGTGGGATTGACCGACACATTATAACGACCTTACGGATGAAAGGGCGAGCATGTTTGGTGCAACGGGGCTTTGAGCCCGCGACCCTCAGATTATGAGTCGAATGCCTTAACCCACCTGGCCATGCCGGGCCGAATGTATAGGTATTATGTAAACATGTTCTAGTACTGAATGGCCATGAAGTCTTGATTGTCAGAGTTTACAAACGTGCCCTCAAAAATAAATTATAGTTATGTATTAATACCAGCTCTCCTTGGATAATGGACTGTATTTTGTTGGAAGTTGATATGGAAAAAGAAAATATTGTTCCTGTATGGGTCCTGCAGATTAGAGTTTCTCAACTTTTTCGACACCAGGGCCGCCCGCTGCTTCCGTAACTGTCCTGGAACAATTCTGACAGACAAGATGTTTGTGACAGACTGGTGGGTGAAAAGCACTCCTTTAAATGAATAATGAACACAGTTATGGTTCTCTGGTGAAACAATGTAAAATTCCAGTAGAGAATTAAGTGTGTGTGTTTTTTGTTGACTTAGAAAACAATTAAGTCTTCATAATTTTGCCACTTAAACATAGATTTACACATAACTGCCTTTCTTTACTTTGATCATTTTATAGAAGGATAATTTTTAAAGAGGCTGTAATCTCCAAGCTATCTGTCAGAAACTACAATTAACAACTGTATAAACAAATAGTTTAGATCAGTGAATTTTCTTTCATTTATAAACTGTCGACACAATTCGCTACCAGTAGCTCAGCGGCAAGTCTAAATGCTTATAACCCTGAAAACGTAGTTTTGATGCTCGTGGCTGGCACAGTACAGATAACCCATTTTGTAGCTTTGCGCTTAACTACAAAGAAACATTTTTTTTTTATCCCATGGTGGGTCAACGGTAGCTTTACGGTATTTCCAAAGACGAAATTGGGGGCTTGATTTCTGCGGTGGGAAGAGCTCACACAACTCATTATTTTTATGTAATTTTTCAGCTACGAAAAATTCAAATTCACGAAACCTTATTCTCGTTTAGGAACATTTTTCTTTATTAATTTTAGCCTTGTTACCATTTAAGTAAAGATTTCATTATGAACTGTACATGTACGAGAACCAATTTTGCATAACCTGATTCTATTGTTAAACTACAACTTGAATAACCTGGATAAGGAGGTATAACAAGCAAGTGATCTCTATCTGGTAAGAAGCAAAATAGAAAATTCATAATAGAAACATGTAAAAATAATACTTTATTTCCAGGGCATGGGTTGTGTCATTCGTCGAGCCAAGCGTGTAAGGCGTGCGACTCGTAATCCGAGGGTCGCGAGTTCGCGCCCGCGTCGCGCTAAACATGCTCGCTCTCCCAGCCGGGGGAGCGTATAATGTGACGGTCAATCCCACTATTCGTTGGTAAAAGAGTAGGCAAGAGTTGGCGGTGGGTGGTGATGACTAGCTGCCTTCCCTCTAGTCTTACACTGCTAAATTAGGGACGGCTAGCACAGATAGCCCTCGAGTAGCTTTGTGCGAAATTCCAAAACAAACAAACAAGTCATTCGTCGATGGTTCTAAAAGCTTTTATAACAAAGCAGCATTTGAAACAATTGTTTGATCATTTTACCCTAGATCTCTAAACCCACCATAGTAAAAAAAGTTGAAAAGTTAAATTTTGTTCATCTATATATAGAAGCTTCCAAATATATGGCTATCTTGATCAGTTTGGTTCGTTTGAATTTCGCGCAAATCTACACGAGGGCTATCTGCGTTACCTGACCCTAATTTATCATTGATAGACTATAGGAAAGGCAGATAGTCAGCAACACTCACAGCCAGCTCTTGTTGTACGTTTTTACCAATGAACTGAGCGTCACAGTTTAACGCCCCTTCAGCTAAAAGGGCGATCATGCTCAGTGAGGGAGATTCGAACCCACGACTTTCAGAGTGCGAGTCGAGTACCTTAATTATCAGGCCAACGTCAACCAGGGTCCCTAGCATATATTGTCTTTTCACATTAACAAATGTAAGTGTATTAAAAGGAGTAGCCTTGCATGTACGTTGCTACTAGCGGCGAAACAACACTCTTTTTTACTATTAACAGCAAAATTTATTTTATGTTTTATATTTGTTCAGAAAAAAACAATTATACTCAAAAAAGCAGCATTCAGTCTTCATTTTAACTACACTCCGTCTCTCCGTAGTACAATGGTTAGTCAGTGAGGTTACGACATTAGCTCTCCCAGTGGTACAGTGGTAAGTCAGTGAGGTTGCGACATTAGCTCTCCCAGTGGTACAGCGGTAAGTCAGTGAGGTTACGACATTAGCTCTCCCAGTGGTAGAGTGGTAAGTCAGTGAGGTTGAGACATTAGCTCTCCCAGTGGTACAGTGGTATGTCTGAGGACTTAAACTGCTACAAACCGGGTTTAGATACCCGTGGTGGGAAGAAAACGGATATCTCGTTGGGTAGCTTTGTGATTAAAAATAAACAAATCAATAACTTTAGTTCTGGATCAGCAAGCCCTAGTTTAAAATGCAATGTTTAACATTCACATTAAATTTGGACTAACACGTTTTTGTTATTAACAACAGAGTTTGAAGAATACAAGTTTTCAGCAACAGCTAAACGTGCTAGTATCGGTAAATCCATGTTTGAAATGACAGATCTTATCTATATCATCTCAAGTCGTCATTCAAAAAAAATGTGAAGCGGGCCAGATGAAAAAAACAGGTGATGAAAGTGCACGTTAAACAAAGTCATAGAAATAAACTAGAAACCTTACAATCAGCGCTTTCGAAAGGTGGGCTTTTCTTCTTCAGGGTTTTCTAGTTTGCCCCTGAATAAAAAAAAGTCCACCTTTCGAAAGTGCTTGGGTTATAGAGCTTCTATTTCATTTCTATTAATACTTCTTGAATCTACGCGGTTTTATAAAATCATAATTTGCTTTGAATAGACATTCTTAAATTCGTACTTAAACAACACCAAAAGACGAACTTATAAGTGACGTCCTCGCATTTTTTCAGAAAAACAACAAAAACAAAAAACAGCTTCAAACCAGTGTTGTGGTAAAAAACAAAACAGATAAACTTACCGTATTGGTTGGTGAGGTCCAGTTATGCGTAGTGACGTGGTAGACACTAAAAATGAGGTGAGATGGTTCAACTAGCAGTTTGTGAATGCCATATTTTCTGCTTTAAAGCCACGTTCAATCCCATTCTGTGTCATCCTGTCAAGAGATTTTTCATCAAAGCAGCCAATAAATGTATTCGTTGCGGTAAAAATTAGGCTTAAGTAAGATTCTTGAAATAGAGAGCAAGACTGATTCGGATTAGGAAAAGCTTAATAACTATTTCATTTTTATTAGTTCTATTTTATTTTTTTTGGAAAGCATAATAATAACAGCGGTTTCAGTTATTATCATCATGACATAGCGCCCTCTTACGTTACAACCATGGAACTGTGTACCCCTTGTTTAAAACATTTCTACGATGATGAAAACAACTGAAAATGCACTTAAATACGTGTATTATTTTAAATGGAGTGTGTGTTTCTTATAGCAAACCCACAGTGTGCTATCTGCTGAGGCCACTAAGGGAAATCGAACCCCTAATTGTAGGGGTGGAAGTCAGTAGACTTACCGCTGTACCAGCGAAAGACTGGTTTAAAGGAAATTAATGTATGTAAGTAATTTACAAATTTGATATAAACATGTAATTCGAGCATCAGAATATTTTGTCACGCACGTAATTTAGGTCGACAATGATTGAGTTGTCTAAAAGACGATACTTGAAGTGAAGGCATTAACCTGTTGACTGCCAAGTATTTCAGCTGCTACAACACAATTTTAATGCTTCTTCATTTTGTAACGTTTTCGTGACTCCATTTTGGATCGAAAGTGAAACATTTTGTAAGTAGGCCAAATGCATGTATGGTGCTGACATCTAGCGTTGAAATAAGGTATTATTGAGAACGAATTAACTCGTCTGTGGCACTGTGTTACCGATCGGCTTGAACGAGTTATCTCGTCTACGGCACTGAACAGGTTAAACAGGATTTCTCAAACTGGGACTCGTGAGGGTAGTCTAGGAGGTCCACGAGTCATGTCCGAAATTTCATGAGCACATATATTATTAATGTTATTTACAAAATAAAATGTTTCTCGTAAAATTAAATTGAATTAAATTATTTAACTTTGAAATACAGCTTCACGTGTTTACGAAATCTTTCTCTAATACGAAAACCATCGATAAGATTTGGGCGTCGGCGAAAAACGTTTAAATTAAAATGGGTTCTAAGTGGATAGCAAAGTTTCAGATCCGCTTCCTTAAAAGTAAAAACGATGAATATCTTCAACTGCTACCGTTTTGTTTGAGTTAATAACTGCTAAATATTGGTTTTAATATTTAAATGTTTGTTTGTAATTGTTGCTACACAATGGACTGTCTGTGCTCTTTGGGTATCAAAACCCGAATCTAGCTTTGTACGTCAGCAGATATACCGCAGTGCCACTGGGGAGGGAGCTAATATTTAAATTTTTTGTCTGTTTTTTTTTTTTAATTTCGCGCAAATGTACACGAGGAATATCTACGCTAGCCGTCTCTAATTTAGCAGTGTAAGACTAGAGGGAAGGCGGCTATTCACCACCATCCACCGCCAGCTTTTGGGCTACTCTTTTACCAAAAAATAGTGGGATTGATTACCACATAATAACACCCCTACAGCTGAAAGAGCGAGCATGTTTGGCGTGACGGAGATTCGATTTAAAGACCATCAGATTGCGAGTCGAACATCTTAACCACCTGGCCATGCCCAATGTTTAGAGCTCTCTACTAGCAACCTGCGGGTCGCGAAACCAAATCCCACCATCAAACATGCCTTTTTAGCGTGTATGTTTGCGTGAAATTCAAAAAAAACAAAGAAACCATTGCTGTTCAACTGTTTTCTTGGGCTACCCTTTTACCAACGAATAGTGGGATTGACTGTTGATTTATAATGCCCCCACGGCTGAACAGGCGAGTGTGTTTGGTGTGACAGGGATTCGAACCTGCAACCCTCAGTTTACAAGTTGAGTGCCCTAACCACCTGAAAATGCAAAGATTATTTATGTATAAATTATGTTTTGCAGTGATTTAATGAATTCTTCTGAAGTATTAATCATTACCTCTGTCTTAAATACAAAACTTTGTGTGTGTTTTTACACTTATAAAAGAGGCGGTACTTATATTACGATTCATCGACAACTTTATAGTTTGCTCTCTCTATGAAACTGTTTTTATCTCGTAATACTACTCTTGAAATAAGCGCTTGTACTGACAAACTTCAGTTCTTTTCCTTTGGAAAGCAGCTCCATACCAAGTAGTTTTCATTTCACTCCATTATATTTTGAAGTCAACATCGTTTAGTTATAATTATAAAGCCTTTACATCTTCAGATGACATTCGGCGTGTTAGGCGTCAATTTTTTTGCATTTTTTTAAACATTTTTTTCTCTGTTTTCCAATTACGAAAGAGAGTTTAAAAAACCCCATCAAAGACGTATACATACTGGGGTAACCTTTAGCTTGAATAATAAATAAATCTCTTCAGGGTCGAATTTTTTCGTGTTTTCTTTTCGTATATTTTTTTTTCTCTTTTCCAGTTACGAAAGAGTTATAAAAAACAAAGAAACTTCAAGGCTGTATAAATAGTTTGTTGAACTTTCTCTCGAATAATAATACAGTGAAATTGGATAACATAGTGAGAGCGTAAAACTTTTAAAATGTTGAATAAACATTGTGAAAGAAACATTAAACAAGTTAGTTTACAAAGAAAATTATTAAGTGTTCTATCACAAGATAGAATCGTTAAACAAGTACAAAGACGAAACTTATATTAGTTCTAACCTTTACATTTAAGTTTCTTATAACATCCAGTAAATAGGTTTATAGAGATGATTTATTATGGGTCATAATTTTTACGTTAAAAGCATCTATTTACATTCAAGATTGTTTTGTTGTTAAATCATATAACAATTTGTAACTTACATTTAACAGACCGTTTACTGGACATATACGGAAGCATACATTATTTAGTTAGCTTAAAAACATGCTTAATTACAAACTTATAGCAATTTTGTCACTTTTACGTAATTGACTACTACGAGTCTGAGTGTCTGATAAATAAATAAAACAAACACAAATAGACTTTTAGTGTAACATGTGAGATTAAACACTGTTGTTCTCCAATATTGGCAAGGTTTCCTTGTAAAGTGCTGCAGAAGACAGAGTCTAACGGTAGGCCAATGAGAAGTTTATTGGCTCACAGTGCTAAAGTCTGGGATTCGATTTCCCACGGTGAAGAGAGTGCGGATAGCTCATTGTGTAGCTATGGCCTAAAACAAGTGAACGAAACGCGAAAGGCGTTTTACAACGTAATAAAGGCGAAGCCTATTTGAAACTGTTAAACACCAGTTTAGACCTTACCGCATTTAACAACACTAGCATATCATTGTGATCTTAACAATTGTAGAATATTGTGAAAGTTTCATTTTTCTTTCTGTCATATTAGCAACATCTGACAACTAAAAACTGGGCTGACACCGATAACTTGACTGTGCTGTCTAATTGATACCAGTATAATGTAGGTCGGTATGAAGGATACATTGCGTTAATTGCACATAAGGGAATATGAATTGCGTTTGGAAACCGTTAAAGAACCTGTTTCATTTAACAAAATGAGCTGCATTTTATAACAAAAGAAATGTGAAAATAGAAATAAAAACCATAATTTTAAAATATACCGTTTTTTTTCTGAACTAAATGTATAGTTTAATTCTTTTAAACTTTCTGTGACTGTTAAGATACTTCATAGTTCTTGTTCTGTATTGTTCTGTACTTAGCTTTCAGATAATTATACTCGTAGTTTTCTAGCTAAACTTATGATACTTGTGGTTTTAGCTCTGTGGTTAAACTTAAGGTACTTAAAGTTATAGTTCTACACCTAAACTTTAGGTACTTATACGTTTAATTCTGTGACTCAACTTAAGATAGTTTTTAGTTCTGTTGCTAAATTTAATACACTTATAATTCTAGTTCTATACTTAAACTTGATATTGAAATGTTTATAGAACATACGCTTTTCGTGTTTAAAATTCACAAATGAGGTCGGAGAGGGATCGGGGGGATCGCCATTGGTGCTTAATTTTATATCGTTGTTTTCTGTTGTTGTTTGTTTTTTTTGCTTCAATACTTAACATAATAAATAGGGTAACAACTAAATTGAGCAGTTTTACTGATCTATAAGTTTAGTGTGCATTTCTTTGTAATGATAACTTGGAGCTCCACCTATTCCAACACTTGGAATCTACCCCGCTGGTTCAGCGGTAAGTCTAAACGTACTCCTGTAAAAAAGGGAAAATAAAATGTTTAACCCAGAATGCTCTCAGCGGTAACTTTGAAGACATAATTATTAAATGTATCTTCGACATCACTGGTCGACACAGCACTTATAGTCCATTGTGTAGCTTTGGATAACAACAAACAATTAACTCAGAACTTAGCAGTATAGTTGTATGAACACTTTCTTTTACGTCACTGAGAAGTGTTTAGTAACTTTTGATATTTTCTTTTTCATCTGGTAATAAATGGTTGCTCTTTCCTTCACATTGCACTTTTACTAACCTCACTATTACTGTCGGGATCATTATTACTCATGCGTTTATTTTACTTCTGGTAATAAATATTATTTTTACACAATTACCAATGTCATTCTTATTATTGAAAACATTATTAATAACACATTTAGTTTTCTTCTGATAAGAAATAATATTTATTTTTCACTTCCCCCACCTTCATTTTGCGTGCGTTTTCATTTAACAAAGCTACCTCAGGCTATCTGTAGAGTCTACCGGGGGTGAATCGAACCCATGATTTAGGCATTGTAAATCCCTAGACTTATCGCTGTACTAACGGGGGACATTTTTATTTTACACTATTATCAGTCTCACTATTATTATCGAAGTCATTATTACTAACATATTTTTATTCTGGTAGCAATTAGAGAGGCAAGATTAAGAAACCGTGCTTTCAGATCCTCTGTAACATTGTATACAATACCTTATGAAGAATTATTTAGTAAAATATCTACTTGAGTGTTGGGTTTATGCTAATTAAGTATATGTGCTTGTAATTTGTAAACAAGCATTCGTGACTAAAGGTCTTTGGTTTTATATATGAAGGAAATCGCCTTCAATATTCCAGTTTTGTAAATGTAAGGTCGTTCTCACGCATGTGAACAGAATTAAAAAAAAATCAAGGAATCAGTGAAGGAAAAACGTTTCAAAGCAAGAAATGATACTGCCAAACGAGTTTATATTAGCAGTCTTTTCTACGCAAACGAAAGGGTTAAATAAACAAACTGCACTGAATGAATAGCGAACGAAAACGTTTATTTTGTTTGCATTTTATTATAACTGCAATGATGAGTCAAGCCGTAGTTTGCATTTCAGTAATGGTCAGTATATGACCTTGTGGTTGGTGCTTTAGATTCGTGCCTAGTCGATCTATTTTCGAGTAAGACACTTTCATATGAGGATTAACCAATGTGCACTTTGTGCAATTGCACAAGGTCGCCAAATACGGAAAAAAAAAAAAAAACACTCAACGAAATTCGATAAATAGGTTTAGGTGACGATCATAACCTGCCTAAAATAACTTAAATGTAATTCGCTCATGTATGTGTTATAACGACCTCAAT
This sequence comes from Tachypleus tridentatus, assembly GCF_004210375.1. Taxonomy (NCBI): domain Eukaryota; kingdom Metazoa; phylum Arthropoda; class Merostomata; order Xiphosura; family Limulidae; genus Tachypleus; species Tachypleus tridentatus. The sequence goes on along the minus strand of NC_134826.1, from coordinate 43,769,420 downwards.
GCTTTCTGTAGCTAACCAATAACTTATTGGAGCAGAGTACAAAGAACTTTTAATACTTATATTTGACATTAAATTAGTAAAGAAAGTTTTTTTGCTTCTTTGTTTTGAATTTCGTGCAAAGCTATACGAGGGCTATCTGCACTAGCAGTTCCTAATTTAGCAGCGTAACACTAGAGGGAATGCAGCTAGTCATCACCACCCACCGCCAAGACTTGGGCTACTCTTTTACCAACGAATAGTGGGATTGTCCATCTCATTATAATGCCCCCACGGCTGAAAGGGAGAGCATGTTTGGTGTGAAGGGAATTCGAACCCGCGACCCTCGGATTGCGAGTCGAGCGCCTTATCCACCTGGTCATGCCGTGCCGTTATTAAAGTAAGAACACAATGTCTTTGTATTATCAAAGACGTCCTTGTGTTTTGTGTTGAGAGAGATATAAGTCTTTTATTAACATTACTAACAATCTAGAGAGTTCTGATATTTATAGGCAATATATATCAAACATGATCTGTTAGGTAATATACATCACATGATCTGTTTGATTTCAGGAAGGAAAGGCAAATTTGTTCACAGTGCACAAGACCCCAAAATTCTTTGATCCAGCACAGGATATTTTATTCTGTAGTTAATTTGGTTCGCATAGTTGTCAAATGGATATAAACTAATAACTAGGAGTTAAACTGCGATCAAATAGAATCTCGTGCGTAAAAACTGTTTTATTTTTATCCTTTTGTGTCACTGGAACCGGCGTTTAAACATCATTGGAATCAGCTTAGCGTTACACTAATAGTTAATTTCTCAGAAGTATCTTTTTGTGCTTATTTACATGAATGATAATTTTATAGCTATGTTAGAAACTGGAACTTTAATATCGTGGATGTAAATACTAAAGATGTAACAGGAAATCACGCCTCTATAATAAAATACATAAATCAACCATATACGCATCACTATAACGTTGTTTTTGTCTTGTTGTTGTTGGGCTTGTTCTTTTAAAATATTTGATAAAAATAGAGATAAGTCCAGTTGGTGTAACGATAAAAAACTAGGTCTATTTCTTCCTTAACGCTTTACAAGCCTGACGCCGTTGTACTTTCAGACCTAAGTTTACAAATGACGTACTCACGGAAATGCCTCGCTAATGGCATTACAAGTAACGTAAAAATAATTATTTATGTCACTTCACTGATAATCGATCTCATAGCTGAATATACGCGATAACTAATACTGATACAAACATTTTTTTAGATGTTTTCTTGACGTCATTTAGAACGTTCTGGGCCTACTCCCACAAATTTACTTGATCTTAATGTCATGTATCCTTTAGTTAACATTCGATTTAAAAAAATGAAAATATTCCCACACCAGTATCATTCTAAAAACTGTTGGAGGAAACGGCTAAACAAGTTTTTATATAGATTTGGGTATAAAATGTTTTTCAAGTTAAGCTTGAATAAGACATAGTAGTAATCGGGCAGTGATTTGTGAAAGCTGTGGATCTTGAAAGCTATTCTTACACGCCTCAGATATGTTAATTTTTATTTATTTTTTCTTTTAATACCCAGGAGGGTCAGGTGCACGAGACCTCTTCCTCCATCCCTAACTTTGATGTCGTCTACTCTTTGGAGTGTGTTATTAGATAGAACTTTAGGCCAGAGTATTACGCCGTACTTAGGCCTTTTTCAGGGCAATGTCCATGTATAGTCTTGATTTGCCCCATTTTTTTATTTAAAGTTTTTTTCAATATTTCTCTTCGTTTTCTTGTGCTTTTCTCTTCATTTGTATATATCTTTTTTTTTCATATATATGAAATACCAATTTAAAAAATAAATAAATAAAAATTAAGTAAGGTACAATAAAATAATACTAGTTTTAAGCGTCTAGTTACTCTAGTACGTGGTGGCCAGCTTGTTTTATATTTCTTAAATATATATTTATAGGAGAGAGGTATAGAGGACTATGTTCATTATGCACGTAGTATCTGTCGAGATCACACATTTAGTCATTTTTATACCAATTCTTATTAAAATAGTTTAGTGCATTATGCAAGAGTCTTACAGATATTGTTTCTATGTTTGCATACTTGTGTATGAATGTGGATGAAGTGCTGCGTGGTACTTTATAAGCTGAACTTAAAACTACGCCTCACATATTGAATACAGAACGCTTGTTTTTTAATTTCGCGCAAAAATACACGAAGGCTATCTGCGCTAGCCGTCCCTAATTTTGCAGTTACGACTAGAAGAAAGGCAGCTAGTCATCACCACCCACCGCCAACTCTTGGGCTACTTTTTTACCAACGAATAGTGAGATTGAACGTCAGATTATAACTTCCCCACGGGTGAAAGGGCGAGCAAATTAAAAAAAGTGTAAAGAAAATAAATAATAACGTATGCCGTCTATGTAACTTTTATCACAGGTTTTGAGGCTTATTGATTTTTAATACTTCGCCAGGATTTGCCGTTTGAACCACAACGTTTTTTGCTTTGTATACTGTGAATGTATATATATATATATATATGTATATATGTATGTATAGTGTTTTGGATTTTTTTTCTCTTTCTCACTGTCCAAGCTAACTAACAAGTTTTCGTATTGAATAAAAAGTTTCTTTGGGCATTAATCTGTAAGAAGTAAAAGATAGGTTTTTAATTTCAAATGGCCAAATCAAGACAAATATATGTAAAATACATCTCAGTTTACGAGATTTGTATCGAATATTTTAGGCCTATTCGTTATAATAATGTGTAGCATTATATTGTACCATTTAACAATGGAGATTTTTGGTAACAGTGTTGTAATGTTTATTAATTGGAACAGTTGGTAACACTGGAACGGTTTGTATGCTAAGGCTGCTTTGTTCACCATTAACATAAATCATCTCTCTAAAAACCATGGCAGAAGTACCCCATTACACGTCACAATGTTACAACGTCAACACTGCCTAATATACGACAAAATTGAATGAAAAAAATTTGTTTAAAAAGAATGTTTAATAAAAAGATTAAAAGAAATATTTAGTCACAGAAAAGCTATAGTTAACAGTTTATGTCTTTTGTCACAACACCAATCATGCTCGTCTTTTCAGCCGTGGGACGTTATAATGTGATGGTCAATCCCACTATTCGTTGATAAAAGAGTAGCCCAAGAGTTGGCGGTGAGTCGTGATGACTAGCTGCCTTCCCTCTAGTCTTAAGCTGCTAAATTAGGGACGGCTAGCGCAGATAGCCCTCGAGTAGCTTTACACGAAATTCAGAAAAACAAACAAACAAACTTTTGTCACAAAGACGGTTCATCCCTGGTAAAGTATTTATTTATGATAAATTGATTTTCTCTTTTTATGGAACCGTTTCATCATAAATGAGAAATGACCCATGACAGAACTATTTATTTACAGGAAAAGTATGGTGAAAAATAAAATTATTGGACACAAGAAAGATAAACTGTTTTATTAATATTTCGGAATAGTAGAGATACAGTTAATAACAGAAGCATGACCCAGCAGGACAAATTTAAAAATAGATATTTAACACCAGAGACGACAATATTCAAAATGTTGTTTTATAGAGGTCGCTGTGACTATGTAGTTATAATTTAATCATCTGGTACCGTAAATATGATACAACTTGTTCAACAAATATATTATATTATAATAATAACATGCATCCCATTTTACGAAAAGTATTTATCTTTTCAAATATCACTTTCATTATCTCTCTTTTTGTTTTTTTTTAGACAACATCACTTGCCCTAAATTAAACTTAAGAAAACGCAAACCTTGAATATTCGAACTTGAAAATACTTTGGGTTACGAAACTTGGGAAATTAGACTTTATCGATTTTTCTCACAAATGTTTCAGTTGTGAACGAAAATGAAAAGAAAAGAACTGTGATGAAAGTATAACGTCTCACCTGTGACATTTTCGTCATTGCAAGTGAGTGAAACACAAGAATGTCACACAACAAGGGGGGATTAAATATCGCCCCAAGTAGTTACTATTATAGCGTGCAGGTAGCAGTCTTACTTCGGATTGGGTGAGTAACTAGGTATCCCTCCGCGTTTCTGACCTATATACCCACTTGTCAGTTTCGTTATGTTGTGATAGCAACGTACAGGTGCTATAGAGCAGTAGGACTTCTATCGATTCTAGCTTGTCAAGACCAGGTAAGCTGAGCTTTCCTTACCATTTTATGCTTTTCTACGTCCCTAAAGATAGACATATTGGGGCTACGGTTTTAAAATTTTCGACTCTTTTGTTTTTGAATACCACCAAAATGTCTCTCGTAATTCTCTGTGAAATATTGTAATCGGAATTAACATAAGAGAAAAGCTACTTCATCGTAAAATAAGTTTTTAAAACACTATATAACACTAATAATTAGGTTTCGATACTCACAGTGGGCAGAACACATGTAGTCCATTGTACGATTTGGCACTTAACAACAAACAAACAATGCTGTGTGATATATATAACTTACAGACACCGTGTAGATACGTGACAATTTTAACCTTACAACAAGCACGAGCCAGAAACTATTGTTATAGGAGAAGACCTTAATTTCATCTAACTCATGTTAGGTTTATAAGAAGCGTTGTCGTTGTTTTATGTTTGTTTATAGTGAATTGGATATTTTTCAGCAAATTCTCATGCTATCACTTTCGTTAGTGACTAAGTGAAACTCATCTGATGAAGGGCTCGAAAAGTTATTTAGTAACTATCTTATAAATTATCTTCTATGCAGTGTTACCATTTTTTCAATCTTACAATATAATACTGATCTCCCTTCCATTGGGAGGAGTCTTATCAGAACTGTAAATCATTATATGTATACATATATAACAGAAAGATAAAACATTTGAAAGTAACTGTGAAACTGCTGGTTTATTATTGACGCATTTCATAAGTACTAAATAATGGTGAGTCATTGGAAATAATTCAGTAAGATGCCCTATATTACAAGGTAAAAATCGGGTTAACTTAACACACATAACTTGGCATCTATCTCCTCCTAGCTTTTGACGGTGCCCGTTCCATCTCGATGACCCAAGCATATCATATCTGTGGTTCATGAATTCTTGTTTTCAGGGTCCGAGATATACATATATATATGTGTGTGTGTGTATACCAAGGTCCAAAAGTCGTAAATATCCTAACTGGTCCGCATCAAGAACATGTATGCTAATTCCATTTTATTATTTGTAGATATGAATCCTTTTAAAGTAATACACAATTGCAAATATGTATGTGGATATGTATGTACCAATAAACAAAACTTTCAGTTGAAATAGCTTCTGATTACATCATTCTTAGGGTATATACATAATCTTATTTTATATACTCTAATATTGTATTTTAATACTATGCAAAAGGTATTTTTCAATTAACTTGGTAATATTCGTCACATTTCGTTTGGGTCGATCTAACCATTCCTATGTTTCAGGAGTCTTCTTTTGATTTACTACATCATTAGGATTTTTCATAATATTTAATGAAATTGGTCAAGGATCCCTAATTTACCTGGGGCTCCATCTGTGAGATTTCAATAAAGAAGATACTTTCACAATACGAAAATTCAACAATGGTTTTAAAAGGTACAACAATATACATTTGATGGCAAAGTAAGATAGGAAAAATTCTTAAATTTTTAATTGGTTATTTTTGGCCGATTATGTTGTTATTTTTGTTTTATTTATTTTTGCTGTTTTAATCGGCCTATAAGCCCGCTTAGCTGATGAGGACCGACTGAACGACGTGAATTGTGGACCTTGGTATATATGTATATATATATATACACCAACACAAACTTGTTGGTTTATCCGGTCCTAACATGATTTTAATATTATTATTTTTTTTAGAATAAAGTGTGATAGATAGCTGACCAGCTCTGTTCCTTGAAAACCTGTGGCATTGTTTCACGTTACAAAAAAAAAAAAAAAGGGAACGTAAGATTTCTCGCTGATACTCAGAAATAAAACTTCATTAGAGTATTGAGATATTACTGTATTTATTATTACTAATAATACACTAATAAGACGGAATCGATATTTCAGGTTAGCTTAAGAAAACTAAATATTTAAAAAAGTACAGTATTACAGGAGGGGTATCTGTGAATTCGAATAAATAAGTGAATATCTTTATATATGTATATGTGTTTTTCTTATAGCAAAGGTAGATGGGGCTATCTGCTGAGACCATCTAGGGGAATCAAACGCCTGATTTTAGCGTTGTAAATCCGAAGAATTACCGTTGTATCAGCGGGGGCTACGCGTATGTGTATAAACATATTATATATCTCAAAACCGCGCAAAGGCAAAAACATGTTGAAAAGAAAAAAGTCAAACCCATGTATTACAAACACGATTGAAACGAGTTGAATACGTTTGAAGTAACTAGAGAACCTGGGTCAGGTGCTTGAACCCATAATGTCCTTAACTAAACTGCACTTTTACCGTCTGTAGTGGCCTGGCATGGCCAAGCGCGTAAGGCGTGCGACTCGTAATCCGAGGGTCGCGGGTTCGCGCACGCGTCGCGCCAAACATGCTCGCTCTCCCAGCCGTGGGGCGTTATAATGTGACGGTCAATCCCACTATTCGTTGGTAAAAGAGTAGCCCAAGAGTTGGCGGTGGGTGGTGATGACTAGCTGCCTTCCCTCTAGTCTTACACTGCTAAATTAGGGACGGCTAGCACAGATAGCCCTCGAGTAGCTTTGTGCGAAATTCCAAAAACCAAACCAAACCGTCTGTAGTCAATAGTGGGAAGGTAGTTGCCTAATAGTAAAGTGAAATAAAGCATGAAAAAAACATAGGTAATTTTAAATAATTTGAAATAGCAATGAATTGATGTACAAGATACAAAAACTGAAATAAATGAAAAAATATACTAAAGGTGACTACGAGTAAATAAATAAAAAAATTTTTTTAAAGTTAAGCACAAAGCTTCACAATGGGTTATCTGTGTTCTGCCCACCACGGTTATAGAAACTCGGTTTTACTAGTATAAGTCAGCAGAACTATCATTGTACCAGTGAAGGGCAATAAAAAAAATTGTTCCACAACTATAAATAATCAAAATCAGTTTAGTTCCCTCTCTTGAATGCGAAGTTAAAAGAAGGACGTCCAAGAGGTGTGAATTCGACAATTACCATGGGAAGAAGTTTTTTTACCAGGAGAATTAATAGATTGAAGTTATGTTCAGCCACCTAGAACAGTGGTTCCCAACCAGGGGTGCGAGATAATATTTGTTTTGGCCACCTTCATCTTTATTCTTAAATAAATAATTGCTGTGAGGGGTGAGAGAACATATTAATTTTTTTTTAGGTGTGCGTGGAATAAAAAAGGTTAGGAACCACTGACCTAGAAGATGACCTTTCCTGTTCAATTTTATCTGCATTAGAAAGTGAAATAAATACTTTTAAGACAAATAAAAGTTTGTTTAAAGTTAAGCACAAAGCTACACAATGGGTTATCTCACTATGGGTATGGAAACCATGTTTCTAATGTTGCAAGTCCACAGACATACCACTGGGTAAGGGGAACGACAAATAGAAGAAGTGAACAACATACCTGTTCTTAAATCTTTAGAACTGAGATACTTAAATCAAAAGGTAATACAAGACTTGAAGCTGGAGTCGCGTAATAACATGTCCAAAACGTCCTTGAATGTGACCAATGCCATTAAAGGTAACAGAAGTCAACAAGGTCAAGAGAACAACAGTTATCTTTACAGATAAAAATGGCACATTTGAGAATAGAATTGGAACCATATTTATTTAGTGTCATGTTATATTTATTGAAAAACTATCTATATAGTTTGATTATAGTGAGAAAGTCATAACCGTTAGATTGAGTTTTCCAATTAACAGTTTAGTGTGGAATAAAATATAGTTAATTTATTACAAATTAACACGAGTCTCTACAGTTTTGAGATAACTACATATTTGATTAAGGCATAGTTAGGCAGAGAATGAAGATCGTATACGTAGAGGTCTTACAACTGTTTCAATACTCGTGGCCTGGCAGAACACAGTTATACCACTGTGTAGCTTTCTGCTTAATCTACAAACAAACAAACATATCAATTTGAAGTCGTTTCTTCTATCATAAATATGTGAATTCAAACTGTCATAAGTAAATGAGATATTCAAATCAAGGAAATGGCATAAAATTGTCGTTCCATTGGTGATTTCCAGTTCCATATAACTGTTGGAGATCACCAGTGTTTCGCTAGCAAAGTAACTCCATGTTGATCCAGATTTGGTGATCTACTTACAGTCACTGCGTAGTTGGAATTTACCGGAATTTCTATTTGTTGTTTATAAATATTGGGGTTAAATTCAATCTGGTTATTAAACATACAGTGTGGTTTGGTTTGAATTTTGCGCAAAGCTACTCGAGGGCTATCTGTGTTAGCCGTCCCTAATTTAGCAGTGTAAGACTAGAGGGAAGGCAGCTAGTCATCACCACCCACCGCCAACTCTTGGGCTACTCTTTTACCAACGAATAGTGGTATTAACCATAACGTAATAACGCCCCCACGGCTGAAAGAGCGAGCGTGTTTGGTGTGACGGGGATTCGAACCCGCGTTCCTCAGATTACTAGTCGAGTGCCTTAACCACCTGGCCATGCCGGGCCGTTGAGGCGTGAATATATATGTTCGTACTGTATGTTTAGGGGCCGGCATGGCCAGGTGGTTAAGACACTCGACTCGTAACCTGAGAGTCACGGATTCGAATCCCCGTCACATCAAACATGCTCGCCATTTCAGCCGTGAGGGCGTTAAAATGTGACAGTCAATCCCACTATTCGTTGGTAAAAGAATAGCCCAAGAGTTGGCGGTGGGTGGTGATGACTAGCTGCCTTTCCTCTAGTTTTACACTGCTAAATTAGGGACGGCTAGCGCAGATAGCCCTCGAGTAGCTTTGCGCGAAATTCAAAAACAAAAACAATTCTCTAGAACTGTTTGGCATGGCTCGTTTGTTTTGTTTTTTTCCTTATTTTATTATCGAATCGTGTTTCGTTTTCATTAAAAACTGAATTGAATTACAAATGCAATACGGTTTCTGTGACTGTGTTACAGTTATGTAGTGTTACACACGACGTTTAAATTTATTGATCGTCGTTGTTGGAATGAAAATCGAGGAGGCGATTTTTAGTACGTCATGTACTAGACGAGAGATTCTATTCGTTCCTGGAAATGGATGTTTATGTTTTTTTTTCTAGGTTATGATCGAGACAGAATGCACTCTTGACACCAGTCCACGGTCGTTACAACATTGTTTGTTACCGGTTTAGTAACTAATTTCTTGCCCTTCTAAAGCAGCAGAGCAGAGCTTCTGTTTATTTTTTCTTTTAAAATGTCCTATTTTTAGCGCCATTTTGTTTTCTATACATAAACTCACCCTTAGTTTTGGAGGTATTTCTGGTTGAATGCTTTAAGATTTGTTAGTACCAGTATATTAAATATAGTTCCATCTTGTCCTGGATGCAGCTGTATGATTACTTTCGATGGAACTAGGTGTCACTACTGAAACTTTCCCTTCACGATGTTACCTGGAACGATATCCTTTGAAGTTAATTCGTCTGAACGTCAAAACCGTTCTGTAGTTTCCCTGAACACTTGCGAGAAATAATTTATAATAATTACTCAGCAAATTACTTTTCTGCATTTGAACAAGTAGAGCAAAAATGTTTAATGAACATCTGATTATCGCTTTAATGATTAGCTATTTTAGATATCTTCGCGAGCGCGCGCGCGTGGGGGGGGGCAACATTCTTCAATCATGATATTTTTAAAACTTCTTGCGTTGTTTGAAAAATTTTAACAGTTACTAAATAAAATGTTAAAATATATGTAATTAATTGTTGAACATCGACTTTTGAATACTTGTTGTTGTTGTTTTGAATTAAGCACAAAACTACACAATGGGTTATCTGTGCTCTGCCCACCACGAGTATCGAAACCCGGTTTTTAGTGTTGTAAGTCCCCAGACGTACCGCTGAGCCACTGGGGGGCCTTTTGAATACTATACGTTTCATATTTCTTACTTCTAAGAATTATCTGCACACATCTCCGATCGTTAGTTTATCTTAGGTGCAAATCTGCTCAATGGGCCATCATCTAGATTGTGCTCACTTCAGGGATTTAGCCCTGAATTTTATTCGATATAAGCCTCTAAGTTTGCCTAAGGGTGGTTTAATTATGAGGTAATCTGTATTATTGTAAGTACTGAAATAAAAGCTAACAGAATTACAACAAATTAATTCTTCCTATTATTCAACGTATCGGTGCTCAACAAGTTATGAACACAAATGTATATTTTTTTCACTAAATTTGCGCACTTTGGTACAAAGCAAACATTAGGCCCAGCCAGTTCTGGATTAAAGAAATATTATCGAGTTGGACCGGTACTGGGAAATTCCGTGTATCACCAATAACCTTGAACAAGGAAAACCCAAGTTACAAAACCTGGTTTCTTAAAGTGGCGCACTCTAGCTTACAGGCGTGTTATTTTTCACGTCCATTATATTCATCATACAGCAGCCCAGTTGGTGGTCAGCAATCAGTATACGGACTTGAACGCTAAAATGCGGTGATTCGACTCTCCCTGGTAAATAAAGAGCAGATATAGATAGCCCAGCTTTGCTTTGAAACGAACAATCAAATAAAGTGTATTGTATTAATATCGTTATTTAGAATTAAAGATACAATTTAGATTATCCAGTGTACATGTTATTTGAAAGATACTGTTTTACCAATAATCGAAATTGCGTACCTTGGTAATAACAGATAGAATCTCATACTTTTTTCTCGCCAACATAAACACATTTAATTTTGGTAATAATAAGATGAAAAATACAATTTACTTATGAAATAATAACAGTTATTTTGTTTAGTATTCATCAGGCAAAAAAAAGAAATGAAAAAAACCTCATTCGGGATGACGAGAAACCCACTCGAAGTAAAAATGTATTCTTAAGACGGCTGGTATGGGTATTAGAACTTTAATAAAAAAGTATAGAACAACGTTCGACCTTCTTAGGTCATCTTCAGGTTGACTAAGGTGACCTAAGAAGGTCGAAACGTACTATACTTTATTTTAATTACACTGCTAATACCCATACCAGTTGTTTTATGAATACAAAAACCTCATTGATCGAGCATAATCATGTATATTTATTCAATACATGACCAGCGTTAAAATAAAAATGGCGCCCATTTCTCGGTAGCCTCTTTCTGCCTCGAGCGCCAGTTAAGCTATTACAGACTATGAATCAATATGTTCTGAGTACCGGGACATATTTTTTAAGGTGGCACTAGTATCGAGATATATTTTTTGAAGCGACACCAGTGTCGGAACTTATTTTTTCAGGTGGCACTAATACCAGGACTTATTTTTTAAGGTGGCACTAGTAATAGGACTCATTTTTTAAGGTGGCACTAGTACCAGGACTCATTTTTTAAGGTGGCACTAGTACCAGGACTCATTTTTTAAGGTGGCACTAGTACCAGGACTCATTTTTTAAGGTGGCACTAGTACCAGGACTTATTTTTTAAGGTGGCACTAGTACCAGGACTTATTTTTTAAGATGGCATTGGTACCAGGACTTATTTTTTAAGGTGGCATTGGTACCAGGACTTATTTTTTAAGACGGCATTGGTACCAGGACTCATTTTTTAAGGTGGCACTAGTACCAGGACTCATTTTTTAAGGTGGCACTAGTACCAGGACTCATTTTTTAAGGTGGCACAAGTACCAGGACTTATTTTTTAAGGTGGCACTAGTACCAGGACTTATTTTTTAAGGTGGCACTAGTACCAGGACTTATTTTTTAAGATGGCATTGGTACCAGGACTTATTTTTTAAGGTGGTACTAGTACCAGGACTTATTTTTTAAGGTGGCACTAGTACCAGGACTTATTTTTTAAGGTGGCACTAGTACCAGGACTTATTTTTTCAGGTGGCACTAGTAATAGGACTCATTTTTAAGGTGGCACTAGTACCAGGACTCATTTTTTAAGGTGGCACTAGTACCAGGACTTATTTTTTAAGGTGGCACTAGTACCAGGACTCATTTTTTAAGGTGGCACAAGTACCAGGACTTATTTTTTAAGGTGGCACTAGTACCAGGACTTATTTTTTAAGGTGGCACTAGTACCAGGACTTATTTTTTAAGATGGCATTGGTACCAGGACTTATTTTTTAAGGTGGTACTAGTACCAGGACTTATTGTTTAAGGTGGCACTAGTACCAGGACTCATTTTTTAAGGTGGCACTAGTACCAGGACTTATTTTTTAAGGTGGCACTAGTACCAGGACTCATTTTTTAAGGTAACACTAGTACCAGGACTTATTTTTTAAGGTGGCACTAGTACCAGGACTCATTTTTTAAGGTAACACTAGTACCAGGACTTATTTTTTAATGTGGCATTGGTATCAGGACTCATTTTTTAAGGTGGCACTAGTACCAGGACTCATTTTTTAAGGTGGCACTAGTACCAGGACTTATTTTTTTAAGGTGGCACTAGTACCAGGACTCATTTTTTAAGGTAACACTAGTACCAGGACTTATTTTTTAAGGTGGCATTGGTACCAGGACTCATTTTTTAAGGTAACACTAGTACCAGGACTTATTTTTAAGGTGGCATTGGTACCAGGACTTATTTTTTAAGGTGGTACTAGTACCAGGACTCATTTTTTAAGGTGGCACTAGAACCACTGCTTATATGAGATACTTCGTCGTTATTTATGTTTACACGTAGATTTTTTTTTCCAAAACAGGTGGACCGACATGGCCAGGTGGTTAAGACACTCGACTCGTAATCCGAGAGTCGCGGGTTCGAATCCCCGTCACACCAAATATGCTCGCCTTTTCAACTGTGGGGGCGTTATAACGTGACGGTCAATCCACCTATTCGTTGGTAAAAGAGTAGCCCAAGAGTTGGCGGTGGGTGGTGATGACTAGCTGCCTTCTCTCTAGTCTTACACTGCTAAGTTAGGGACGACTAGCGCAGATGGCCCTCGTGAAGCTTTGCACGAAATTCACAAAACAAACAAACAAGCAGGTCTATTTCACCCAGTTCAGTACCTTCACGAAGTTTTCCCAAGTAATATGGAAATGTATATACATTTGTCCATGCAATCATTCATCTATGTGTATATTTATCTATAAGACATAGTGAGAATGAATATTATATTGTTATTTTAAATTATGTGCCAACTTAGTAAAGACTTTAATAATAAATAAAATTTAAAAACTTTACCAAGATAAAGTTCTTAGCTCGAGTGTTGTTTTTTTTTATCTTCATATGTACACTAGTAATCATGTAGTAAATTTAACAGTTTATTTTGCTTGTCATTACTAATCAACTCAGTGTAGATTTAAGTTTACAGGTCGTGTTACTGTTTATAGAATCTATGACAATTACCTGACTAGAAACGATTACAAGCGCAGATGGCCCTCGTGTAGCTTTGCGCAAAATTCAAACCAAAGTATTAATTCCTCTTAGAATAAATGAATGTCGATTTAGCTATCTGACTAATAAATAATTTTTTTGGACAAAACGAAGCTAAAATACAGGCTTTGTTTGTTTCTTCAAGAAAATAGACATAACGAGGAACAGGTTCGTCAGCTTTAACGTACAGAACACACTGTTTTGTGAGCAACACAAAGATATGATAAAACTTCAGCGTATTTTTATTTATTACGCTCTTACAGAGGCGACGTTAGGCCTAAGAAGACTAATCGATCGTTTATCGGCCCTAGCAACCCATGGGGCCTCCAATTTACTGGGGATTTTGTTTTTATTATTTCCATTACATTCTGGACTTGTGCCTGTTGTAGTGTTGCGTATGTTAAAAAAAAAAAGGATTTTGGGTGAAATCATCTAAAATCGTCTCATTCAGGAACGGATGGACGTTAAGAAATTGCAATATTCACTTCTCAATTGGGCATACTTGCAGTGCGCGTGCATTGATTTGTTGGTAAGTATGGTAAGTACAAACTATGCATGATTTTGAAAGGATACTGGCTCAATGGTATTAGTGTGTAGGTGTGAATTACTTTATAAAATTTGCATTAATATATGCTGTATTGATTGATTTTTCAGTTCATGGAAATCAACTAGTTTGTATTTTCTAAGGTATTGGTGAAATGACTGAAAACATTTTTGCTTTGGGACTTCAGTGAACTAAACGCCCTTGACAGTACTCACAATTAAAAATTTGATAAAGTCATTTCTAATTTAGAAATGATAGACCAGAGGAAAGATAGCTAGTGAACACCACCAGTCCTTGATCTACTCTCATCAGACAGAATAATAATAATTAGCTCTCACTTTTATAACGCACTCATAGCCCCATTTACCTTTCCACTACGCTTCCCTCAGTTCATACACGAGGAAGTCATAGAATGTTCCCGCCATTTTGCCGTACATGATAAACATAAGATATGGATCCACATTACCGAAAACTTCCTGTAGTTAATATAATTAACTCACTTTATTTTTGTCAGTAGAAGAAAGTTGTGTATGATCTGAAGTGGGATAAAAAAAATGAAAATTAAAACAGGAAATAAATTAGCTGCAGACAAAAATCTGGTTTTTGAAACATCATTCAAAATTACAAATTAAAACACTGTATTCAAATATAGTAATAAATTATGTTTACTACATAAACCAACGATCTACTGTTTGTTTTAAAGTTTTTTGTTAGTTTTTTTTTCACTCTATTAAATTCATTAACCATCCAATACCCTCCTACATGTACATTTGCTTTCTCGAACATTAGGAGATGTTTTGAAGACCTTGTTATTAAACGCAAGAAGCAATATATAATTTAATCATATTACTCACTTAGAAACTGCATACTTAAAGCTTATAATAGTTCGAAAGGTACATTTTGTAGTACGACCAACGCAACAAACTTGGAGCTTTGTGTTGTTAACATTTACAGAATCGAATATAAGCCAGGTAATATAGGGATACAGCCCTAACTGTAAAATAGAGTAGTCGGTGTTGTTGCGTGTCGGTTTAACAGTTCATATCTGTGTTATCGTGTGCTCTTTCTTTGCTTAAACTTCTTCCCGTTTCACACTAATGAAATGGATCCAGATAAGACGGAAATATTCACGAAATCCAAATTATATGATCGTATTCGAGTCCTACTTAGAGTTTCGTTATATTTTTGTATTATAATACCGTTTCACTTCTGTATAAAACTGATCCATTAACTCTGATTTAAACTTAGTTTTCTTAAGTTTCAACTGTTTGTCGTGCAATCGTTTTAAGTTGTTTTGTAAAATTTGTACAGAAACGCGTTCACAGGTTTTACCAATATCTCGCAGGAAATGATCAACTAACTTTGCTCCTATTATTACCGACTTGTTTATGTAGTGTTGACTCTATTGGTGGGTAGTGTTAACTACTGTGAACCCACGTACTGAATCATGTTCTGTATATTTCTTTATTTTTATCTATTACAAAATTAGGATCTCCCGACA
This sequence comes from Tachypleus tridentatus, assembly GCF_004210375.1. Lineage (NCBI taxonomy): Eukaryota > Metazoa > Arthropoda > Merostomata > Xiphosura > Limulidae > Tachypleus > Tachypleus tridentatus. Next base: position 43,753,920 of record NC_134826.1, on the reverse strand, counting down.
GGCCTGCGTTAAATTTATGAGGTTAGATTCCACTTGGTGGATAGAGTTAAGATAGCTTATTGTCTAGGTTTGTGCTGAAATTCACACACATACAAATACCAAGTTTAGTATAAATAACTGACTAATAAACTGGATGAAATTATTTTTATTTTAGTATCAAACACTTAAAATTAAAACAACGCAATGGGCTATCCGCTTATGTCTATGACAGAGATCTAGTCACGAATCTTAGTCTTATAAGCTCTCAAGCTTACCGTTGGGTAACCAAGGTGTTTGAAAAATACAGAGAAAATCCTAGCAATAAGTAGTTAGATTAGTTGTAACATTAACAGTATTATGATTCACGTTGTTAAGAACCTTGTAACGAACAGTTGTGGACCCATCAACAGTTTGATGGATAAAGAGTTTAGCAAATGTGTTTTAAAAGTCCATGTAGCATTACATAGCTTTGTGTTCAACAACAAACAAAAGCTCTCTAAATTCTCTTACAAACTTGCAAATAGATGCGTCAGTACTTATGACCCTACATGGTCAGGTGATTAAAGCACTCGACTCGTAATCTGAGAGTCACGAATTCGAATCCCCGTCACATCAAACATACTCGCCCTTTCAGTCGTGAGGGCGTTATAATGTTACAGTCAATCCCATTATTCGTTGGTAAAAGAATGGCTTAAGAGTTGACGGTGGGCGGTGATGAGTAGCTTTCTTCCCTCTAGTCTTACACTGCTAACTTAGGGACGGCTAGCGCAGATAGCCCTCGTGTAGCTTTGTGCAAAATTCAAAACAAACAAATAAAGCGTCAGTATTTAAGATGTGTTACAGGTAGTCTGTAGTAGAACTATCTGTTTATACTTCTGAAATCACCTTTTTCTTAGCTTTAAGGGTTATGGTTCAACACTGTAGATATTCCTCTCTTTTAAAGTAACTTTCAAACCTTGTATGCTTTTATAATCTAAGCGTAAAAGAACTCCAAGTTGAAAGGTATTTGCTTTTTCTTTTAATGTGACTCTCCTGGAAAAGTTTCATTTTAGGCATCATCTTCTCCTGCAAATGACTACATTTCAGTTGAACTGCACACAAAATTGAGGTTCAAGAGTTTAAACCTGTGTTGCCACAGTCATCTGGAATCATCAGAACAAAGGCACCTGGATATATGGGTTCTTAGAGAGATTGTGATAACATCTCTGTATCTTTATTGTGTACTGTTTGTACCAAAGCTTCAGTTAAAATAAACACCACGACGTCTTTAGACAAATGGGGACAAAGTTTTAATTTTCGTATTCGAATAAAAATATCGAGTAACTGATTTTTTTTATTGTTGAATTTGACAAGCAATTACAATTGTATTTGTTAAACTTATAGAATTACATTTTATATTGACAATATTAGGATTTCCTTTAACTATGCAACTGCACTAAAAATACATAACGTAGAGCGATTTTGTGTCAAACGACAATATATATTCACACGTGTCACTGTATAGACATTATTAAAAGCAAATACTATATTATTCTGACAAGTACTGTGAAAAGGTACGCAAGTTGGCAATAACATAGTGATGATCTGTCTAAGTGTCTAGAGGAGGTTCCTATAATCTCGTTTTTAAGGACGCATAAACAGTTTAACAAAATGTTCAAGAGTTCACGGAATCTAAATGGTGTTCTGCTTGACTCTTCTATCAAAAATCCGTCTTTTTTAATGATGAAGAGAGTATAAGGAAACGAAACAAGTGCCCACTAGTCGTTTTATCACTTATGTGTCAAAATTTTGTTTCTAAGAACTACTTTAGGGCCTTGCAAATCCATTTTACAACAGCCAATTTGTTTCGATAATGTTTAAAGAACTTTTCTGGTGTGATTATTCTATTTCTCTTTTCATATATAGAAGTGCGTTATGAACTTCCCAAGTATACGCCGAGATTTGGGATACTCCCAATCTAATTGATGTTTCTAACGCGGCAATATTCGAGATTATTTTCTGCTAATATGTCGTGATAATAAAAGGGTAGTTCAATATTTTATCGTTCACTAACGTAGCGACAGTAGCCAAGTAGCATGTCGATGTTTATTCATCTTATAATGTCAAATTGTTTACGCTTTCTAGGTTTTTCATTGTACGTATAGAACCGGTACATTGAAAATAATGTTTGTCATTTTGAGCAATTGCAGTATACTAAAACAGTGTGGTTTTTCCTTTAAGTAGTGTTGTATTTATAAATATTTACTTAAAAGTGTCAATTATGTAATGCCCTGTAATTGGTTTGTTTGGTTTGCTTTTTAATTTCGTACAAAGCTACACGAAGGCTATCTGCACTAGCCCTTCCTAATTTAGCAGTGTAAGACTAAAGGGAAGTTAGCTAGTCATCACCACCCACCGTTAACTCTTGGAATACTCTTTTACCAATGAATAGTGGGATTGACCGTTACATTATAATGCTCCACGGCAGAAAGAGCGAGACTGTTTGGTGTGACTGGGATTCGAACCCCCAACCCTGAGTTTACGAGTCGAATGCCTTAACTGTGGGGGCGTTATAATGTGGCGGTCAATCCCACTGTTTGTTGATAAAAGAGTAGCCCAAGAGTTTGTGGTGATGACTAGCTGCTTTCCCTCTAGTCTTACACTGCGAAATTAGGGACGGCTAGCGCAGATAGCTCTCGTGTAGCTTTGCGCGAAATTCAAAACAAACCAAACAAACTGTCCCTTTCAAAGATAATTAATTGAAATTTTATTTTTAAACAGTATCGTAATGATAGCTTAATAAAGTTAATAAATATAAAATTCACTGAAATATATATATATAGACAAAGAAAATAAGGAAGCATCAATTTAAAGATATAGAAAATATGGATATCAAAGAAGTTATGACACCAAACAAACACTTTACTCAAGTGTCATAAATTACAGCCTTAGCTATTCCAGATGGCAATTTGTTCCTGAAATTTTCCTTTTTTTTTTTGTAGGGATACATTAAAAGTTTATGTTTTACCGATATAATATTATTTATTTGTGTACATGTATGCATACTTACGTGAGTCCTATTACAAATATGTTATAGGTGGCAGTGTTGCTGCGTTTATCCAGGTAACCGAAACGCCGGATCTCTCGCAGGAGAGTTGGGTGGGGAGCCGGCTGATGCTATTTGTTTAGTATAACGGGAAGTGATTTCATCTAATTTCTGATATATCAAGAAGGCTGTTTAAAATGGCTTATTTATTACACGATGCGTGGGATTATTACAACAAGACTATGGAAAATGGAGGTAAGTATTGGTAATGCTTATATAATCTTATTCTCAAGCGTACAAAATTTTATACTATATATATTTAGGCTAAGGTTCCATTTTCTGTTTATGGTAGTTGTGGTAACACGTACAGTCATCATGTAGCGTCGCTACAGGCTACAGTACAGATCTGATGATCAGCGCTACTAACATATGAAGTTAGAACTAGCAATTGTAGTGCACTTCACCAATGCAAACTAACAAAGTTTACTGAAATATTATACACCAATAAATAAATAAAACAGATCTTGTTATCCTCAGAAGTATAAACAGTCGATCGGTTTTTACAATGGAAAAAAAAACACGAAGATAACCAATGAATCAACAATTATTTATGAAACATTTCTTTAATTCCTTATAAATTTGTAGGTTTTACCATTCTAGATGGCATTTCCATGAAATTACTGTCTTATAGAAGTACATTAAAGGTATATTTACCTTATACAATAATATTATACAAATATTTTATTTCTTTAATAAAAACACATGTGGTAATTAACGTATGTTAAAATTCAGACCAGAGCTAAACTATTATAAGAAAAGAAAAAGAATGTCAGCCTTTATGATTCAAATACCTATCAATCTTTCATCTAAACTTTCTTATTTCCTGCTTTCATCATGCTGGGAGGCTACCCATACAAAGGCCATCTACCCAGTTAGAAAAAAGAAAATCTCTTTTAGCAGAAGATCATTCTTATCTTGTCAAAAATCATATTTGTGTTTCCTAATTCTCATTGTTAAGTGTGAAAAAAAGATGTATCAATACTGTCAAATTCCCTACACATTTTGATTATATCCCCTCTATAAGTCTTCTTTTCTCAAAAGAAAACAGTTTCAAAGTTTCTAATCTTCTGTTTTTCTTGTAGCCCTCCTGAACCCTTTCCAACAATACACTGTTCTTCCTAAGGTAAGAAACAGGAACCCACAAGTAACCACATTTCTATAAATGTGACTTAATTAGTGGCCAGTATAATGAAAACATAGCCTTGTTAGGCTTGTAACCAGTATTTCTGTAGGTGCAATTTAAAATCTTGTTTGCCCTACCATTAGCAACAGCACATTGCATGGATGGCTCATCAGTCAGAACAGCACAATCATTTTCTTCCAAAAAACTGTTAAGGTTATTTTCATCAAAAATATTCTTATAATTCAAATTGTGATAACTCGCACATTAACTTGCATTCGGTATAATTAAAACATTCTGCCATGTATTGGCTTAACTCACCAAATGATCTAAATCCTTTTGTAAAGCAGCAGAATCCTATTTTAGGACAGTAACACCCAGAACTTTAATATCATTAGTAAATTAAAATAGTTCATTGACCATTCCTTTATCAATGTTATTGACATAAGTTTCTTTCTTTGTTTTGGAATTTTGCACAAAGCTACATGAGGGCTATCTGCACTAGCCATCCCTAATTTAGCAGTGTAAGACTAGATGTAAGGCAGCTAGTCATCACCACTCACATCCAACTCTTGGGCTACTCTTTTGTCAACAAACAGTGGGATTGACTGTATAATTATAACATCCCCATGTCTGAAAGGGTGAACATATTTGGTTTGATGGGGATTTGAACCCAAGACCCTCAGATTAAAGAGTCAAGCACCCTAACTACCTGACCATGCTGGGCTATTTCTATAAGAGCATTGGGTCTAACAACAGGTCTTGAGGGGATCCTATGTGTGACATTAATTTAGTTAGACTGAATTTCATTTGAGAAGCCTCAACTTTCTTCCAGTCAACCATTTTTCTATCCAATGAACCAACTTATTTTTCACACCTATAGGGAACATTTTTTTTAATAAGTCTTTGATAGGAATTTTGTCAGATGCTCCAGTGTGGGAACAATGTCTTGCACACTGTCAAAGGGGTTAAAGAGGGATTATTTCTTTTTCATTTGGCTATCCCTGTTTTATCTCTCTCTCTTTTTTCTTTTTTTTTTTCACTGTCATGGACATGTGTCCTTCCACTTCAAACTCCCTGAGTTTAACAGTTTCAAGCTTTTGTTGTAATTCCAATTAAATTATTACTTTATATAACTCTAATCAGTGTTACTGGTGTTCATAGGTAGTCATTTAAACAAGTTAACTGTACAGCTCTAATTGTAATATTTCTCCATTATTTGAACTTGTTAAAAAATAATATTTACAGTGTTTTCAGTTTTGTGTAGGAATCATCCTTAACAAAGTTAACATGAAGATGACCTAGGAAGGTTGAAATGTTGTTCTCTGCTTATCAATAAAAGTTAGTACCTCTATCAGCCATTTTGAGATACATTTGTATTTCAAGTGGGTTTCTTGTCATCAAGAATAATCATTCTTAACTCCAAAACTCATTCCTAACAATTTTTGAACCTTTTTTTGTTATTTATGTTGTACATTTTGTCATAGTAGATGTATTTGTACTCATAATAGTAGTGTAAAATTCATAATCCGTAGGATAAAAAATACCAAAGTTGACTCTTAAAAAATTACACACTGCAGTAAGTTAGTATATTGTTAGCACAGACATTACTCAGTGAGAGGTTTAAATACAAAATGGTGCTTTTGAAATCAGTTATACCTGCTAAAACGTTTAGTGTTAATTTCAAATAACTGGCAAAAGCTATGATACTTTGATACATAGTTCATATTAATTGAATATTAAAAGTAATTGTTTATTTCAAATAATCACTTGATCACTATTTGAGATGTATGATATTTTTGAGAAGTGTTTAGTAGTGTCCTTATACATAATTTAAGTTTTTTCATTTTCATTCTTCTCTTGTTTTTTTCTTATTTCTTTATTAATATTATTATGATTACTCTGTGTGTTTTGAAATTTGATACTTAGAACATTATTTTGTTTTGAAATTCGTGTTACAAAGTCGTGGTCAGGTATGTATTTATTTATTTTTGTGGTTTGTAAAACTTATATTGTGATTTCATGCATTTCTGTTTTAACTTTGTAGTAATGTAGCTGTTTGATATGTTACACCGATAATGTGATTGTTTGATATGTTATGTGAATGTTGTCTCCTTAACCTAAATTTCAAACACAATGTCTTGGGATTTAAAGCTGTTGTAACATTTTTATAGTTCTCAGAATACTGCCGTTAGGCATAGTTTAATACTTAATTTTTCTCTTTTCACAACAGTTTTCTGTAGAATACTTTGAGTTTTTCTGTGTTTTACACAGTTTTGAACGACCTTTTTGGAAATAACATTTTAAATGTGACTATTGCTCAATGATTATTTTATGACATGACCTGTTAAAGATATTATATTACAAAAGATCATGAAATCAGAGTGAGAAATTACCTGATAACCTCTAAGTGTGTGTATTTATAATTTTTGTAATATGTTGTCTGATGGCTAAGTTGTTATTTGTGTAATAAATTTGCATCTAGTAGGGTTAGCATTCAAGTGATTTTAGGTATTTTTCACTTAAATTTTGTGTTAATAAAAAAGTTCTGAGTCAAGTGAATGCAGGGAAAATAAAAACAAATAATTCTAGAATGACCATTTATCACTGGAATTGTCATTAGTAGGATATATATTGATATTTGTATTGATACCTGACAGATTATAATATACTGATTCATGTGCTTTGTTCATTACAAACTATTAAAATACAGAAATATGCAAAGTAAAACCCATTCTTGCTCTAATTCAAGAGCATGTAACAAATAACATAATTTTAGTAATTAATTAACTTGTAAGTGCATTAGTTGCACTTAAGTGTATATTCCTACAATAAAAATACATCAGTCAGGATCACCTAAAGAACAAGGAAAACTGGGCTAATTATGACATTCCCAAATGACATACCACAAGACTTTGTTTACATGTTCTTAGTTTTTTTTACCCTTATGAAAAGGACTATGGAGATATAATCTTTACATAAATTACCATTAGTGACTTCATTCTGTTGCCTATTTGTTAACAGAACTTTAATTGACAGAACACTTTGTTCATTTGTATGATTTATTACCCATTTATGATTTATTACCCATTTGTATGATTTATTACCCATTTGCACTGTTTTTTTTTTTATCTGTGTATGATATGGCTTGCCTTGTCCTTAAATTCTTAAAAGCATATTTGTTTACTATTGAAAAGCATATTTGTTTATTATTCCAAAATTGGTAGTTTTAAAAAGAATAAATATTTCTATTAGAAATAGCTTGAATATTTATCTTAAATTTTAAATATTTTTTCTAATATTCATAGAAATATTTTGTGAAAGATTAAAGCTTTCTACCATAAGCTAGATGAAAACTCAGAAGAACAAAATATTTTCATTAGCAAAATTGTACAGGATCTTATATGTGTATTATATTTTATTTGTAGTAAAGTATGCATATAAATTGCTTGTTCTCAATTATTATTTGTACTTATCATTGTTTCTGAAAGTGAACTATAGTTATTTTTATAATGCATATATTTTGTAATGGAGAGTTGATTATAAACTGTATGCTAAAACAAAAGATAGTATAAACAGTTACCATAAAGTTGTTCAATTTTTGTTTCGCTCCCTGGTGTTGAATAATCTGTTATTTTGGTACACTAGTAAATAAAACACTCTTTGCTGAATTTGCTGATTCAGACAAAGAACATTGAAAGATTTTACATTCAACTACCTAAAATTATTTTAAGAGTAGTAAAGATTATAAGGTATGAAAAGTGAATTTAATTGTTTGTGCTTGTGAAAACTTTAATCAAAGACTTCATGTTTCATTGTTTTTAACTGTATGATTAGAGAAATCTATAGATGTTAACTGTGACTTGTTGGCTGTTTTATGGCATGTTACAAATGTGTACATATAGAGTAAAATGTGAGGTAATGTTATAAAAAAAAACCTGCTTTGTCTAGTTCTGTCTAATTGGAAGTTATGTATGATATTATACAAATGTATGAGTGTGATAGAGAAAGTAAAGTGTGTATGAAGGGATACTCAGTAGAAATTGTTAACAAACTACATTTATATATCATCTTGATGACTGTAACAACGTTGGCACTTTATTAATGCTCCTAACTGCCTATTGCAGAAAAGTATTTTGTAAAAAAAATTTAACCTATCTGTTCTAATAGCTGAAACAAATGCTGACCCAAATCAGACATTTTTAGAAGTGCCTGAGGTGAAAGTTTTAAAACTTAATTGTAACATTTTTTCAGAGGTGTCTTGTGTCATGAAAACTTTTGTACACGTACACCTATATTCTCTAGCCACGTGAATGTGTTGCAGGTACTAGGTGAGAAACACCTGTTCCATTCTGTGCTTGTACTTTGCTTTTATTGATTGTTTGTGCAGAGTATGCCTTGTTTCAATCAATTCAGAAATGTGTTTTTTTTCACTACACATAAATGAGAAGAATAGTTGCATGTTATTTTCTATCTGATTATTTCTTTAGTCGGCTAGTATAATCTTTGCCTGCTGTTACGAATGAATAATGATTATCTTGTGTGAATGAAGAAATCTTGAAAGTGGAGAACCCAAGCTTGTAATGGAATGGCAATGATGTAGCAGACATCTAATGTGAAAAAGAAAATATATATATTCTTATCAACATTGATTTCTCTATGTTAGTGGTAATAACCATGAAGAAAACATCGATGAAAATCTTCAAGGTGTTTCAAAAATTCTTTTCATCTCTTTACATGTTATTTGACATGCTATGTATATATTTTTTGATAAATACAAAATATTTTTAAATTTTATTTGGTTTTGATTCTGTACTGCTGTACATAGGAAGAGTGTATATTGTTTTAACTTCACAGTAAACACAAAAATAAAGAAATTAAATTATTCATTTTAACAAATCAATACTCAGTGTTCTTGCACTTTAACATTAAATATCTTTCATAGCATTCAACTTTGGATAAAAGTTGTATTTAAAGTTTTTTTAGCCAACTATTTAAGCTTGAATAGTTATATATAGAGAGAATATGAATAAATGAATGAATTAAAGGCTTCTGAATGAAACCTTTTGACCTTTATTTTCTTTCTTTACTTCTATTTTTGCTCTCAATAGGCCAAAATAGCTTTAAAAACCTGTGTTTCTAACCAAACCAATTGCATCAAAATTTTTAGTACTGTAGTCTTGATACTACCTTAATTATCTAATGGAATACCCCACCCTTTATGTGAGAGTAATTCAGACTTCATTATCAGTATTTATCAGAACTTGCACAGTTATCACAGAATGTAATGGATTTTCTTCAAAGTAATTTTTACAGATGGGTATGGAAATTCATGTTTATTGTTAACCAGTTACAACTTATAGGTATTTATCTCCATATTTTTTTAGCGAACATAAACTTATTTTAAAAATTTCTAAATACTTTTATTTGTACAATAGCCCATTGGTTGGTTGGAGTTCCTGATAGACTGCTTTTCTGCTATTGTCAATTGGAACAGTATTTCAGCCTTCATTTTATGTCTGTCTTCAGTGTTATAGTAATAATGCAGACCTATTACAGCTTTTTTGTTGTTTTTGTCTGAGTTTTCATGAATGTTGTCATATGTGTGGCTGTAATGAATTGTAGCTATGTTGTTTTGGGAGAGTGTTTGTCCAAATGGCATTGATCTATGAACTGAAGTTGGTTTATAGATGTTGATGTAGAATGGTTTTTTTGATAATTCCATGGTGAGCTATGTCCAAGAGATGATTTTGGCCCCATTTGAACAAACAAGTAGTTTTTCCTATAGCAACTACTTTTAAACTCAAGACCTGGAAATGCTATGTTGAAAGAATCATTGCAATCTGAAAATTTGAACAATAATTACTTAGAAGCTATAATAAAATCATAACTTCCTGAATGGAAAGGTAAAATTTATTATTCAGATAGAAGAAAAAGAACCCTGCCATTCAGAGATATTCTCATTCATAACTATGTACTACACCATACCACTTCTGTGTAACCCAACAAACAGATACTGGCTACTCTTACCCATACCCAATTACCGTCACTTGACAAAATATGGAAATCATGTGAAAAATGCATGAAAGAGACACAAAAGACATCTGTGAGAAAAATCATCTTAAATAAAAAAAAGTTTTTAAACAGTATTTTCCAATTTAAGGGTTACCATGTAAACTTCATCTCAAGCTAGAAGGTAAGGTCAAGTCAAGTCCCAGATCAAGACTGAACAATGTGACTGCATTAACTGTGAACTGGTTAAGAAAAAAATTAAAGTTTGAATAAGCATAAGGCTTCTGGGCCAGATAATGTTTCCCCAAGGAATTTGAAGAAGGTTAAGGGTTGGATATGTGAGGCACCTGTTACTCTTTTTTTTGTCATTCCTTGAATCATGGGGAGGTACCAGAGGATTGGAAGTTAACTAGTCACTCACTTTTTCAAGGGAGGTAATAAAAATTGCCACAGTAATTATAGACCCATTAATCTTACATCAGTTGTGGATAAAGTTTTGGAAAGTTTGTTAAAAGATGCATTGGAAAGCCATTTAACAAAGTTTAGAATTTTAATGGATAGTCAACAAGGTTTACTAAGGGAAAATCTTGTCTAAGAAATCATCTGACACTTTTTGGAAAGGTTACTGCTTATATAGATGAGATTAAGGATATAGACTGGTGTATCTGAATTTTCAGAAAGCATTTGACAAGATGCCATATAAAAGACTTAAAAAAATTATCTATGTAGTAGGTGTAGGGGATAAGTTAGCAAATTGGATAGAAGAGTGACTAGATTGAAGAAAGCAGAGGATTGTTACAAATGGAACTCATCAAACTGGATTAATGTTATAAGTAGTGTATCTCAGGGCTCAGTCTTAGAACCTTTGCTCTTTTGATTTACATCAATGATGTAGATGAAGGAAAAGTCAATGAATTACTTAAATTTGTAAATGATGTGAAGGTCTTAGGTGTTGCTAGCTGTGAAGAGGACATTTCTAATTTACATTATTTTGTGAGTTGGATAATTAAATGGCAAATACATTTTAATTATAATAAATGCAAGATAATGGATGTGAGCTATAATTTGAACAAAAAGAATAATTTGGATGTGAATAACCTGAACAGTATCATGAAAGAAAAGGATCTTGATTTAATATGTGATTAGTCTCTAAAGCCTTTCAAGCAGTTTGCTTTTGCTAGTAGTAGAGCAAAGATAATTATAGGTTTTTATCTAAAGAAATATTGAATACAAAATTAAAAAAGTGATAATTTCAATGTATAGATCATTGGTTAGGCCTTATTTGGGATTTTGTGTTAAGTCTTGGGATCCTTATCTTATGAAAGATATTTAACTGTTGGAAAATCTTCAGAGGAAGGTCACTAAGATGGTTTCTGAGATGTGGAGGGTTTGTCATATAAGAAGTTGAAATCTCTCTCGTTTTCTCTTCAAAAAAAAGAAGAGTTGGGGAATCTGATTGAGATGTTTAAGATTGTAAATGGAATTAGTAGTATTGATGCATCATCTCTTTTTCCATTTAATAGTGAGAATAATAGCACTAGGGGCCACAAGTATAAATTTTGGCAGGGTAGGAGTCATCTTCAGCGAAGAAAGTTTTATTTTTCCAACAGTGTGGTTATCTTTTAAAATGTGTTGCCTTCAAATGTTTTGGAGGTGGTAAATTTAAGTGAAAGATTGAAAAAGTATATCAATGATAATGGCTGGCTTTAAGATTTTTATTTATTCATTAATAGTTTTAGTTCATAGCATGGGATAGCCGAGATGGACCTATAGGTGCCATGTTGCTCCCAATCTTTTATGTTATGGGTGTATACATTACATAAAAATGGATTTTTATGCAAGTTTTGTGTTAGAAACAAATTTCAAAATAGCTTTATTAAAAGTAGAATCTTCTGGTGCAAATAAAGTTTTTGTATTTTCTCTTAGTATTTTTCCTGGCCTCTTTAATGTGGAATAAATGTTCACATATTCAGAATTTTATATTTTGGTCAATAATTACCAAAATTTGAGAAGTTTTCATTATCATATTAGGCACCAAAATTTTAAAATTCATAGTACAAAAATATTTTGTCACTATTTGATTAAAATTTACAATTTAAGTAATTTAATTTACATCTTGCTACATAAACAGTATATTTTTTATTGCTGAATTCTAGCTGTTTGGCAGGTAACAGTTTACAGAAGATGACTTGCTGTAGATTTAATTTTGACATAAAGTGAAACTTGACTAAAATTTTGGATATGAAATATTTAAATATTTAGTATTTTGTGGTTAAAATTTTGAGTTATAGATGGAACAGGACATGCAGAAACCCTATTGTTATAATGTACCTGTTGATGCTGTTAGCTAGAACAGGTCCACATCTTAAGTTATGATTTATAAGTCCCCAAAGATTATGGGTAATTTTTAACTCTTATGTTAAAAATTTTGGTTGTGATTCTGTGCCTGGACTTTTAATTAATAGCTTATAATGCACTTTGCCATTCAAGTTTGGTTATTTTAATGAAATAGAATGGTAAATAAATTCTTCATACTGAAAACAACAAACACTGAATGTTCTTGTGTAATGAAAATAGTCACCATTGTGAGTTGGGATTTAGAATAATGGATATAATTTTACAAACAAGGTTTAGCTTGTTCTTGTAGTTACAGTTGTTAAAATTGTTATCCAGTTTTTGTGACATTTTAAACCTTGGACTATTTTAAATGTGTATAAAATCATCAGTTGAATGTGTAGTAAAGTTGATTAAGATGTAATGTTATAAACTTATTAGAATCAGCCTTCATTATATACTTTATGACAACAGATTTTTGTGGCCTTATATTGAATGTGAATTTAAGGGGTATCATAGTTGTTGTGGAATGCTGTGTCTTTGACATGCTCATAAAAGACCTGTTTACACAGTTAATGACAGAGAACATATTTAATTTCTGCTCTTTGTGTGGGTGATTTAGAAAGCAAAAATATGCTTTTAATATGTAATAAAAGTAAACATTCTGGAATACATTTTCAACTTGAAGTTTTTATACTTTGTATACATTTCTCTCTACATCTCAGATATCTTGTAATTATGAATTAAATCTGTTTAGCAGTGTAAAGTTTTATATTTAACATGTTTTCTTTAGATCGGTATATTTTGTCTGTTTACACTGCCAAAGTTGGATTTAAGAGAACTTTTGTAGTAACTCATCACATATGATCTGTATAAATATTAAACTGTAATCTGTAGTATAGTTTGCATAGTTTTTAAATTAATTAGAGTTTACAAAAAGAACAAAACATGGATATAAATGTATCTTCCCAGTTTTGAAAGACTGAATAAAAACAGAAATACGACTCTACAAAAGAAAATTCTTTAAGCTGGAAAACGTACTTAGATCCCATAGTGTGCAACTTTCTTGTTGACTGGTGTACTCAGATTCCCTGTTTATGTAGCAGTTAAACAAATGTTTACACAGTTTTAAATTTTTTAGCCTAGTTTTTGTAATAATTTTTATGGTGAAAACATTGCTGCCCTGAAATGTCCATCCATATATTTACTCTTGACTTTATTGGGTGTCTGTTGCAAAGTTATTATGATGTTACATAAAGCCACCACTGTCCAGAAGTAAACATTTGTTAAACTTTGATCAGAAACAAACTTTTTGAGTCAGGAGTTCTAAATATAAAAACTGCCCTGTTATGAAAAGATGAAATATTTTGGGTTTATAGCTGAGTGCATTATTGTAATGCATTCATTAATTTTGAAACTAACATTATGACACATGGTGTTTGGAATTTTAGCTTACACTTGAATATCTTATTGATTAATGTCAGGAAGAAACATGTAACTTAATGACTAGATTATTAATCCATACAAGTTTTTGCTTAATTTACCAAATATTTTCAAAGCATGTATGAATTTACTTTTCTTTCCAGACCGCCGAGTTCAGGAATGGCCACTTATGCAAGGACCAGGGCCCACCATCACCATCTGTCTCTCATATGTCTACTTCGACAAAGTATTAGGACCAGCAATTATGAAGAATAGAGATCCCTTGAACATGCGTTGGTTGATGGTGGCATACAATTTCTTTATGGTTTTTGTCAGTATCTACATTTTTGTTAGGGTAAGAAGCATGTAATTACATTTTTTAAATACAGATTTTGGAATATTGGAAACAGTATGTGTGTATTGTGTTTATATACAAAACCAATTTTTATAATAAGCAACTAGTGAGACATTAATAAAAAAAAAATTAAAAAACAGAACAACAATCTTAATACTGTGCTTAAGATTTATTTTTTTAAATTTTCTTTTGTGTTTAGTAATGTGTGGATACAAAAATCCACGTGCATGTGGGGATCGTGTGGAATGATTTCTCTATACTTATCAGTTTTCTTTTCACTAGCCCCATTTCTAAGGGGAAAATGATTATTAAAACATAAACCCACCTTGGTAAAATGTAAAAGTTTCTCATGTTGGTTGCATTTAATTTCAAAAACAAACTGTACAACTTAAAAGTTTACTTCCACCTTGAATTTTATAAATTTATTTTTGTTTTATATATTATTCATCAGTTTTTCTAATAATTTATACAAGGCATAATTGTCATGTTCATGATTTCTTTTTTACTTTTCAACTACAGTTGCATTGTTATTACAAGAATGGTGTTATATGCAATGAATAATCAGTAATAGACAGCATATGTGTTTTGTAGAAATGTTCATAATTTGTGTGTTTTAAATCAGTAATGAGAGGTGATTCTAAATCCAGATCCACTTCTGATTTGTTACATAATATAAACATGAACTCGTGGTCCGGCATGGCCAGGTGGTTTAGGCACTCAAATTGTAATCTGATGGTCGTGGGTTCGAATCCTTGTGGCACCAAGTGTGCTCACTCTTTCAGCTGTGGGGCATTGTAATGTTACAGTCAATCCCACTATTCATTGGTAAAAGAGTAATCCAAGAGTTGGTAGTGGATGGTGATGACTAGCAGATTTGTTACACAACTAAACTAAGGATGGCTTGTTCAAATAGCTGTCGTGCAGCTTTGCGTGAAATTCAAAACAAACCAAACTATGAACTTGTGTCAACAAATATATGTATATTTTGTTGTAGGATGTCTTGCAGACTTTTGAAATCTGTACAATCACAAATACACTGAAACTTCAAATACTGTTCCTGCAAGTTACAAACAAATACATTAAATGACAAGTAACAATGTCTTGTTTATTAAACAAGTGTATCTATTTTAATAAAATGAACCCCACTACAGTGCTTGCACAAAGCCAGTTTTATTGATTTTACACAAACGTTTATAGATGTGAAATAAATGGTACTATATAGAATAACTAATTATTTGCATATACATTTATAGAATATTTTATGCATGTATTTGTGATTTACCTGACTTAATTATGGTGTTAACATTCTTTGAAATACAGTTTAAGCTGCCTTATAGTAACATGGTCTATGCATTTAAAAAGTAGTTGCATATATTACTAAGAGAACAACTGTAAAACTAAAAAATTGTAATTTAAGACTATTGTTCAGTGTTTGTCACTAAACAGTTGTAAATCAAATAATTCTCTTGTTACTTAATTCAAAGTACATTGATTTATCTTTCAGTTTTAAAAGGCACATAACATAGATATTAAATTGATCATTATTTGTTACTAAATGACATAAATCAACATTAGTGAATTATCTAAAATTAAGTGAATATAGAGGCTTAGAACAAATGATTATTTGTAAATGCCACAGAGGTTTGTACAAATAACTGTTTTTCTTGTGAGTTCATCCTTTAAGAATTTGATATTTTATGTTGATCATTTTATATGGTATTATTGACTTTTAATCTGTAACAAAATGTGACTATATGTAATTTTGGAATTTGTTTAAAGTTCACACATTCACACTAACGTTTTGTGTGAATTTTTATTGTATGAAGATTTAATACCTCATTTTTATGATTATTTTATAAATGAAAAATGGTGATTTTTTATTAGTGGTTTTGAAGATCTCAACTGAATTTATGTTCAGTTTTTAATGATTGATAAAACTGAATGGTCCAATGAAAAGAACGTATTTTTTCACATTTGAAATCCTGAAATGTTCTGGAATTTAAAATTGATAGTTGAGATGTAAGGTCATAGCTTTGAATGCTGTATTATGATAAAGACATTAATTAAAATATTGTAAGCTTATTTTTAAATATTTACTGATTTTATTTTGATAACAATTTATTGTTTAAATAGGGGTAAGAATAGAAATTTAGTTCTTTAAATTTTTTAATTTTTTTGTAGCTTGGTTTTCTTGGATGGTTTGGAAAATTCAATTACAGGTGTCAGCCAGTGGATTATTCAGATAGTCCCGATGCAACTGAGGTATTGGAAATAATTATGTTATTATAAGATACGCGCCATTTATGTAAAAATATAAGTCAGTATTTAATTAGAAAGTTCCGAATTGTAAGAACACTGCTAGGACTATTTTCTAATTCATTTTGTTTCTTAATTTCAAGAACAAATTCTGTATGGCTTACATTTGTTATTTAAATATTGTCTGTTTCTTTATAGCATGTTTTATACTGAGATTGAATCCCTTATATTTTATAAAAAATTGAGACCACCAGAATTTAAATTCTGATGACTGAAAATAGCTTAAAATGACATTCTTTGCTTTTTCTAATAGCCTAGCAGAAAGCTTATTCTGTAAGATTTAATTAATCATTTATTTTTTGTCAATTTTTGAAAGTCAGTTCTCTAAATTGGGTGAGTAAAACTGAAACATTAAAAAGAACAAATTGCTAGACATAAACCACTCGCCTCATATTGTGTGTGATCAAATACTGGTGTATTTGCACCTAGAAACATCTTATTGTTATTAATAGAGTAATACTGTGTGTAGTTTGTTTTCTAAATTTAGAACTCTTGTAATTGCTATTTATTGTCATTAATAAATCAAGAAATTTTATTCTCCGAGTTGGTCAACATGAAGTAAATATCTTCACTGGTAAAATATGCAACTTAAACTTCAAAGAATTCATTTCTTTTATACCTCAAATGTCCTGAATGCTTACCCAACCATTACTTTCTGTTATTAATAAAAAAAAAAAATTTTTTACACATATAGCAACACAAATATGTCTGACAAGTATATACAATATTTGAAGCTTTGATAAGCAACGTGACACTGAGCAGAGAAACTTTCAGAGTACTGTTTGTTTAAAATATTGAACTTTGATACACTGAATTTAATATTTTTATAATTCTGTTATATTTTAGTAATGCTGGCTGTGATTTTATGTAAATTGTTCTTATTGTTTTTATTTTTAATTCCTTTAGATGGCTCACCTGGCTTGGTGGTACTACATCTCAAAGTTTGTAGAGTTTACTGACACTGTAAGTATATTTGACTTGATATAATTGGAGACTCTTGCATAAGTGTCTGTTGGATTTTACAATTCTGAGCTAGTGTGATCTCTTAAAAGGAATCTAGAGAATTCTGTACTCAAAAGCAAAAGTGTGAAAAATTTGTAATGATAACATTTATTTTATATTAAATATTCCTTACATTGTGTTATAATTTAAAATATAAAGTGCAAGTCTATTAGGTGCTAGTATACCTTAAATGTAGAGAATTATATATAGAGAAATCTCAGATCTCAACTCCAGATGTATCTTCAGAAGATGAGCTAGAAAGGTCAAAACATTGCTCTCTCCTTATCAATAAAAGTGTTAATATCCATACCAGCCATTCTGAGATACATTTTTATTTCAAGTGGGTTTCTCATCATCAAGAAAGATCTCAAACTCATTGTTGTAGAATCTAAAAAAGGTTGTTTTACTAAAATGTACAGTCAGTGAAACATTTAAGAAGAAATACCAATATATATTGTAATTTTTATGAGTTTTGTTTAAAAATTAAAATGTTAATAAACTGTATTATATTTAGCACAAGTCATGATTAAATAGTCTGTGCTTAAAGAAGCTTGTGGTAGAAGTAGCTGTGAATGAAAGACTTTGAAATTCCAATATTATGGCTTTAAAAAGTAAAATGATTTTTTATATTAATGATTAAGAGATGTATATTCTGCATTTTTTTTAACTTTCCAGATTTTCTTTGTGCTGCGAAAGAAGTTTGGTCATATATCTACTCTACATGTTATACATCATGGAGTGATGCCTATGAGTGTCTGGTGGGGTGTTAAGTTTACACCTGGTGAGTTTTAAGATTGATTGCCTGATAGGAAACTCTGCAACTTAATTTTGTGGTGAAACCTCAAATTGATAAATGGTCACATAGTTAATAGTTGGTCAGTTTTTTGGTTAAAATATAATGTTGGAAGTGTTGACATGTCCATATATATCCAAAGAACAACAGTGTACATTTCAGTATTATGACTTCAAAAGTTTTTGTGCATTTTTTTAAACAGGGTTTTTATATTTTATTGCTTTCTTTCTCCTTGTTAATGTTCTGTATATGTGCTTGATGTTGAGCTATTAATAGCAGTTGTTTTATGATTCCACACAATTTTATTAATTTTATTTAGTATTCCTTTGTGAGATTTATGACAGATTTATCTTCAAGCACATTTACAGAACTACTTTATATCCATTATTTTTCCTCATTTCCACTTCACATTTACAAACCAAGTTAAGTTTCACTTGATGGTATATTTCTTCTTTTAATATAGCTGTATATCTGAATTAAACACCTGCAAACTTTTGGTTGTTTATCCAGCTTTATTTATTACTTTTATACCACTGTATGTGATTTGTTAGGTTACTTCTTAGTCTTGGCTTTTCTTGGCAAGTAATGAATATGCATTACGGATTGCACACATTAGATGACTTGACATTATTTTCTTTGTGTATGATGAATTAAAAATGCATACTTATAGATATTGACAAGAAAGTATAGAAACCTAGAACCTCAGGTCTACTCTCTTCATTGAGATATATTTTTTGAAAAAATGTCAAGCCTACATGACATGCCCATGCCATACCATTGTGTTTCTCAAAAATATCAGTAATTGGTTTTGGATTATTTATAACCAATAGAAATTTCAGCCTACAAGATTCCATATACTCTTATTTAATTTCTTAAGTAAATGTTTAGCCTGTTTGGTTTTATTGTTTGTGATCATGTTTTTCTGCTCCAAGCAGAAACGTAGCTATAACTTATTAGAAAACCAGTCACATTCTAGTAATTTTGAAACATTTTGTTCCAGTGTCCAAAAGATATTTTGTGATTTGAAAAACATACTTTAATGAGACATTAACGTTTTGTTACCAGTATAATTTTAAAGAATAGTGCTAAGAAAGCAACCTCTTGATTACAAATCACTGAAATAGGCCTCAACTTTAAAGCAAGTTCAAAATATTTTGTTTATAATGAATATTCTTATTTATTATTATACAATTTTTAACAAAGGAACTAAAATATGAAAATTAGAACTTTATTAGGTTAGATAAAAAAAAAAGTAAATGAAGAAAATTTAAAAACAAAAATAATTTACAAAACCAGCTTGAACAAACAGTGGTACACAATTGTAACTTGATTCATGGTTTACACTATGTTATACTGTGGTTAACTGCTGTCACTTATGTAGGTGGGATCTAAAGGGTATTGTAAAGTGATAAAATTAAAAATAAGTAGGTGTCGAAAGGTTATAAAGACAAGATTTTTAATGGTAAATAATAACTATAATTGTTACAATCTGCAGTTATTCTAGAAAACAATGTTATAGACTTTGTATTTTTCTATTTTTCATATCACTATACATTGGTGATTTCTATACAATATTAGGTTAAATAAAGTAAGAGAAAAGAAGAAATTTTATCAGAAACACTTGTGATATATTCATTTAGTTGGTTCTAGAAGGTTGTGTAAATGAAATATGAAAACCTTAAGATAAAAAGAAGCATTTCTGTTCTTAGCTTTAAAATCACGTATTTTTCATGCCAACTCCATAAAGGCTTTGTAAAGACATGTCTACTTTTTTTTTCTAAAAACTTGCCAAATTTTATTTATATATATACATACATGAAGGACCTGTATTACCACAAAATAATCTAAACACTAGGGATTTGTACAGTTTGGTAGGACCTAAAGTGTGGTGTTCATTTCCATAGTACAGTGGTTAGAAACCTATAATATCAAAATACATGAAAACTTTACTGGAAGTATGTGAGAACCTTTGAAAAAAAAATTACAAAAGAAAATAATCCTCACTCTTCATTATTGAAGGGCACACTTGGTAAGTGACCAATGTATTCTAGTAGCCAGTACTCAATAGTTGCATGTTGTTGACTGTTTTTATTAATATAAACCACTTTTAAACAGTTTCTATATGGCATGTCTGATGGAAGGTAAAAAAAAACATAAAAAGGTGGGAACGACTGCCATAATAAACTGAAATAAAAAGTGTGTGATCAAATGATATTTATTGCATTAGAAGAGAACCAACTTTTTTAAAGTATAAAGGAACTACAGGTCACTGCAGAATAAGAAAGAGATGGTAAGATCAAAATTTAGTTACATGTAATTACTACAGTAACCTGAAGGTAAGTTTGTAACTAAAATTTTCTTAAAGATGAATATCAAAGTGGGGATTTCTTTAATCATTTAAGTATGAGGCAAAATATGTCATATTCTGTTTAAAATGCAATTAAACAATATTAATTATAAAGAAGATGGAAACTGACATTTCTGGGCAAAATGTAAGGTGAAATCTTTATGTTACAACTGACTAGTTTTGGTAGTACATTACCATCGTCAGAGCTGGTGTATAAGTAATGGTAACTTTGTTACTGAAACTGGTCAGCTGTAACTAATAATAAAAAAAAACTTTCATTCTATTTAAGAAGTTTACTGTTTGTTTTTCATTCTAATACAGCAGAATAATATGCTTGGAAATAAATTGTAGTTAAACATTGTAAGTAACTTTTTAAAATTTGTTTTTCTCACTAGGTGGCCACAGCACATTCTTTGCATTTGTGAACAGCTTAGTACACATTCTTATGTACATCTACTATGGCTTAGCTGCTGTTGGTCCACACATGTACAAGTACTTGTGGTGGAAGAAATACATGACTGGAATTCAGATGGTGAGTTCTTACTTGTAATTTCTGCTTTTAAATAAAGCTTAAAATGCATCATACTTGTTGTGTAAGATACTTTGTTACATATGTATGAATATGTGTATATAATGCATAAAAATCATGTTCAATTGACAGGCAACATAACACTTGCTTGTTAATAGATTAGTTGAAATCAGTAATTAAACTAACTTAAAACCACAGAATGAGAGTTAAACTATTGACCTTTTACTGGATTTCTGACATATACATATCAGGGTATAACCTTCTCAAGTGTAATAGATAAATAATTTTAAACAATTATTACACAGTCAGTACTTAGTAAAACAGGGACTTGCTCTATAAATACTACATTTGTTTTAGTGTCTGTGGCACCATTTTCAGGAGTAATGGTTAAAGTGTAGAGGGAACTGATATATCCACATAATCCTTCACATTTCTATAGAAATCATTAAACTTAAACTACTCAGAGGTGTAAAACATCTGTCCAGAACTTTATTATTTCTGTGTTAGCAAGCATTTAACACAAAATATTTATTTTTTTCAAATTTGATGGAAAAACAAACTGAAAGAAAGGTTCTTGTAATAGGCCATGGGTATTTAAGATACAGTTGTAAAAATGTACTAAGCATTTTAATGGACGTTATATATTATATAAACTTTATACATATTATTTTTTAGAATATTTTTACTGAGTTATAACAGTAACCCAGTTTTATAATTATTGACTAACAGTTTTCCATCAGACTTCTTCCTTTGCCACTGTCTGACATATTAATAGGTCGATAAAGAAAAGGTAAATACAGGTTTGAGATTTGTCTAATAAGATTAAAAAACTGGGTCATTGTTTCTGAAAACCAGCAGTAATGCTATTACTGTTGAAATAAAGGTTCAGTCTTGAATTCATGTTCCTTTATTATCTTATGTACATACCATGTTATCGCTACTCAATGCTCCCTCTATAATCACCCCCCTCACCCCAATATATTGCAGAACCACTTCACAGTATGTTTGACACTTACAAACAATGATTACCATATTTACTGAGATAGTGAGCACAAATGTTTGTAGCAAAGTTAGAAATAAATACTCTCTATATGTTACCACTTATATGTATGTTCGTTCATAATAAGAGGTATTACCATATGACTGTGGTAGTCTGTAATTAGCATTGTCCCCTTTACAGTTTGCAGTACCACTAGGGGAGTTAATTAAGGGCAATATGGTGCATAACATAAAATTATACTTGTATATGTAAATTTACCTTGTTTGCATTTGTAGGTGTTTTATCTTGCTATATTAATATTATAAAACTTTAACAACCAAGAGAGCATTTTGCACTCCAAGGCATTTTTTACAATACATAAATCTCGTTTCATCTTTCTTTCCATAAGAGGATAAAAAAACAACAAAAAAACATTACTTCAGAACTGTGTCACCACATGAATAAGACATCATCCAGTAACTTACTTGTTGACTAAGGGTACCGAGGGTACTGTGACCCTAGAATCAGAGAGATTTGAAACAAGTACAAATCACTTACTAAGACTTTAGCTAGGATTGTACTAATGAAAAATAGCTTTTATTTGTTTTATGTTTGTTAGGTTTAATTTATTTACACAAACTAAAGACACTATATTGAATTGGTTATTTCTTCTATTTTGGAAGTGGTTGATGCATTTGAAAGGTGGTTAGATGTTCATTTATTTTACATGTTTTTATTTTCAACCATTTCTGATAATTTTGATTTTATTGTGCAGTACTTCACTGCTTTTTTATTATTATTTAGGTTCAATTCATCATGATTTTTGTGCATTCTTTCCAACTCTTGTTCCGTGAGTGTGACTATCCAAAGGGTTTCATGTGGTGGATTGGATTCCATGCCGTTCTCTTCTGGTTCCTTTTCTGGGACTTCTATAAAAATGCCTATGGAAAACCTAAGAAAATGGAAACTACTCTTTCTAATGGAAACAAGCATATGGCAAATGGCAAAGCAAATGGCATTGTAAATGGCTTGATTAAAGAAAATTGCATTCATCAAAATGGCAGCATTCAGAAGAATGGCCTGCACAAGAGACATGAATATAGCAGCAATGGTGTCAGCATAAATGGGAAAACTCATGATCTTTAATATACTATTGTACTTGTATCTATATATATATGGTTGAACAATTTGTCAAATTAATGTATTTTGGTAATAAAGTTGAGAGAAGTAGTCATTCTGGTTAGCGACAGTTATGATTTAAAAAAAAACAAACTTATTTCATATTAGTGAATTGGTAAATAAAGTTACAGGAAAAGGAATCAGTTATTGAAGTTGCTGGTTTCCAAGTTTCAAATTTCTACCCATTTTAAGACAAATTTGCTTACCAGTCCTCAGATGCCCTGACATCAGCTGAGGGCATGTTGGATATTATCAGTTTCTCTAACAGTGTTTGACGATGAGCAGAAATAAACCTCAACTATCTTTATCAGGTTTTCTCAAGCAGAAATCAGTAGTTGTGATCAATAGAGCAACCTAATTTTTAGTTTAATTAGGAGACTAAATGGAAATATATATATGTGTGTGTGTGTGTAATAGGTATTTCTTTTTCCTTTTGCAGTACATTTTTTTTGTCATTTCCATCATTTTCAGCCCTCTTTGGCATGCAACCATTCATTTTTATTTCAATATAGGATGAACCATATTGTTGTAAAGTTGGTACTTAATTTTTTAAATAATCAGGTCTAGTAAACATTTTTGTAGATCTGTACTTTTCAGATATTTAACTTTTTGCACCTCTATGTTTCTTTTAAAGATTTTTTTCATGTATGTTTTGAATGTTGTAAAAATTTAATATTAATTACTTTACATAGCATTTAAACTAATTATGCAAAGAAAAAATTTTTTTTGAGTTACTTGAGCTTTACATTGTATGACAATTTGTAACAGTGTTGTTTTTGTTTTTTCGTGTTTTTTCCAAGCCGGATTTCACTTTCTTTGATTTAGATTGTAATGTCCCTTTTGATATCTTACTCTGCAAAAACCAAACTTTCAAAGAAGCTGGATACAAAAGCTGATCCTTATACTCTTGTAGCACAAGATAGGTGCCTTACACCATCTAGGCATAGCAAAGGTTTAACATAACTAAGAATGTATTTCACTGTTCTTGCTTTTGACTCTCAGTAGGGTGAAGACTAACTAGAATGCTAGTAACTGAAGAGTCATCAAAACAATGCTGAAATCTTTGCACCTAATCACGCAAATTGACAAAATTGTAAGCGTTTGTTTTTTGTTCTTGTTTATAGCTGTAAAGTTTTAAGTGTTGTTTGTGTTAAAATTCAGTTTGGTAACCAATATCTACAGCATTTCCAATCCTTTGTGTTCAGCATGAAATATTTATGTAACATTTAACAGTACTTAAAGTGTAAGTGAAAACTTATCTTCATTACTCTGTACTTATAGTATGTTGACATAACTCTGCACTGCCAACTGTTTAAGATTTTGTTTTTTATGAAAGTTTGTGTCTACTTAACAGTACATTTCCTAGCATTTTAATTGTTGGGACCAACGTAAACGAGACATTTTCTTGCATCTGTTCGTTATCTAATTATATCCTTTCCAAATGAGGATGAGTTGTGCATTTGATTCAAAAGCAAACTGCCGCCAAGTTTTTACAACATACAGTTGCTTGTTTGATTTCAAATAAAGAGAAAGGCTTGCAAAAGTGGCAGTGTACTTCATTGGAAACTTTGTACAAATACTTATGTATAAGCCAACTTGTGGAATGCTTTAACAAATAAAGGTTATTATCACTAAATTCTCAGAATTGTTTTCTTCCGTTTTCGACTTGATAACAATGTAGTTTTCATGGCAGCAAGTTAATCTATGGAAAAAAATAATTCGTAACCGTTATATAAAATGTAAAGTGGTTTTTAACGAGTGTTAATCTCGTGAGAATTTAGATTTCTAACAGTTGATTTTAATATAAGGCTTGTGCTGCCCTCTAGTGTTTACAAGGTTAGATACTGAATGCAAAAGCACAAAGGATGAAAAAAAAGACTCAACTAGTTTACACTAAAGCATTAATAATATGTGAAGAATAACATATTTGTACAATAGAATCTGGTAAAGATTCCTATAGCGCAACACGTACGCTCTAGGCAATTATATGATAATTTCAGTAGGAAATTGACATGAGAAAAATAGTCTAGAAACGTAATTGTAACTAAAGATAATAGATACCTGATGTCGTTAAAGCAAGACATGACAGTAAAATGAGAAGTGTGACTAGCACGAATGTGATTGAATAGTATTGACTTCTCATTTGTAACACTAAAAAAATGTATTACATACCGTTTTAAAACATTAGAATTTAAGAAAAGCGCTTAATACTTGTAAACTTCCCCGAAAATACTAATAAAACAAAATTAAAATTCTATAATCATTATAACCGTTATAATGCATATTTTGAAAAATAGGATTTATAAATAAACTACAACTGTTCGTATTTAGTACAGTACAGTTTTTCCTATAATCTTAGTATGATTTTATCAATGTATACTGAACTTCAATATATTTGTTGCAGGTTCACAATCATTCCTATATCCAGAATACCAAGTTTGTTTTATTAGACTTTAAAACGTATTTTTTGACATAATAAAATAGTTACGATTTATCTTTATACAACAGATATCATTTTTCAATTAGATAAATAAAAGAGGGATTACTGTTTGTCTAACATTCCAGAAAACACTGGATCGCATTCTTCCAAAAGATGAATTTTAACGCTTGTAGCAAGTATTGTTAACAAACTGAAAATCCGATTGTAGGAGCATGTAACTCTAAGTACGTTTCAAGACCGACCTCTTCCCTTTTTTTTTTATTTGTAAATCTGGTTTGATATACCTGAGTATTTATTTATTGAGTATTTTACACAGCCAAAAGTTATGGCTTACGAATGTTACTAGTATATAAACTTTATTATGCACTGCTGACGGGGATAACTGATCCTATAATTTAATGGCTGATGGGTAAATTTATCAGTAAAAGGATATTACTTTTTATTTGTTTTTTATGGTGATAAAATCACAGTTCAATTTAAGTGACTTTTAAAAACATCATACAAAACCTACAAATGTGCTCGTTCTTTCAGCTGTGGGGGTCGTTACAACGTTTGGTTAATTCCACTGTTGATTGTTAAAAGAGTACTTCAAGAGTTGACGATAGGCGTTATGATTACTTACTTTCTCTAGCTTTCCACTGCTAAATTAGGGACGACTAGCGCAGATAGCCTTCGTGGAGCTTTACGCGAAATTCGATAACAAAAATCTTGTGTTACACTTTTTATGAAAATCTCTGTTTCCAGAGGTAATACAATGTGATGCTTTATCTCAAGAAAATGTTATAATTTATTTACTTCATTCTTATTAAATAAATTCAAACTTTCCCCCATCCCGCTAAGAATCATTTCTGCAATATTTTATGTGAACGTGCAAAACTTACACTTAGCCCTATAACCCAAGAAGGATAATCAAAATTCATAAAGTTTGTTTTTCGGTTTATTCTGGAATAACTTTAGCCTTTCAATCACAGAAGCCTTGAAGTTGGTTTGTTTTAAATTTCGCGCAAAGCTGTACGAGGGCTATTTGTGCTAGCTGTTCCCAATTTAGGAGCGTAAGACTAGAGGGAACGCAGCTAGTCATCGCCATCCACCACCAACTCTCGGGCTACTCTTTTACCAATGAATACTAGGATCGACTGTAACATTATAATGCCCCCACGGCTGAAAGGGCGAGCATGTTTGGTGTGACGGGGATTCGAACCCGTGACTCTCGAATAACGAGTCGAGTGCCTCTAACCACCTAATTGTTGGCGGTGGGTAGTGATGACTAGCTGCCTCCCTCTAGTCTTACACTGCTAAATTAGGGACGAGTATCGCAGATAGCCTCCGTGTAGCTTTGCACGAAAATCAAACCAAACCAGTCCAATGATCAAATAAACAAACCACAGAAGTGTAATAAAATAACATTGTTTCCTGAAAAATCTCTAAACTTACAACAAAAACAGCACTTTTGATTTGTTATTAATAAATTAAAAAGATAGAACTATTTATTTTAATAATTTGACATCGTTGGTAGCCTTTACCATAACGTAATTGCTATTATTTTCGTATAATTACAGACTAATTACAAACTAGTCGTTATCGAAGTCGCTTCAGTTATTTATTACAGTTGTATTGTGAAGTCTTTATCTCTCCGGCAAGATGGGCTATTGGAAGAACCAAAACTTATTATGATCCAGAATTGTAACTTTTGTTGGTCGTTTCGTTTCTCCAATGTTGTAGTATTTACGTTCATAGTGGATACAGTAAATAATTTTTCTCTCCAGTGAATCCTCAAATTGTTCCTTGTGTATTAACAGTGACTGTCTTGTGTCGTGACTTCTGAACACTGTTCTCACTTTAAGCTGTTTGCATAAAGTTTTAGCAATCTCTGGCATAGGATAATATATCCGTATTTCTTATTCTCCATATTTTTTCTCAAACGTTCTGGGACGCCAATGTTAAAAAAGGGGTTGAAGTAATGTTTTTGTCTTCCGTCTTCTTCGATATTAAAAAAACTTTGTTCACCCTTGAAAACTGAACAGTAAACAACGCCTGTATTTATGCTGTTAGACTAGTTTGAGTTACAGTCGAAGTAGTTTCTTGTAAACTCCTTTAGTGTATGGGTTGTGTATCTCGGAAACCATTACGTCAAAGAATTGTAGCTTAATATAATTTTCTGTTTCAATTGTTGTTTGTTTAGTTGGTTAATGAATTTTTGAAGCTCGTCTGTATTACATGATTACATTGTGAACATCACCAACATATCCAACAACCTAAATCGAATCTAGGGATGTAGAGCTTCATAATGTCACCTCAAAGTTCCTGAGTGGTGTTGATAGGGTTAAATCTAAATCCAATCCTTTTGTTATGTTATTAGTATTTATCTTAAAATGGGTAAGAAGCTGTGTTGATACAAAAGGTTGTGAGTTATATGGTAGTGGAGTTTGTTAATCGGATGCATTCCTTAAAGAGTTCTACTATTTCCCACCTGTTGGAAGTGTAACTGTAGTGTGTCCAAGGAGGGAAACATTAAACCTGACCTTTGTGTTTTGTAGTATTATCGTAATAGCTTTAATTATTTCTTTTACAAGTTGGACTAAGTTCTTAACCTAACCTGATGTTTTATTTATTAATGCACATGGCAGATATCTAGCTAAGGAGTAACATGGGAAATCTCGGCAGTTGAATGTGGGCCAAAAATGATGACCTCGTTTGTGAATTTTCAATTAAAAGCATATATATGAAATGGTGTTGTTGTAAAACTTTTAATTGTTTGTTAAGTTCTTTCTGGCCTTTCTTGAGATGCTAGTTAATTTTCTTCATTTCTTTAGCGGTTGTATTAGAGTTAATCTTCATGTTTGATTTGTTTCGAATTTCGCGCAAAGCTACACGAGGGCTATCTGCGCTAGCCATCCCTAATTTAACAGTATAAGACTAGAAAGAAGGCATCTAGTCATCATCACCCACCGCCAACTCTTGGGTTACTTTTTTACCAACGAATAGTGTCATTGATTATAACGCCCCCACGGCTGAAAACGCGAGCATGTTTGGTGTGACGGGGATTCAAACCCGCAACTTCATGTAGTACCCACGAATACACTCGCATCCATTCTGTGTGCTAGTACAGCCAGTTTATTAGGTTGTTTGGCTCCCGTCATCAAAGTTATACCTTTCAGTCTCGGGAGCATTATATGCGAGTGTCAATCCACTATTTTTTGGTAAAGTAGTAGTTCAAAAGTTGGCGGTGGGTGGTGTTGACTAACTGCCGTCTTTCTAGTCATTCTCTACTAAATTAAGGACGGCTAGTACAAACAGCCCTTGAAAATTCAAAACCAAACAAATAAACCATTTGCCTGCTGGTAGAATTGTTATGGCGTGGTCTTTCTTCAAGCTTCCGATCCCAAATTTTTTCTGTTAAGTTGCATTATAGTCGACTTTAAAGGCTTAATCATTCTGAATTCTTCTTGTTTTCTGGTAGGCTCTAAATTATGTCTTCTGTTGTATCTACGTATATTTAAGGTGGGTATCGTGTTATGTGTTAGGACGAAGTTTAATTCTGTACTTAGTTCAAATTCTGTTAATGGTCGTTTACTTCAGTTTATTACCATGTGTTTAGGTGTGTCTAATGTTAGGAAGTTTTCTTCTTTTTTTGGAAACTCGATAAGTAAGTTTAGTTTCTTTATGTGTATTTCATAAATATGTGTGTTTGTGTTAATATGAAATTTGAATACCTGTACGTACCTTGATAGAGTTTGTGTTGTCAGTTCACACTTATATAGATCGTTAATGTTATTCTGTATGTTATATTTATTTATATGGTGACATTTGACCCTATTAAGCACGCACGCACACATACAGAGAACTGAGTCAGTCAACAAGGGTAACACGCGTACTTCCTTGTAGTTGCTATTGCTGTGACATCGACCACAATGTATAACAAGTGACAGTGATCTTTTCTACTTGCAAGCCGGGTGATGCCCCAGAGATATAACATCTCTTACTTTAAAGTGAAAGAGAGAGAATGTAAGATACTTGGAGAGCTCACGTGCCTTGAAAAGAATTACATTTTTGTTTTCAGTTTATAATGCCATATTTTCTCTTGGTTTATATCTTCAATAACGTAAGTTCAACAATACTAATAGATATGTTTTTTACATAGCTGTTAATATTCCACGTATTTCTCAAGTAAAGGACTAGCAGCGCATCAAATAATTTTTAACACTGTTGTTTGAGTGAATAGGTATTGGACAAACTGCACCCTATATTTTTCTGTTTCAATTACTGTCGAAGTAAAAGAATATTAGATTTCTGCTCTGCAATACAATTACTGACAAACGAGGCCTAGAAATGTCCCGAATATCTAGACTTGACGTGACGTCTCCAGTTTTCGTCGCATTTGGGGAAAACGAATTTTATATGAAAACGTTAGAGTGAGTTAGTTAGAGTGAATCTTTTACCTTGTTATCAGTCAACCACCGAGTGTGTAGGCCAACCAGTTTTAAGATTCGAGAAGAAACTTAAGTGTTTGTGTAATTTCATATGTAACTTAAGCCTATCAACGAAATTAGCCTCTAATGAACGAGATAATTGCTTCCATTATCGTTAAGTAGGCTGAATTTTGCAATATTTTATGCCAAATAATAATAATAATAAAAAAGTCCGCTCACTGATACAAACCATTAAAATAATATCACTTTAATACCATTATGATAACTATAAGAGTTGTTCGAACACTTCAGTTATAACATTTACATCACCTCTGTCTTGTGTAGTTCCTTCTTTAATGATTATGTTCACGATGTGAAATATTTAAACAATTTTAAAAACGTAATATTTACTACACTACTGTCTTGTGGGAAATGAATGTTACACCGTGTTTAATTAGGTAATCAAGCAAATATAAGTTACTTTAATCAGGATAAGACCGATTACGTATTATACTTAAATATTTTAACTGGTACTTCTGTAATTTTATCAAACTAACTGAAAACTATTTATGTTTTAGGTACGATTAGAGGCACCAAAACAACATAAAAAGACTCAACTCACGAAACATATTAGTCTTTCACGTAGCTCAACCAAAGTGGTTTTGCACATTTCACCTTTAGCTAACACTCACGTTTATGCATATGTACAGTAACAGCGTTAAAACCTAATTAAAACTAACAACTAGCCTGTCGCCTGAGAAATGGAAAGGTATTTATTCTACCTTAAAAAAAAAAGAAGAAATATTATGATATATAGCAACCAAATACTGCTTCAGGAGAAAATTGCACGAATAGGCCACACCTTAAAACTTTAAAGAATTTAACCACCAATGCTAATTAACCCCAAATAAAGCTGGAAAAAAATTTCAAAACGACCTGAGGCAGTACGAGAATAGCAGAGCCTATATTACGTTAGTTGGCGTTACGCCTGTCTGTTAATGACTAATCAAAGATGTCAGTGGTTGTCTAATCCTTAACTCGTATCTTTTACCCTGTAATCACCGGTTCCGAAGTTGAAAGGACGATTGTAAACAACAACTAAAGTTTTAAAAGCGAAGTTGAACGCTAACGTTACAAGTTTAAAATTCCCGTTTAGGTTTAGCAATAAACTGCTAACTGTCGTTACTCAATAAAATCGTGAGGTATAGATACAGGGAATATAAAGTTTAAACATTTTCATAAATAATCTGTTTTTTATTATAAAAAACTGATCTAGCATACAAACACCAAATTATTAAAATTTCTGTGTATGGTGAGTATTTATTCGAGTTTTGATGACCCATAGTAGCACAGAGGTATGTTTACGGGTTTACAACGACAACAGAATCCGAATTTCAGTATTCGTGGACATGGCCAGGTGGTTAAGACCCTCGTGTAGCTTTCCGCGAAATTAAAAAAAAACAAAGAAAACTATTCGTGGTGGACAGAGCATAGATAAATCATTGTGTTGCTTTGTGCTTGATTTCAAACAAACAAATCAAGTCTTAATAATAACCAATCAGGTTCAACAATGATTCATAAAAATAAAAAAATAAAAAAGCTATAGACTCCATTCCCCAATGGATCATTGGTTCGTTTCTGGCTTAGAATGCTAAATTCTGGGAATCGATCCTAACACACAACACCCATTGCGTAGCTTTGGGCTAAATCAAAACACACCTTGTGAACAATACCGATATTAATACCGTTCTGATACTAGTATAGCGAATAACACCTACTCTTTGTTAACCTGAAGATGACCCAAGAAAGTCGAAACGTTGTTCTCTGTTTTGTTAGTAAAAGTGTTAATACCCATACCAGGCGTCCTGAGATACATTTTTACTTCAAGTGGGTTTCTTGTCATCACGAATCACGCACTTTTGTTAGAGGTATGAATATATGATTACCTAAAATAAATCTAATTACCAGTATTATTACTGAATCTACAAAAAATATTTATAATTCGTTCTTGGGTATCATTAGAAGCGATGACTTACAAAGGAGGACCAGCATGGCCAGGTGTGTTAAGGCGTTCGACTCATGATCTAAGGGTCGCGGGTTCGAATTCCCGTCGCACCAAACATGCTCGCCTTTTCAGCCGTGGGGGCGTTATAATGTGGCGTTGGTAAAAGAGTAGCCCAAGCGTTGGCGGTGGGTGGTGATGATTAGCTGCCTTCCCTCTAGTCTTACACTGCTAAATTAGGGACGGCTAGCGCAGATAGTCTGCGTGTAGCTTTGCGCGAAAATTATAAAACAAACATACAGACTCACAAAGACTTAACTATTTTTTAATGACGATCACTTTATATATGCTAATACAGTGACGTGTACATGTTCAGCATTTATATATTGGTTTGATTGTTGAACGTCGCGCAAAGCTATTCGAGGGCTGTCTGTGTAGTCGTCTGTAATATAGAAGTAATAGACCAGAGGGAAGGGCCAGTTAACACCACACACCGTCAACTCATAAGCTACTCTTTTAACAGATAAAAGTTGATTGGCTTTCACTCATTATAACGTCCTTACCGTTACAAGGCTAGCATATTCAGTAACGTGATTCAAATCCGTGACCTATATATTACGAATCGAGCTGTTTCTTTCACAGCGAATTCCAAAGAATTCGACGTTCAGAACCGTCACTGGTGGCGGCCTATGTTTCTGTGTGTTTTTCATTAGTTTAATTTAGTGCAAAACTACTCAGGATCTATTTGACTTCATTTTGAAGTAACAGGCTAAAGGGAAGGCAGCTAACTAACATCAGGCACCACAAACACTTGGGTTACTATAATCCAGTAATAGATTGACTTATATGTGGAGAATCACTTTTTAGTGACCAAAAGGTACTTGTTGCATATGTTAAGATTTTTAAAATTAGTTAGAATTCAAAGGGTATTTTTCATAAATGCGTAGAAGTTCGTAGCAGAACGTTTATGACAGTAGCAGAATTCGACCTCATCCTTAAACTAGTTCAGACCAACGCCTTCATCCAAACACTGAAAGAATAGCCTTTCTATCTCTCCCAGAAAAAGCCAACACGATGAAACTTGGAATAGTCCCTGATACGGTTAACAAGAGGTGAAAGTTACTTGTAAGATCCCAGTTACTCTGTAAATCAACGGTTGTTCCAATGAGAAAAATATCCAAAGAAACTAGAATGGCGGTAGCCATCAATCCACATACTTGTCAAATTGTCCTATACAGTTTCAATGAACTACTGTGGCCTAGTCATCCTCAACCTTGGTACTACTGTTATCTAGTTATATTCAACCATAGTACTACTGTAACGTAGTCATACTCAAACATGGCACTATTGTAATCTAGCTTTGCGCGAAACTCAAAATAACCTTAAGCCTTCGCAGAAGTCAATTACCAGTTTAAAATAACAATCGAAAAGGAAGAAATAGGTTATAAATTGCACCTGATCCTCCTAAATACCGATCCAGACTAGACAGAAACACTTCACGCGTACTACAAATACCAGAAGAAGCAAGATCTACGAGACAGAAAGTAATTCCACATGTAAAATAGTTCTGTAAAATTATGATTAACATCACTATTTCTCTGACTATTCGTAAAAATAAAATAAAAAGATACAGGTAGACAGATAAGGTTGTTACTAACCGTTTAGAAAAGAAACAACATACAACTTCGACTAGAGCTCTTTAACGTGACACAGACGACTATTTATACAATTTTTGTAAATTTTAGAAAGCCTGCAGGAAAGTAAAGTACATTGGCGGATGTGTGGTCCTTCTCAAAAACAGTTCACGTGAAACTCAAACTTAATATGAACAAAATTTAGATTACTTGATATAAAAATGATATGAAATAGTACTTGGTACAGGACTCCTTCCTATGCAGTGGTCCACAACATACATAAGAAAGAGAGTGAGAGATCACAAGAGATTTCTTTTACGTGTCTCGTATGTAAGATACGTAATGGTCTTATTATCAAAATTGTAATACATACGTAGTCCAAAACGGTATTTTCAATCTGAATATCGCCTATAACACACGCAGACTAAAAAGCCAGTTTAAGGAGCTCAAGGATTCTGACCCAGCAGTGTCTAATTTGGAATTGCTGAGCGAAGAGAGGAAAACACAGTCTGCACATCACATATCACCTCCACGTCTATTTTTAACCAACTAACTGGATTGACTGTCGCTTTTACGAGGCATCTACAACTGAGAGTACGGAGCGTGTTCATTGGCAAACTGAGGGATTCAAGCCTTGGACCTTTCCAATAAACAATCTAGGACGCTATCTACTAGGTGACGTCTGACCCTTCCTGTTTATGAGGCTCTTTGGACATACTTGTAGTAAATTTCGTTCGACGACAATTGTTCTTCATAAAGCTATATAATGGATTACTTTTGTTCTGTACACCACGAGAAATCAAACCCCGGATTTATACACTGTAAGTCTGCAAATATACCTTTGAACAACCGGAGCACTAAATGATTACTAAGTCCAGACCAAAAAAGTTTAATGTTCAGGAATTGTCGAGAGAGCTGGTTTTTTTCCTTTTCTTCTTCCTGTAGAATTACAATCATGTAAATCAAATAAAAAAATAAACGTTATAATTGATACATTTTAAATGCTTGTGTCCTTTTATTATGTATTTTTATTGTTCTTTGTAGTTATTTGTTATAAGTTAATACGTGAGTGCCATAATTTGTGATGTTCTCACGGTAAACAAACAATATGCTATAAAGTTTTTAAGCCTAAATAATCCTAACATAATAGACAAACTTCAGAAGTAAAACTCAAGGAACAAATTCGTTCAGGTGATGGCAGAAGGTGTGAATTTCTGCAAAATTGAAAGTTAGTATTCAACGTACGTGCAGGGTGGAGTGAACAAATAAACTTGTTGTCTCTTCCCTTAATTCATAAAGATACTTTATGATTTTATAATATCATTTCAAGTTTTGTTTAACTTTGAATATTTATAACTTGTATATATATATGTTGGCACCTTATTCTATACTTAATATTTAGAATTTATTACATAAGATGAAAGTAACGCAAGGAAGGGGATAGAGTCCTTAAAAAAGAGTTTTGTCTCACTTTGCATGTTCTTTTATAGGCTTTGTATGGCCAAGTGGTTAAGACACTCGACTCGTAATGTGAAGGCCGCGGGTTCGAATCCCTCTGACACCAAACATGCTCGTCCTCTCAGCCATGGAGGCGTTATAATGTGACGATCAATCCAACTCTTAGTTGGTAAAAGAGTAGCCCAAGAGTTGGCGGTGGATGGTAATGACTAGCTTTCTTCTCTCTTGTCTTACAATGTCAAATTAGGGATGGCTAACGAAGATAGCCCTCATGTAGCTTTACGTGAAATTCAAAAAACAAACAAATTGTTATTTTACTTTAAACATTGTTCTACGATCACAAATTCCCTC
Source organism: Tachypleus tridentatus (assembly GCF_004210375.1). Taxonomy (NCBI): domain Eukaryota; kingdom Metazoa; phylum Arthropoda; class Merostomata; order Xiphosura; family Limulidae; genus Tachypleus; species Tachypleus tridentatus. Next base: position 43,718,174 of record NC_134826.1, on the reverse strand, counting down.
ACACTTCTTTTCAACTATTATTTACTAGTTTAAAATCGTCCATTCCATCTGTTAATCTCAAAAATAATCAGAATTCAGATTATAAGAGTGTTTTAATGTGACCCAGCATAACCAGGTGGTTAGGGCGTTTAACGCGCAATTTGAAGGTCGCGGGTTCGAATCCCCGTCACACCAAACATGCTCGCCCTTTCAGCCATGGGCGCTTGTTTTTTGAATTTCGCGAAAAGCTACACGAGGGCTGTCTGCGCTAGCAGTCCCTAATTTAGCAATATAAGACTAAAGGGAAGGCAGCTAGTCATCACCGCCCACCGCCATCTCTTGGACTACTCTTTTACCAACAAATAGTGGGATTGAGTGTTACATTATAACGCCCCTACGGCTGAAAGGGCGAGCATGTTTGGTGTGACTGGAATTCGAACCCGCGACCCTCAGATTATGAGTCGAACTCCTTAACCCACCTGGTCATGACGGGCCGCCGTGGGCGCGTTATTTTGTCAGTTTTGACAGAATTAAACTGCTCCAGATTTGATATTTGCAGTCAGAAAGGCACCTTATACGGACTAGTGTCGGTGGTTTTGGGGTTGTCAATGAAGAGCCAAGTGAGATAACTTAATAAGTATGCGGTTCAGAGGAAGGACAACTAGTGAACAGTAGCACCACCTACCGTCTACGCATCTACTCACAATTGAGTGTGCAGAACGTGTTTAGTCAAACCAAATCACACCCGGTTATTTGAACACTGGTCATGTGACCTGAAACAATAAAAAAGTAAATTTCTTAACTGACATGAAGATCGCGAGAAATCCGTCAAGGACGAAAGAAAAAAAAATTGTTAGTTATATTTCTACCGATGAGTAAATTAGCCTTCAAGTGACACAGCATTATGTCTGCAGACTTACAACGCTAGAAACGTAATTTCAATACCCGTTGTGGGCAGAGCACAGATAACCAATCGTGTAGGTTTGTGCTTAACTTCAAAAACAAACGAAACAGAGTAAGGTTGTTTATTAATCAGTACTACCCACTGTCAACTAATAAGTAGTGAGACTGATCAAAACATAATATATAACGTCCTCTACGGCTGAAAGGGCAAGCATATAAACAAACAATAAATAAATTATATTTCACCTTCATCCAGATCCAATCATAAAACAATATGTTTCTCGTTTAAAGAATGTTAGCTTTAAAAACATTATTGGCGAATGACACAAAAAAGTTTTGATTGTTATGGTATAGAATTAGCTGTATGAAGTTCAATTTATGCACTCTCAGTTTACGAGGTTAATTACAGTGGAGTGTTCTGCACATTAGAACTAAGGTCCTAAAGGTTCATATGTCGCGTCTCTTTGCTGCACTATTCTACTCGCGTATCCCAGGAGTTTCCCTCTAGCGTACAAGTTCAACATCAGGGAAGGCTACATGTGCGCAGATAGCTCCTACTGTAGCTTTGCACGTAAATTCTGAAACAAAGAAACTGAACTCATCTACATTGATTGTTTTGATGTGATTTGAGTACTATTTTCTCTTTTGCTTTAAGTTACGGCAGTAATCCTCCCCAAGATCGAGAACTGTATCAAAACAATAAGTTTCCAGACTTATTGGTGAAAATAATCTCTTTCTCTATATTTATATATAGAGAGGGTGTGATTCAGGCAAAAACGTATGAAATCTTAAATTCAGAAACATTCATTTTACACGTAGAAATACTACGTGCATAGAATGTTATTTATTTTTACGAATAGAGAAATTGTATCAATTTTCTAGCAGGGTTCACACCCTTGAATGAAAAGGAAACAACAATTGCTAGATTGTCAATGCAATTGTTGCACTATTTTCACTATGACGACACGTCTTGAATAAGCAACTACTGTGGTTTTATGAGGAATGTGGATTTAAGCTTCCTACTAAAGCTCATTGAAAGAAAAACCACGAATTTAAAGCTGTGAGTCGATTGTATCTTCTCAAGTATTATAACCGTATCGATAAAAAAAACTTTTGCCACAGCAATAACGACGTGGACTTAGTACTATTTTCTTATTTTAGTATTCCACGTGCAGCTGTCCATCTCGAACTGAAATAAAACAAATCTATTTAACTTATCAGTGGGAGAATACTCGAAAACTTGTCACTGATGAGCTATATAACATGTCGGGTGTTCTAATGTCGGTGGTTTCTGGGTTATCATTCACGGGCTACACAACACATGATGTGTCTTGGTTTCTGAGTTGTCACGTGTGGACTACACAATACATTTTTATCTCCACCACTTTGTTTCATAGCGATCCCTGCTATTAAGTACTTATGATACTACTGTTGACAGCCTTGTATCATTAAAAATTATCTTTCCTAGAGAAAGAGAAAGTTCAAGTAATGTGTTGAAGATGATGGTGGTAACATAACAAATACAGAGGCTTGATTGGTCTGTTGTCCAACAAATACACTGATTACAGATGCATGATTGGTCTGTTATCCTTTATTTTTAATTTGAAATCTTAAAGCACCATCTAATCAGCACACAGTATGGCCAATTCTACGTTTCTCTTATATGCCAGAGATAGATCCGTTTTGTTCTGGGAAATAGTTGAAACGTGACTTTCATCTGGCCCAACTATTGTGTGTTTTTAAACAGTCAAGGTGTTCGATTTAACAGTGGAATACAATAACAGGTAGTCAAGTGTCCACGATAAGTTCCGGTAAAAATGTATTACACATATAATAAAGATTTTTTTTAGCCTAACATGACCTTCCTCGATCCTATGTGTAATAATACGTTTCGTTTCGTCTTCATGACAACAGCAAAATACCTTCAAGTAATCTCTCAGAAAATAAATAAAATATATTAATTAAAGTGAGTTTGAATTCCGTTTGATTTTTTCGTTGAATACAGATATTGTCAATATTATATCACAGTATGTCAGAATTGTAGACTCATCATTGGTGTCTCCCGTTGGTACAGCGGTAAGTCTATGGATTTACAACGCTAAAATCTGGGGTTCGATTCGCCTCTGTAGACTCAGCAGATAGAAAAAAAAACAAAAAACACGCACACACAGATTCATAGTTAGGAGTGCTAACTTAAAAAGCAAAATACAGCGTGGACTGTGTTGATTTTTATACTCAACGCTTATAAGATGGTCAATTCAGAACATTTTCTCTTTGTTTCTTGTAAACGAGTGGGGCTTTTACGGCCTTTGTTCCGCTTGCTTGTTTTTAAATTTCGAGCAAAGCTACTCGAGGACTATCTGCGCTAACCGTTCCTAATTTAGCAGTATAAGGCAGCTAGTCATTGCCACCCACGCCAACTCTTGGGCTACTCTTTGACAAACGAATAGTGGGATTAACTCTCACATTATAATGCCCTCACGACTGAAAGAGCAAGCATATTTGGTGTGACGGGGACTCGAACCCGCAACCCTCAGATTACCAGTCGAGTGCCTTAACCACCTGGCCATGTGGGGCCTTTGTTCCGCTTGCACGTATAAAGATAACTCCTACAAACTCGTAATATACCAACACTGTAGCCAAGTTCCTCTAAATAGTCAATCCTTCGAATTCAGAGATTCGGTTGAGACAAATATGAAAAACACATCTACTGGTGGGGGGGGGTATTAGCGTTCGAATGAAAAAGGCAATTACACTTTAGCAAAAAAAAAATCGAATTTCTAGTCAGTTTTACTTCCTTTACAGTTATTGTCATATTTGCTGATTTAGTCGCTCAAACGAGATCGTTTGATATGGTCAGACAGGAATACTTGATATCTGTATATATAACAGTATCAGTAGCGGATTAAAATTATGTTGAAAACAGTAAGAAAATCCTGTGCGTTCAAATGGACCCAGCATGACTAGGTGGTTAGGGTCGTGGATCCGATTCCCCATTCCACCAAACATGCTCGCCCTTTCAGCCGTAGGGGCTTTATAATGTGACAGTCAATCTGCTATTTGTTGGTATAAGAGTAGCCCAAGAGTTGGCGGTTGTCGGTGATGAGTAGGTGCCTTTCCCTCTAGTCTTACACTGCTAAATTAGGAACGGCTGGCACAGATAGCCAACGTGTAGTTTTGCGCGAAATTCAATAAAACAACAAACAATCTTGTTATTCTACGCTTAGAAAGAACATGGTATGCGCAGAATAACGAGAAAGACTGTGTAACAATGGACAATCTGTGCTCTGTCCACAATGGGTATCGAAACGCGGTTTCTAGTGGGAGAGTCCTCAGACATACCCGCTGTGCCACTGGGAGAGGGACATAATTTTTCATACTTAACAGCGAGAATTATAGAACTAGGAGAAACAAATTTAGATTTAGACAAGGTTGAAGCCATCTTCAGCTCAATTTTATTTTTCAGATAGGATGGTTGGCCTATGAAATAGGATCCTTTAGTATGTTGTGGAGGTTTGAAAAAAAAAAAGCTTGATTAATAATTAAATTATAAGAACTGGCTCCAATTTCTCTTAAATTTATATATCTAATAGTTTTAATTTGGCTAACAGGATGGGACAGCCGAGATGGACCAACAGGTCCCTTCTTGTCCCTAAATATTATGTTATGTAAAATAATAATAATTAGGATAACTATTGTAATTTAACATATTAAATATAGTAATAGGTTATTGCATAGATCATAGAGTAAAAATGCCTCGTGCCCTCGAAACTGACCAAGTTGTGTTTTGTTAAATAAAAATATTACTGTGACGCATAGCTTATGAAAATCACGTGATGTGCTGCTAGACCACAAACAGTTGGATGCTTGCTCTGGTTGGACTGAGAGTGGAGGTTGTTTACGGGTCTCGTGGGAACTTGTTATCCACCTAACTTGTAACGACAGACTTCAAGACAGTCGAATATTTCCGTTTTGTTGTTCTTAAAGTATACAGTTTTAATCGTAAAAATTGACTTGTTCGAATCACATCCCGTAAAACCATTTAACGAACGTTCGTAAATTGTACCAGTGGAACCCCAAGTTTGGATACGCATCGCGAAAAAGTATTTTTGCGCTTTAGTTTCAAGAGAAAAAGTGTAATAGGTTATTACATCCGAAGGTTAAAAGATCCCAGCTTGTTTTTCGTTGAAAATATAGACGTTGTTAAGTAAGTATAAAACAGTCTGTTTGTGCTAAAAGCGTACTTATCAGAGTGAGTTCACTTGAAGTTTGATTATTTTTTACAAGTAAACTCTAAAAACTAGTTTTCATATACATTAGTTTTAGTTTTACTATGCCTGTAAATGTGTTTAGAGTTAAAACAATAATTGTTAACTTAGCAGGTGACAACGTCTTCTTAACTTACCTTTGTAAACCGAATCGTTTCTAAACTTCTGTTTATTATAGAATATGAACTATCTTATGAAATGGACAAACACTATTGTTCTTTATCTGAGATCGGGCTTAAGTTGACTGAATACTGAAGGTGAACTTGGTTACTTGGACTTAAGAACAGATCCAATGGAAACAGGCAGAAAAAGAAAGTTGTAGGGGCATTTCATGATGTGTTTTTAACGTACGGATATCTAACAGCCTTATACAGTATACTTGTTTGTTTTTTTATTTCGCGCAGAGCTACATGAGAGCTATCTGCGCTATATTTCCCTAATTTAGCAGTGTAAGACTTGAGAGAAGGCAGCTATTCATCACCACCCATCGCTAATTCTTGGACTAATCTTTTACCAACAAATAGTGAGGTTGACCGTAACATTATAACACCCTCACGGCTGAAAGGGTGGGCATGTTTGGTGTGACTGAGATTCAAATTCGCCGCCCTTAGATTACGAGTCGAGCGCCTTAACTACCTGGCTATGCCGGGCCATTATACAATATACGCGGAACAGAATGCCACTGCGTAACAGCGGCATTCACGACGAGGTCGGCGAGCTGCTTGCGGCCCGCACTTGTCTTCTCTGTGGCCCGCAGAGAGGAGGAACATTAAAAAATAATGATAAAAATAGTTAATTAAATAATAGAGAGAGATAAAGTGTAAGTTATAAACATAATTATTATCATTCACAATTTATAAAAAAATATATTTATACGTTCTTGTCCTAACTAATGATTTCATCTTTTGTTATCATTTTTATTGTTGTTTTACATACCAAGATACCTTTTGGAAGAAATAAATTGCGGTAAATCTACAAATATTTTTTTAAGTTCAACTTTTTTAATATCAAACATTTTAATATCCCAAGTGACCTTCGTTTTTTTTTTTGTGAATGACACTTTTCTGAAGTTTCGTCACTGTACAACTTACATATTCCGATACGGTCGGACAGCGATTGTTGTTGTAAGTAGATGAAACATGAAATACAACGTCACTGCAAAAGCAACGCTCACTGGTTACATTTCCGTGTCAATTTTCTTGTACCAAAAATACACCGTTGCAACATTTTAAGAAACGCAACTTCATTTTCAGTGAGAGTAGGACCATCGACGGTGTCTTTGCTTCCCTGAGACCACATGGAACTTTAGACCGTCGAGACTTAACATGCAACACGGTCGTATGGGGCCTCACTTGTTTGTTTTTGTAACTAAGTGCAAAGCTACACAATGGGCTATCTGTGCCCTGCCCGCAACGGGTATCGAACCTCTTATTTCTAGCGATGTAAGTCTGCAGAGCATACCGTAGGTGGGGTGGCGGGCTGTGGGGCCTTAAACTGTCAGAACGTAACATGCAATTCCTATGATGGCAAAAGCTGTAAACTGTTGTACTTCATTCCAAACCACAATTTAGTATAAAATATTTAAAGCAGTCTTATTTTTATTCTTTGTATTAATTCAGTATGACTAATTGCACTCACTGATTTAGTTTTAGTCGCTTAGCGAATAAAATTTTAATAAATTATTGACTTTAAAACTGTAAGATTGATTCGTATATAAGATATGCAACAATTATGTTGTTTTACTCAAGTTGTTGGTCCGGCATGGCCAGGTGGGTTAAGGCGTTCGACTCGTAATCCGAGGGTCGCGGATTTGAATCCCGGTTGCACCAAACATGCTCGCCCTTTCAGCCGTGGGGGCGTTACAATGTTACGGTCAATCGAACTATTCATTGGTAAAAGAGTAGTCCAAGAGTTGGCGGTGGGTGGTGATGAGTAGTTGCCTTCCTTCTATTCTTACACTGCCAAGTTAGGGATGGCTAACGCAGATAGCCCTCGTGTTGCTTTGCCTGAAATTCAAGGACAAACCAAAATCAAACCAAGTTGGAACAAAATAAGAGATGCGATAGTAAAACATGGACCTGTACAATTAAAACTGTTATTTACATACTTAATAAAAAATTAGCTTTGAAAGATGATTTCTCAGAAATAAATCTGTTTTCGCAAAATGTAAAATGTGCGAAAAGTACCACCCCATGGAAGTGGGAATTTTTCCGTTTTCTTGAATATTATTTGATAATAAAATAATGCAGTTGAGTGACGACGAATGACTCATCACTGGCAAGGTATTGCAAAAGAAACTAACTGTAGAATCTCAAGTAGTTCATGTGTGGAATGGTTTATTATTTGTTTGTTTTGAATTTCGCGCAGAGCTACGTGAGAGCTATCTGCGCTAGTTATCCCTAATTTAGCAGTGTAAGACTAGAGGAAAGGCAGCTAGTTATCACCACCCACCGCCCACTTTTGGGCTACTCTTTTACCAACGAATAGTAAGATTGCCATTAGAGCAAACCCAGTACTGAAAGGGCGAAAATGTTTATTGGGACGGGAAATCGGATCCGTGACTCTCAGATTGCGAGTCGAGCGCCCTCACCACTTGGTCATGAATGTAGAGAGTTAATATTAGACCATAATTAATCGATATTGAACAGCAGTATTTGATAGGCATACTTGATAGGACAACTGTAATAGTTATGCATTATGCAGAAAGGAATTGCTGACCTCTGATTTTTTAAATCAGTAATTCCCAAACTCATCTAGTCTGAGTCTCATTTAATGCAAATAAGACAGTAGTGGAAACAATAACACCTCCCTTCGAAATATTGCATCATTTAATTAACTTAACATCATTTTTATCGTTCATTACAATTGTAAGTAATTCATCATCTTTGTTTTCGGGCCACTTTTGGCGGCTCCAGAGGTTTTGCGGCCCCCGCTTTGGGAAACGTTGGTTTAAATCAGTGTTTTTCAACCACCGATCCATCACAACCACCTTGTCGGTTCGCGGGGTTTCACTAAAACGAAAAAAAAAAAAAAGACAGAATATTTGTATGTAATTTTAGTGGTCTGCGATAGCGCATGGAGGTGGTGGTCCCAGGTTGAAAAACGCGGGATTAGATCGCTCCTGAAAAGAAATTGTTACAGCTCGAATGAATTAGATGGTAAAGCTTGCGCTCAATCCAGTGTACTGAATAAATATGTAAGAGTGCTTATAAAACACGAAGCAAGTCGTAATTATTTTAGCTCTAAAGTACAGAATAAGCAGTACATAAACTCTCGAAAGAGTTCTAAAATTTAAATGTATGAAGTATTATTCAGTTCCGGTGGACTGTAACTCTGACGTAACTCATCACGAGGTACTGTCGGTGGTTTTAAAAACGGCGAGTATCCAAGTAAACGAAGTAAATATTGAATACAATTTCACTTCCTTAATCTTAAGGAATACACAAGCTCTACTTTATAAGAGATGGTTATCGAAGAGGTCACAAATCCTGGTGTACTGTTTGGAACCTGCCGAGATCGAGGATAGTATAACAGCAGAAATATGGGAAGTGGACACAAGGGTGCGCAATCTAGGCCGCTGAAATTAAACAAAGTTGTATTCTTCATTCCTGATGACTATCGTACTTTAAACCTTGTACTCTGTGATATTGTAAGTTCCCGCAACTGATAAAAAAAATTGAAACATTGTGTAATATTTATATATTAACAGATGAGCTATTTTCAAGGTTTATGTCACAATCAACCACTCCAACGCTATAGAAGAACGTAACATTGAAACTGTAAAAGCGCTAAGATACCAAGCAAAGGATACATGAAATAAAAGGAAATAACAACTGGTAGTAAAACATATACCGAAGCTGAATCATTAGTTGATAATCTAATATGATACAGATTTCTAATGCCTTTAATAGTTTGGTACGATGTGTACAGATAAATATATTTAGCAAACAAATGTGGGACACAACTAAGAGAAATGATATTGTTAATAATGGCGTAGATAAAAACCCTTCTTCTGTATAAAAAAATGGTTTTTATAGGGTTAAGACAAGCTCCAAAGAACTTGAAATATTATAACTAGAAACTGGGCCCGGTGGTTAAGCACACGACTCCTAAGCCGAGCGTCGTGGGTTCGAATCCCTGTCACACCAAACGTGCTCGCCCTTTCAGCCGTGTGGGCGTTATAACGTGATGGCCAATCACACTATTTGTTGGTAGCACTCGTGTAGCTTTGTGCGAATTTCAAAACAAACAAACAAACTCGAAACTCTGGTCAGATGAAAAAAAATGATTTGGTAGTTACGAATCTGAGGATGAAAAATAAATGTTTCACGACAGTGGTTCAATAGTGATGGTTTATTTATGTGTGTTTGTAGCAATAAAGCTATTCTAAATATCGAACACAATGAACAAGTAAAAGCATACACAGATGTAGTTGTAATCCAACAAGGATGGGTCTAAATCAGAAGCTGACAAGACTTTTCACACTCTTTGAACATTGGGTTTTATTTACAAAACCCACTTAGCAACACTACATTCCAAAGTGTGTATATATTTACAGCGTCAGTTAGTTGTTGCATCTACGGAGAGAAGTTTTTCGAAGCTCAAAGTCAGTGAAATGTATGTGAGGTCGCTTATGGTTCATGACCTTTTTGCAAGTTTGACAACGCTCTCTGTCGAAAAGGACGCTGCAAGAAAGTTAAGTTTCTGAACAAATCTAACAGAAGCAATTAAGAAGTTACCTGTTACCATTTGATTATTACGTGAAGATGTATATTTTTAAAGCTGGTATGTGAAATTTCTCACTTTCGCGCCAAATGTGTCTATTCAGAAGACCTGCAGTTAAATTCCATATGAACTCCAGGTCCACTCTTTTACAATACTTACGATAAATAACAAAATAAAACGAAGACAGCACTGAAAAGGTACATCTATTCATTAAAATAAATATCATGTGCATTGAGACTTTAAAATAGCACTCTGCACTTTAGGGGGGGGATGAATGCATTATAAGAGAGACAGTTAGATCCCGCTATTCGATGCGAGTAGCGTAACGTTTGCTGTAGGTGCTTTTTCTTGAACATAATTTCTTTTTCTAGTCTATTAGTTCAAAATTGCAAATGGTTTGTTTGTTTGTTTGTTTGGGAATTTCGCACAAAGCTACTCGAGGGCTATCTGTGCTAGCCGTCCCTAATTTAGCAGTGTAAGACCAGAGGGAAGGCAGCTAGTCATCACCATCCACCGCCAACTCTTGGGCTACTCTTTTACCAACGAATAGTGGGATTGACCGTCACATTATACACCCCCACGGCTGGGAGGGCGAGCATGTTTAGCGCGACGCGGGCGCGAATTGCAAATGGGTAGTGGAGAGTGCTCCCATATAGCTTCGCGTGAATATCCAAAGCAAACAAATAAACAGACTATCGAACCTGTATTCTCGTTGTTAGGTCATTCGTTCAAACTGTCGAAGCACTATGTTATAAACCTGTGTTATTAGTGTCTGAATTCTAATTGACTGTATACATTAAAAACTTCACTGAAGCACGTTAGATTAAGACATAACATTATGCCATTCGAATCTGAGTTTCGGCTGTCAGATTAAACGGTATAACATTTTGGAGATATATTGCAAAGATAGTCTTTTCATCTTTACATTTAATTAGAGTAGTGGCTTATTTTCTTATGTCAGATTTACGTATATTACAACCCACTTTTTTACACCTAGAATTGAACCCTGAACCTCTCGCGTCCCTAGCAAACGCTCTGTTGTGATTAAAGAATGGCTTCAGTCACCGCATCTTTTGTGTTATCGTTATCACGAAATGTAATTTTAAATAACAACCGTAATTAAAAAAATACCTCAAGGTAAATTATTTTCATTTTAATATGTTAGCAAATGACATGTTTTTATGTCGTAATTTGTTTTTAAGATTATTGATTTGAAAATAATGTAGAATTATATTTAGTGGTTTGTTTGTGTGTGTGTGTGGGGGGGTCTTTATCAGTATCATCCCAATTAGAAATAACAGTCCAGAAGATTCAATTACTGGTAACTTTTATTGTTTCCTTAGACCCGTCATTGTTATTAACCATTGATTGTATAAAAAATAATTGCTTTAGTTTTCCAACGTTTATCGTGGTCGTTTGGTGGCCAGTATTACACATTATTACGTCCAAGTGATGTTCATTTCAAAAAACCTTGTGGAAATTGTTATTGTGTTTCTTTGTTATTAAGCACAAAGCTACATAAAGGACAATTTTTGGAAACGATCGGGTTATAGGATGTTGTATCATTTATGTGAAATTAATTTTTGAGGATTTGCCTAACATTATAGACATAATTTTAATGCTAATTAATTAGTGATAGAATGAGCGAAAGGGATAACCAGTATTTTGATGTAGTTTTGTGATTAGCAAATAGTTTATTTTTTCACATCTGCAATCAAATATGTTGTTTATTGCTTATTTCTCCACATGTCAAAATTTATATTTTTGAGACTTTTCCCATCACATACTTTCATACCTTTTAAAAGCTGTCGAGGTTTCTCTGTAACTTGTAGTTCAATGGAATAAATGTTCATTAGTTTCCACCAGCTCTAACCTAACTTAATTCTCAGTGGTAAGTTTACAGAATTGCAGTCTTAAAATCTGGGGGTTCGATTTCCAACGGTCGATAAAGCAGATAGCTCAATGTGGTTTTGTTATACACCAAAATAAGTAAGTAGTAAAGAAAGCTCGTGTTGTGCACGCGTTACGATGCAATTCAAGAACCCCTAAAATAAATCAGCTACCCTGACAGTGGGGGTTGAAATGTCGCATGAATTTTTCACCAAGGAGTCGCGTAGGGTCAGCTGCAACAGTGTGATCATTACTCAGGGACGCTGCCAAAAGGAAACGAAGTGAATTTAAAAGCTCGATTTTATGATGACATATCTAAGCCTAAACATCAACACAGTACAAAGACGTGTGTATATCATGTGACAGTGTGTGCTTTAGCGCAGTCTTGAAGCGTTCTGGTTCATTAAATTTTTAATTGAATTTCTTCTAAGTTGGGCTACAACTGTTTGTTATTTTTTAAAATCTAATTGCTTTTTAACCAAGGATGGGTAACTGGCGCTCTCTGTAGCCTCAGTGTCTCATCTAGTGCTTTACACCATCTTGTTTTTGATTTATTGAAAAACTTGATGGCCATAGTCGCACGTTAATTGATGAAACTTGAGTTACAGAGCCATCTGTATTCTTCAGCTTGGTGAGAAGAAAGTAATTTCGTGTCAAAAGAAACTTTAGTGAAAGTACTTTTTCAAATTGAAGCAATTGATCTTGACACGCTTCCTCGCCGTCCAAACTCACACTAAAGGTCACCTGAGGTCATACAAAACGACTACGATATTTAAATGTATTTGAATAACCAGGCCTCCACTATCTTTGTATTGGTTCGGAAAAAAAAAAACCTAGTTCACTCGCACATAAAATGAACTGTTCATATATTTATCGCTCTTTGATGTCAGAGGCTTTGCGCTGCGGAGAGGTTTATCTTCATAAAACAGCATTTCTGCTACCTGCCAGATGTGCGCACCACTTTGATGAACAAGACTATGTTGTATTGTGACAAATGAGATGAAAATTTTCTGCGGGACTAGAATCAGCAAATTGTGCAGGGTCAAAAGTAAAATGTGGCCCATAAATAGCTTGTACACACTTGCCCTTGGTTAAGGTACAGGTTCCCTCTTGGTGTTAATCACGCTGAAATCCTACACAGTTCTGATGGGCGAAGCTACGATGAGGTCTATGACACAATTGTCTTAACTGTGCTAAGATCGTGACCCTAAAGAAATAAATACAGAACAACTAACCAAGTATTCTATTACGAAAACGTCAGCGCTTCTGTATAAACTATCATTTCCTCTGTACTGCCATGTCCCATTCCGCTAAAGAACCTCTTCAGGATGTGTCACTAGAAAAAATGTTATAGCTTGACAAGGACAAACAAACATCAAAACAACTTTCTTTTAATTGTAATAAGCTCCTCCCCAGTGACATAGCGGTATGTCTGTAGACTTACAATGCTAGAAACCGGGTTTCAATACCCGTGGTGGGCAGAGCATAGATACCCCTTGTATAGCCTTGTGTTTAATTACATAAGACAAACAGTTTAGCATAACGACCCCTAAAGTGGTACAAATAACTTGCATGTTATAACAGCAATTACAAACAAGCAGTTATAACATGGCCCGGCATGGCCAAGCGTATTAAGGAGTGCGACTCGTAATCTGATAGTCGCGGGTTCGCATCCCCGTCGCGCCAAACATGCTCGCCCTATCAGCCGTGGGGGCGTTATAATGTGACGGTCAATCCCACTGTTCGTTGGTAAAAGAGTAGCTCAAGAGTTGGCGGTGGGTGGTGATGACTAGCTGCCTTCCCTCTAGTCTTACACTGCTAAATTAGGGACGGCTAGCACAGATAGCCCTCGAGTAGCTTTGTGCGAAATTCGAAACAAACAAAACAGTTGTAACACAAATTCAAAATAACAAAGACGACGCCACCATTAATTATTATCTACTTTTTGTTGCAATGCATACTTAATTGAAAATAAATTTTAACTCAAAATTGGAGATACCATGAATTGGTTTGGTTTTGGTTTTTGGAATTTCGCACAAAGCTACTTGAGGGTTATCTGTGCTAGCCGTCCCTAATTTAGCAGTGTAAGACTAGAGGGAAGGTAGCTAGTCATCACCACCCACTGCCAACTCTTGGGCTTCTCTTTTACCAACGAATAGTGGGATTGACCGTCACATTATAACTCCCCCCACGGCTGGGACGGCGAGCATGTTTGGCGCGACTCGGGCGCGAACGCGCGACCCTCAGATTACGAAGTGCACGCCTTAACGCACTAGGCCATGCCAGGTCCACCATGAATTGGATTCACTTCTTAATTGTTATAGCAAAATGTGTACTTGTCCTTTGTCATCAAATTTTTGAAAACAAATGTGCCGAACCACACAGCTTATAACCTAAGAAATGCCCTCTAGTGGGTCAGAGGTAAATTAACGAATTTACAATGTTAAAATTCGGGTTTAAATTTCCCGGTGGACAGAAATATATACATATATACATAAGATATTGTGTGACTCTGCGCTATTAAAACAACCTTTGAACTATGAAAGAAACTTAATATAGTGCATCACTGAAGATGTATTGCTACTGATCTAAGTGAAGGTTAGGGCGCTCGACTCGCAATCTCAAGGTCGCGGGTTCAAATTCCCATCTCACTAATCATACTCGCCCTTTCAGCCGTGGATACTTTATAAAGTGACGGCCAATTTCATTATTTATTGATAAAAGAGTAGCCCAAGATTTGGCGGTGGGTGGTGATAATTAGCTACCTTCCCTTTAGTCCTTCGTTGCTACATTAGGGACGGCTAGTGCAGAAAGCCCTCGTGTAGTTTTGCGTGAAATTCAAACCAACTGTTAAAATGCATCTTTCATTTTCTTGGTGTTTAGGATGTTCAAGTTTCACTGTACAGGTTGCAAACACGGTCGCCCTTTCAATTTTTGGGGCGTTATAAGTGATGATCAGTCCTACTATTTGTTAGTAAAAAGTCGCCTGAGAGTTGGCTTCCACTACTAAATTAGGAACGGCTAGCGCGGATAGCTCTTATGGAACTTTGCGCAAAATGAAAACCAAACTCACATGTAACATAAGTAAGGTGCGCTTATATTTTATAACCATCATCTTTTGGAATAGGCCAAACGTACGCAGGCCGTTTTTATCCATGAACACTTATTAATAATCGACGAAATCTTCCTCTACAGTCGACTATTATATGTCAACCTATGGCAATACAACTGTCTACACACATATATACACAGTGGTTTACCTGCGGACTTACAATCCTAGAAACCGAGTTTCAATACCTGTGATGGACAGAGCGCAGATAGCTCTTTGTGCAGCTTTGTACAGAGCAAAAAAAAAAAGCATACACAAACATGCATAGTCTTATTTCTGAACTCTTATGTCCAGTCCTTCATAAAGTGTCGTGTGATTTTCATCTACACATTTCAAGCCTTCAGATACAATCACTTATTTGGTTCTCATACTATAGTACAGTCTCATGTTTTTCACCACCTCAATACACTGTCTACAGTTCCTTACCCATTTATAAGGCATCAGTACTATGTAGACAATTTCTTTCTAATCCTTAACATCATTGTAATAAGTTTTAATCATATTATTCATTTTGTTTGTTTGTTTATTTGTTTTGGAATTTCGCACAAAGCTACTCGAGGGCTATCTGTGCTAGCCGTCCCTAATTTAGCAGTGTAAGACTAGAGGGAAGACAGCTAGTCCTCACCACCCACCGCCAACTCTTGGGCTACTCTTTTACTAACGAAAAGTGGGATTGACCGTCACATTATAACGTCCCCACGGCTGGGAGGGCGAGCATGTTTGGCGCGAACACGCGACCCTCAGATTACGAAGCGCACGCCTTAACGCGCTAAGCCATGCCAGGCCTCATATTATTCATGTCATATAGTCTGTTCATAATCAAATATGTTGATTTTGCTCCTTGTGCTTTAAATATTTCTTCTTTTGTTTTCATAAAAAGAAAAAAAAATCCTTTAAATCAAATAATGGAATTTGCAGACACAAACTTGTTTGTCTCGATGGTTGTTGAAAAATATTAGGTTATCCAGAAATAAATGTCGGAATTCTCACGATGACATTTACAAGCTAAATATAAGTTATCGTCGGTTGGTTGGTTTAATCCAAAATTTGTCGCTTACAAGGTGTCTTAATTGTCTGCTGTTTCAACTCTACTCAGAGTAAGTTTCGCAACCCCCAAGGCAGCATGGACAAGAAGGACTTTCGTCTGATTTTCCTCTACGATTTCAAACTTGGACATAAAGCTACCGAAACTACACAGAACATCAAACAGACATTCGGTCATATATCTGTTACCAAACGTACAGTTCAGCGTTGGTTTCAAAGGTTTTGACATAGAGATGAAAGTCTTGAAGACCACGAATGTTGTGGAACGAAGCCATCCTCAGATGCAAACACATTAAGGGAAGCAGTTGACACAGACCCTTGCACAACAGTACGTGAGCTTATAGAAAAGCCAGGCACAAACAAATCAAGCATTTCCAACCACGTGAGTGCGATTAAAAAGACGAAAAAGTTGAATAACTGGGTTCTGCATGAGCTGACTGAAGATCAACAAAATCGGGGTTATGAGACCTGTCAATGATGACGCCCCAAAAATTAAACGAATTTGGAATTGAGGTTCTGCTTCACCTACCTTATTCCTCAGACCCCCCCCCCCTACACATTTTCATTTTTTCAAGCGCTTTCAAAACTAGACAGCTGTAGAAGAAGCTTTCAGGGAGCTCATTGACCATAGAAACTCTGATTTCTACAGAAGGGGCATAAACAGCATTGTTACACGTTGGCAGAAGTGTGTTGAAGCAAATGGCGCTTACTTTGATTAAAGTATGTTTAAAAACACTGGTTTATACTTTTCTAAACTTCGCAGTTCAAAAACATTTATTTCTGGACAATCTAATATTTAATATAATTAACCATCTTCCTAACTACACAATTCGTTTACGACCATACAGTGCAATTTGCAGCTTTAGATGCTAGTTATGTATTGAAGAGGCAAAGTCTCCAACTGATTGAAAGGAGACTGTCATGAAGCGACTGGTTACTTTGACAAACCTATTTCTACATATAGTAACATGTATGAAGCTGGGAGTGAGCGAGTGGCTACAGCTCAAAGTCTAACTTTAAGGTGCGGGGTACATTTCCACAAAAATGTTCTCAGCCCCTTTAGAGCTGTGTATGCTTTGTAAAAATAGATAAATAAAAATAGAACAATTGCTAACGGAGGACGCTGTTGACTAGCTTTCCTTACTCTTAGTTTATTAGATACAAATTAGGGGCGACTATGCGTGGATAACTTGTTTGTTTGCTGGGTTTTTTTAATTAAGCACAAAACTACACACTGGGCTATCTGTGCTCTGCCTACCACGGGTATCAAAGCCAAGTTTCTAGTTTGTGTTCAAAAGGTACCACAGGCAAAATTTGCTTGTCCTTTGTATGAAAATATATATAGCATCATTAACATGCGTGGATACACAACTCTTACAAAGAGCGGAAGATTACTTTAATATAAGTAGATTTTATAGGTGGATGATGGGTGTCATACCAGTTTAGAAAATTCTGTAGGAAATTTTATTCTAGTATAATTCTGCTGGATCACTAATGTTACCTTATTCATTTGAACTTTTACTACCATAAGAGGGCTGGAATGCCAACTTCAAAAAATAAGATTTCGTTACTCACCAACCCCAACGACAAGATGTTTTTGTATTTTGTCACTTTTCTTCTGAGAGAACCCATCTTCCCACAACTGTTTGCAGGCAGTGAAGAGCTTTATGGATGTGGTACGTTGTGGACGCGCTCTTTTATCCTGTTTATATTATTTTATTCTATTATTGTTTATTATTCACATGCAAGGCTTTGTGAGTGGAAGTTAAGAGTGGCAGACGGTGTATCCCCACCACTATGTGGGCTTTACTTCTATAGATACCTCCCAACTCCAAAAACACGATGCATCTTACACCCTCACATTATAGCCAGTGCTTTGGTTACCTTGTTTTGTATTATAAATATGTTAAATTTCATCGTAAGTTTGTAACGCAGTCCTTCTTTTTTGATGTAAATATCTTAATTTTTAGATAATGTTTTATGCCTACCTTATATGTATATATACACACACGTACACACAAATATATTTAGAATACATACACGTCTTACTGGTAATACTGAGTTTTTTTCAACTTCTGTGAAGAGAGCGGTGAAATGGATTTAGGATCTCTTTGTATCCAGTTTTTCATTATATTCTTCATGTCTCTGGTATCCAAATTCTTCTGTAAAGGTAAGCAAACAATTATCTATCTATGAATAAACGGTTAATCGATCCATATGTTTTAGTCTTTGATTTTATGAAGTCGTTATTACCTGTATATGGTTTGAATGTTTATTCTTGTTATTTGTTTATGCACGCTTTCTCACTGTTTAAAACGTACTTAACAGTAGTCTATTGATAATATAAATATGGTTTCATATATGGTTTGAATGTTCATTCTTGTTATTTGTTTATGCACGCTTTCTCACTGTTTAAAACGTACTTAATTTAAACACAGCAGTCTATTGAAATTGTAAACATTTCAACGTAATTTGTTACAAATCTTTGCAAATCAGTATTTTAAATATTG
The DNA here is from genome assembly GCF_004210375.1 of Tachypleus tridentatus. NCBI lineage: Eukaryota > Metazoa > Arthropoda > Merostomata > Xiphosura > Limulidae > Tachypleus > Tachypleus tridentatus. The sequence continues at coordinate 43,699,746 of NC_134826.1, read as the reverse complement.
TTAGCAAACTAATAAAGACTAAAACAATTCAGGGTATTCAAAACAAATATTAAAGCAAAATATAAAATAAACATTACCAATACTTTAACAATTGTTCACCGGTGGATCAACGGACGTTTAGGCACTTATGACGCTAAAATCTTGAGTTCGATTCCCTCTGACGAAAACAACAGATGCTTCAATGTAGCTTTGCACTAAAACAAACAAAGTCTAAACAAAATTACGTGCTATCTCTTAATGCCGAGATTAAACGTGAAGTCTACTTGTCAGTATATGCGAGTAATACTATTAACAAAGAAAGTTTAGAAGGAGTAGCACATTTTTATGCTTGTTTGGAAATGAGAGAAACCGACCTTTCTTGTATGAAATCAAGCGTATTAAACGAGTGTTTTACATGTAATCTTCTTCAACTTTGTCACTCGGAGATTCTTGGCTTAAGCTCGCACTGTTATTTGGTTTTGTTGTAAAATAACTAAAGCCAGAAAGTACTTGACTCAAATATTATTATAACAGTCATGCATGATCCTATTTCATGACAAATATCATCTATTCTTTTTTATTATTATTTAGCTGTTTCTTTAAGTTTCCATTCGAAACGGTTCCGTAAACTGTTCAGCCTTCTCAAGCCTAACGTAAAACTTCGAAGAAACGTCGTGATCGCTAAAATAAGGCTTGTTTGTTTTAGAATTTTAACGTAAGTTACACATAAAGCATAATATATATAAACGTAAAGGCAGCTACGTAACAACACTAACCACCAATCTTGAACTACGCGTATGTAACCGAATAGTAAGATTTCACCATAATACATCTACGACCTCTAACAGGACGAGAACCGTAAATTTTCCAATCCCCAGACCAGACAAGCTAATAAATGGGCCACGCCCACCCCTCTAAAATGGAGAATTTTAACAATTCCAGAATGTGTATGACATAAAAAAATAATAAAACATTTTATGTAGATAATTTTTTATATGTTATTTTCTCATTAATAATTGCTCTACCAAACCTGTTTAAATGAAATCAGCCTCACAATTTGAAACCATAATTCAGAAAAATTAATAATCTGGAAGTGTCAGTTTTGGTCATATTATTTCAGTCAGTCACACAGTCCCCACAGAAACTAGAAACTAAACGTTCAATATAATTTTCTAAAATGGTAACGTTTGATAAATAAGTAAAAGAAAGGTAGGAATTTAATCTTTGTATATCAAATGAAAACTAAATCTTAGTTGCTTAAAGGTGACACTCAACAAGTATTTAGAATGTTGGGTTTCAAAGCATATTACAAAGAATGCTTTGGATTGCCTATATTGAGTCTGTTTGTGTGTTTCGAGTTTTAACGCAAAGTTACGCGAGATTTATTTATTCAAGGCCAATCATAATCTTTAACTGATAGACTAGATAGACAGCTGTTGACAGCTAGTCAACAGCGCCCACGTAAACCATTGAGTTAATCTTGTCTAACCGAATAGTGAAGGTTCACTGTTACTCTTATAACGCACCCAAAGAACGGAGCTCGTTTTTGCAACAACAGCTGGCGAGCCATGAACCCTTGGATGCACGGTCAGAACCCACTAATTACGACATCATGTCCGGCCCCCTACTGTGAGTTCTAGGATTAGCTACAGCGTAGCGACTAATATCAGGGGTTCGATTCCTCTCGATGGACACAGCAGACAGCACGATGTGGCTTTGCTGTAAGAAAATACACACACACATTCTCTTAGTATCTCTGGGAAAATAAAATATATAATTTACAAGAGAACTGCGCAAAAAAATACATGAGCAATCTTCACATCAGAACTCTTCAAACGTCATAGAAAAATCGAACCAGGAAAACTACCACGCTAAATATTTTATCTGGTTACTGGTACAATAATCAGTTGCAGTTAGCGTATAACTAACTCATTAAAATGTTTTCGGGGCACGAAGATTTAGAAACAAAAATTGTGACCGACAAAATGTAAAAGAAATACACGAAAAACTTCGTCTTGTAAAAGATTAAAATAACCAAATAAGCGCTATGTACACACGAATACTGTGAAATGCTTGGTTCACAAACATACATCAAACAAATGCATATTTATACACAGACTTTCAGACAGTGGTTTTCAATACCGATACTTAAACATCGAAAACTCTGAGATTATTAAGGGCTGATACATCAAAGTAGAAAACAAATCGCTTTAAGCAAGCAAAAAACAACTGGTTATTTTGATGGGCTTATTTTTCCAAGGAGTAGAACATCACGATTTTGATAGCTGTTATTTATCTTGCGGTTATATATATATATAGATATATATATAGGCCGACCACGAAGGCGCGGTCATATCTTTTACTGACTCTTATGATAAAAAGAAGCCTAAGGCATTAGAATGATTATATTTCACTGGGACAAGAGTCGCGTAGGCGACTCTGGGGTTAGGAGAGAAGAAAATGTGTATGTAACTGTAAGAGATAACACCACAACTCGCAAGGTGCCAATAGAAATGAACTAAATTATATACAAAGCTTGTCAATACCGTAATCAAAATAACTATAATTTTTTACGATCACGCCAAACATTTAGGAGTGATGATAAGGAAGGCGAGCTATGATGTGGCACAAGCAGTTTGTGACCATTCTGTCTCAGACGTCAACCACTTCAACATACTTAACTTAGTTCGCACCACAACATTTGTTCTTAATGATGTAAATAGCCCCAAGACCGTTACTATGTCTGTCGTATTTTCTAGCCCGCCTGATGTGCCCTGATATTGGGCGAAAGGCCTCATCGGTGCTGGATGTTCTGCGGTTGACACATTTTAGCATATGCTTATTTGGTTTTAATCACAAGGTCTTATAATTGCTTCTGTAATTTTCTCAGTATTAACAGTGTGGTTGTTTCTCTTCTCCGGGAAAAAGAATAACATGTTAGTTCGTCAATTCATTTGAGTAATAGTTAAATTGATAACAAATGATTAGTTTAAAAATATAATTGGTGTTTCAAAAATAATCAATATTGTGTTATCAGACCTTACTGTAATTCTGATTTTTGCTGTTGTTTTATTTCTGAATTTTGTGCAAAGCTACTTGAAGGCTATCTGTGTTAGCTGTCCCTATTTTGAAACGATAGGCTGGAAGAAAGGCAGCTGTTCAACATCACCCACCGTAGGCTTTTAGGCTAATCTTTTATCAACGAAATGTGAGATTGATTTGCACACTAAACACCTCCACAGCTGAAAGAGGAAACATGTTCAGTAACGCGATTCGAACTTATGATCCATAGATATTAAGTCGAGCGTCATAACCACCAGGCCAGGCTAAGCCTTTCTGACTTGTAAGTTACTTAAATAAATTAATAATAATTGTATTTCACTTATTTAGTCTACTTCGCACCACAACATCTATTTTTTGATGCAGCTAATGATATAACTAGCACATAGACAATTACGATATATGTCGTATTCCAACCGAAATAATTGTCCCTGATACTGGATGAAAGGTCTAGTCGGTATTGGATATAGCAGGAATAGAGTGGTTGATATATTGTAACGTATTTCCCTTACCTCCCTTCGTCAAATTATTAGAACTAATAACATTAATGCAAGTGCAGACGCATAAATATGAGGAAGAAGTTGTGACCCATTCGAGCAAAATGAAAGGTGAAGCTATTCTTTTCCTTAGTACTTTTGGTTGAATTAATATTTTGTTGTAATTACTTTGAGGTAACTGTACTTTGTTTTCGTCGAAGCAGTATAAACCATATTTTTCTTTGAAGAAAAAATACTTCTCGAAATTATAATGCCTTCAATGCACTCTCCATAATTTTATCTCCTCATATGCGTATGAAGATTCCACTCAACATTAAGCTGAAACTTGTAATTAAACAAGTTCGTATCACTCACAGGACCTTGAAGAATATTGCCCATGAATTCCAGTATATGAAGTATTATATACAGCAAGGCTTGGTTTACAGGATAATCAAATGAAATACCATTTAAAGTGATCACAGTACTTATGCAGTTCATCTCCAAGCCCAATTAAAGCTTATTAGTTATTCTTAAACACAAATAAATTTGTGGTAAAGAAACTGTATTCAGTTGATTTAAAAAATAATAATGAAGAAAACTATTTGAGTCGGCAAACAAAAAGAAAATGACCGCAAAATAAGGCAATTTTACTAATCCTTGTACACCTAAAAAAAATGTTGAAAAACAAAATGAATTCTGAACATTTTTGAAGCAGAAAACATAAACTGAACCAAAATATTTTACTATATGCTCTAATTATTTATACTTACATGTTCATTGAATTATTTTATTGTCTATACCTTAGTCAGTACAGATAGCCAATCGAATAGCTTTGTGTTTAATAACAAACAATACCTCAATCCTTCTTCAAATGATTGTTTCGCAAACAGTTTTTTATCCTCTGAATATGTATAATTCAATATACGATGGTAAAATATAGTTTGTAAGTTTTTAATTGTTAATTCTTCATTGACATTATAATGATGAGAATGCGCTGAGCCCATGGGGCTAATGTCAGGAGCTGTCGAAGATTGGCAAATAAGTGCCAGCTCTACTAAATCATCAAAGGAAGCCCCTTCTTGTTCCATGCGGTATGCCCGAATTTTCCAACCCACTGGTAACGCTTGGTGTGCTGGCAACAAGAGACCTCTAGAATGGCTACAGGTTGATCTAGGGGTTCCAACGAAGGTTAGGACTTAAAATACAATTTATTAAGAAATGCAATTTAGCTTTATATTTATAGTTGAATAAATAAATATTAATTTGTCTAAAAGCATTTTATTTTCATAAGTTAAGGTGAATATGACTGTCTAAAATTATTTAAATTTTTAAACTGACTAATTATGTAATTTAGTTGTCCTGAGAAATATATTTATTAGTTTGTCTAAATGTATTTTCATTTCTTAAAGTGTGTAACATTTTAATGTCATCGTCCTGAAACAAATATTGATCTGACCAAACATTTATAATATTTTAAGTTTCACCACATATATGTTTAATTATGTTGTTTTATACTAACATCAAACAATTTCTGACTGGTTATGTGGGCAACATGATCTATTGCCCAAACTCACAAGTTAATAATTATTTTATTCTATTTCCTCTTCAGTTTTCTTTTTTTGTATGAATTTTTTTTTAATCAGTGGTGTCACAAGTAAATTTAGCACATATTCCTGAATCTACATATAAATATTAAAATTTTAAACATTTCACTGAAGGTTTTAGTCTCATTTTAAGAATCGGTAGCAACTTAATAAAATTTATTCGTATTATTATTATTCTAATTAGATAATGTTTCAGTGTCCCAAATAAATGCAATATCAACTCTTACTCGTAGGCCTATTCGTTTATACATGTCACTACCGATTACGTAACTGCGAAAGAGATAATTCCATTATCTAGATGATTATAGTATTTGTATAAAATATAAATAATTAATCAAAGATTGGACTACACTAATACATTAACCTTATCACTGAAAATAAGGTCTCAAAAAGGTTTATAGTTTCACGCCCTTATAAATTAAAATAAACGCATAACGAACGCACCTAAGTTCAACAAAATAGTTGTATAGATTGCTACCGATGTTTCCAACGTTGTTATCCCTCCACGTATTACAATATTCCTCGAATACTTTTACAGCCCCTCAAATTATATTTTTAATACTCTTATTGTCTTTTTCTGCAACTGGACTCTGTAACTCTTAATCTGTGAATTACTGAAACTGAAAGCTTACACCAAAGAATGAGTGGATATTAAATTTATGTGTTCAAGCACATTATTTTCAATTAGGCCTAAATAAATCAGCGATACCTTGTGACGCGCTCTCTGCGAATTACACCACAAATTTCATGTTGGGAATATACTAAAATATTTTGTATGTGTGGAATATCCTAATTTCATTACGTCAGTGATGATGAACTTTTAAAACAAGATCAATATTTATCAATATAAATTTTCCTTCTGTGACGTATTACGTTACAGATTACCAGTTTGATGACTCAAGGACGCGCTGACGGAAAAGAATGGGTGAAGTCATATTTGGTATCTCACAGCATGGATGCCTTCCATTGGTCATTCTGTCAGGACACATATGGATCCAGACAGGTAGTTTCGAGTGAAAATGTTTGTGAAAGAAACGCTTAAACATAAATATTTGTGTTTCATCTATTAAATGTCTTAAAACTGAAGATTTTAAAAGAGCAAGCCTTCTTGCATAGTAAAACACTGCTTTATTGTTGCAAAACAGAATATACACATTTGCAACGTCTACACTTAACATGGGAAGACTTGTTCAGTTGTTTGTTGCAAAAATAAAATAAAACTAAGTAGCTTGTTTCCACTAAGAAATATTAAATAAAATACGTAGAAGCAAGTTTCATAATATAAAAAAGTATATAGATTAGGGAAGTGTGTGCATTAATAAAAATATATAGTTTAGATATCTATAAATATCAAACAGAGGTCGAAGTGTAATTTATTAAAAATGTGGCGCACTGTAAATACTAGTTTTTGAAGTATTTTGGGATTAAATGTTATTGATCTTTTGAACTTCTCTTTTTTTATATAAACAATGTTTTTATGTGATACACAGGTATTTGCTGGAAATGTGGATTCTCATTCCATAAAACAAAGCTATTTTCGAGACCCAGTAATTGCGCGGTTTGTACGCATTCACGTCTTGGAATGGCATGGCCATCCAAGCATGCGCCTTGAAGTTGTAGGCTGTCAAGGTATGTGTCGCAATCATGTTACGATACAAAATAAAATTGTAATTATTAATCTTCCTGCGTAACGGAAAACAAATATACTTATTTAAGAACAGTTTCTTACTCAGTGTAATATACTTACAGACTTTTAATTTCATAAAAGTATAACATTATTTTGTTTTTGATGGAATTTCCAAGATAGAAAGTGTTCTTGGATTCATGAAATAACGCAAAAAACGTAGAAGTAGGCACAGTATTATTAAGTTATATGTAGTAGTTTATCTTGTTTTTGTGTTTCTTTTTTATAAAGTCAATACATTTTTCTCTTCGAGTTATTTCCATGATCTCGTAATAACTATGACCTTTCATACAACAGATGGCAGTACTGTCACGGTTAGAATTCTTGAGATGAGCATTTTCTGATGTAAACTGGAGAGTTTCTTGTTGCCGGTAGATGTAATGCATTCTTGTTTGGATGTTTTTGAATTTCGCGCAAAGTTACACGAGGGCTATCTGCGCTAGCCGTCCCTGATTTAGCACTGTAAAACTAGAGGGAAGGAAGCTAGTCATCACCACCTACTGCCACCTCTTGGGCTACTCAGTAACCAACGAATAGTGGGATTTACTATCACTTATAACAGCCCCCACGGCTGCAATTGCTAGCATGTTTGGTGTGACAAGGATTCGAACCCTCGATACTCGTATTACGAGTCGAGTGCCTTAATCACCTGGCCATGCCGGGCCTAATGCATTCTTAATTGCACCTTTGGAATTCAAACTCATACAACAATAGCATAATTAACGGAGTTTATCGTTTAAATTACAAAAGCATAATGATTTTTTCACCTAAACCTTTTCCTAAGACTGTTCACTAAATGTTTTGTACATAGTCGTCAAAGCGTTAAAACTGGGTGCTTATAACGCTAAAAATTAAGTTACAATACCCACGGTGTAACTTTTGTGCTTAACAACAATAAAAACAACCAATTTTCCTTATTTTTAATATTGAAATTGAAGATTTATTTGAAACATCATGTATAATACCAGTCTTGGTCTTTCTTCGTATTACGTCATTAGGTTGGCAAAAAGACAGTGAAAACTGTTTCTATCAACATTTTTTTTAGGAATCTCAACTTTAGGAAAAATGTTTTGATTATGTGAGAACACAAAACAACTCGGTGGACTCATCAGATAGCCCGCTGTGGCTTTGCTATAAGAAAAACACACATGCACAAAACGATTGTAATTTAAGAGTTCTATCCGTTTTTTTTTTTTATTAATTTTCAATCTGAATGACACTTATGTGTAAGTTAGGCTAACTGGCCAAAGGTTCGAACACAGTTAACCCTAAGTTAGAACTGATGTTCAGAGGGAAAACAAATAACCAGCAAAACCCGTCATCTCCTACGCGGCTGGCCCGGCATGGCCAAGTGGGTTAAGGTGTGCGACTCGTAATCTGAGGGTTGCGGGTTCGCATCCCCGTCGCACCAAACATGCTCGCCCTTTTACCCGTGGGAGCGTTATAATGTGACGATCAATTTTACTATTTGTTGATAAAAGAGTAGCCCAAGAGTTGGCGGTGGGTGATAATGACTAGCTGCTTTCCCTCTAGTCATATGCTGCTAAATTAAGGACAGCTAGCACAGATAGCCCTCGTGTAGCTTCACGCTAAATTTAAAAAAAAAGAACCAACTATTGAGACTGTGAAGCTACCGAGAATAATTGATGGATTAGTTGGGAAAAAATAGTGAATTATTGGGTTGTATTTAACAAAAGTAGTTACTTAGTAAAAGTGTTGTGTTTAACAGCAATAAAAAAGGAAAGAAGACGAAAAGAATCCTGCAGTTATTAAAAACAAATTAGGAGTTTCTAAAGCGCCATTAACAAGTGTTGTTCCTGTTCCAATCTTATATTAAGTGTCACACATTTTGGAGTGACACTTGTGTAATAATGGTTAAAGTAAAGAGAATTAAAATAGGTCTAAATACTGGAAGTCATGATGAACAAAAACGTTTAAGACGTGTGTAGAATTTTTTCAAAACATTAATGAAGACGTTCTGTAATTATATATTTACCTGACAGTTCTGCTTTACCACTTAGCTTATTATCGACTTAGTTTGTTTACACATTATGTGATTGTTAGATGAACAAATAAGCTAAGCCTAACAAGTGCATAAAAATTAACCCAATTCTAATCCAGCGTTTTCAAACCACGAAATATCGGTGATATGCAAAAACCCAGTGTTGATGAAATCAGTCGCTAATTGGACCATATTCAGACCTAACACACACACGCACAGAGAAAAAAATGGCTAATTTCAGTTTAAGATGGAAGATGCAAGCTTGTGGCTCACTTGTACTTCAGTTTCAAGGGTAATGTTTGTCTCCTGGAGGTTACCTGGTTACAAAATGTTTTTAAAAAGTGTAGTTGGAGTTTTTTGTGAGCACATGATGCAATTTTGAAAACTTAAAAAGTAGGCAAAACGTCACGTGCTTTGACACATGGTGGCTTGAAATGTGGGCTATAGTTCTTAGTCTCACGTGCGCTTTATCTATCACAGAATATTACGTACTGTGTTATATAATTTCATTGCGATTCTCTTATTAAACATGTCCTCTTCCCATACGTTCATAATGTGTTTCTATCTCTTCCATTGGTGTTTAGAGTGTAACAAAATCATCAGTAGTCCTCCGAAAGCACAACTGACTGCTTCCTCGTTCCGTCCATGGCACAAACAACTCACGTGCACCCCAGAAGATGGTCATATTTATAGCCCCGGAGCCTGGTGTCCCAAGAAAAAGAACGGTAATATGGGTGTAAAAGCTTTACAAAAAGTAATAGGTTGTTAATTAAATAATTGTTCTTCAGAGAACCTATATCTTATCATATTGATAGGTTAAGTAGTCACAGAGCAATGAAGACGTTCTGTAATTATATATTTACCTGACAGTTCTGCGTTACCACTTGGGTTATTATCGACTTAGTTTGTTTACACATTATGTGATTGTTAGACGAACAAATAGGCTTCAGTTATGAAATGCGTGATAAACATAACCTGGAGGGTTGTTTTTTTGTTGTGTTTTTGTGTGTGTGTGTGGTAAACGTAAATACAGTTATGGGAATAAAACAGTTCCTAGCTCATAACTTGAGAGAAATTTCCTTAGAAATTGGTGTGCCTGGAAGATGTTTTACATTCATTTTAAGTTATACTTGTCTTTACTTACATATTAAACATAATTATTTAGTGATAAAATGCAGCTATCTCAACAAGCCTAGTTATGTAAGAAAAACATACAGTGTGAAAATAGATACGTATGCATATTAAGGACAAGTGGTACTTAACTTATAAAGGAGATGTAACTTGATATTTGGGTTTTAATATCACTATATGTAAATTACTCTAGAATGCTACTTTTCAGTATTGAAATGTTAAAATCTTGTACAACTCTTGTTTGTATTTAAGCACAAAGCTACACAATGGGCTATCTGTGTTGTACCCATCATGAATATCGAAACCGGGATTTTAACATCATAACTCCACAGACTTAACGCCGAGCCAGGGGAAAGTCTTTAAAATTTGTCTGTATTGCCATGGTAAATCACAATGAAGAATAGAGACAACCCTTCGGTAAACTTAAAAACCTTTCTTCGATATACTTCTTATTCTACTTGTAAAAATTTTCTGAAAAGTTACTTACCATATATGGTAGTTTACAGATGAATGTCCTTCAGATAGCAAATTTTGTTTGTTACCTTTCAAAATTTCTAAAGTTTAAGATGCAATTGTTAAATAGCCCTGGCTCATGTATTCTAGTCAGTTCAAGCAACACGTTGAAAATATTTTCAAACTCCATTTGGTATATTTTAAAGTAATCTTTAATAGTCTAAATCTTGAAAGGAACGTAACCGCTGAAACACCGAACCTTATACTTAGTTGTAATTCATTATCGCTTTTTATTTTATCTTTGTTTTACTGCTATGGCCAATGATCTGTTTGTTTGTTCGTTTAGAATTAAGCACAAAGTCAAACAATGAGCTATCTGTGCTCTGCTCATCATGGGTATCGAAACCCGGTTTCTAGCGGTGTGAGTCCACAGATATACTACTGTGCCACTGGGAGCGTCAACAGTCTAGTAATAACAAACAAATAATCTAAAAATTGGCGGTCACCAGCAAGACACCTTGATTCAAAGGGTTGGTTTAAAACGTTCAAAAAATACGGCTAAATGCATAGAATGTAAAGTAAATATTAAACATTACAGAAATTAAAGTTACAGAAGGGTAGGTTTGGTATTTAAAAAATCACAACAATATGCTTGAAGATGTCTTCACTGTAAAACGGTTTAAGTTCCAACATTTTTTTATGAGATCATGTATTGGAAATTTTACTAGTCGTAAATGACAACTAACAAATTATTTATTGCTTCTAGTACTAATCTCCAACTTATTACATATGTTGGTAAAGATGCATAGCCAGCAGTTTAATTAAAATAACCTGGACCGAGCGTGGCCCAGTGGTCAGTGTGCCGAAGCGTGGAGAAGAGGTTCCGCTGTTTTTGTCCAGTTACTGCTCAAAACAAACCACACTTCGTACTTTAGAGCCGTGGATGTATTAATTATAAGTGACATTGAAGTCCTACTTTTCGTCTCACGAGAGTAGGCGGCGGGTGATGATGACTGGTTGCCTTCTCTTTAGCTTGTCACTTCAAAATTAAGACTGCTAGCAGATAACCCTAGTGTAGCTTTGAGTGAAATCCAGTGAAGTCAAATAATCATTAGTTGTTGTTTCCTTCACTACGATATGCAAAATCTGGTTATTTTAAGCTAATGATGAGAGAAAGCGTGTTATGAATTATTTTAGTCAACCAGTGGCTTCAAGTTGACCTGGGTCCTCCAACTACAATAACTGGAATAACCACGAAAGGAAGAGGGGATGGCTACCGAAAACACTGGGTAACATTTTACGTGATATCTTACAGCAACGACAGTCTAAACTGGAACTTCTACAAAGATGACAACCATCTAGATCCAAAGGTTAGTCCAAAGTTATACTTCTTTCTGATGTTTCTCCTTAGTATTTGATTTTTCTGTCTCTCCGTAATACCTCCAAATTTGTGTCCTTTTCCCTTTCTTTCTAACATCGTATACAAATGAAATCACTAAATGTTTAAACACTCTCAAAACCAAAGAAGTAATTGACTTTAAATTAACGACCGTATTAACTTTGTGCAAGTGAACCTTAAAACATAAGAGAATGATACAAATAAGTCGACTTATCAAACTCAACTTAGAGTTCTTAGTGGCATAACGGTATGTCTGTGGACTCACATCGCTAGAAAACTGGTTTAGATACCTGTTGTGAGCAAAGCACAGATAACCCATCGTGTAGCTTTGTGTTTAATTTCAAACAATCAATCAAACTCAACTTAGAAAGTTAATAGAGTTCACGGTGACATCGTTTGTGAACAAAGTCGCAAAGGTACTGAAATTCATGTTTGTTTGGAATTTCGCGCGAAATGATGTAAGAGCCATCTTCCCACAGCCGTTCCAAATTTTTAATTGACAGCAGAGTTCGAAATTAGCACTTGCAAACTACTGGTTAGTTTTACAGTTTTACTAGTAAAACTTAGAAGACACTAAAATTTTCCAGTACACATTTCACAAAGATTTACAGATTCTTACTGAGTTACTTAGGAATGTTAATACACCCATGATTCACAAATTACAATTAATTACACTGCAATATTTTATGTATAAAACAATGCTACAATTGTGATTAACAAAAATGTTTCACTTGCTGATGTCATGGCTGTTTGCGATTCCCATTTGAACTGTAGGCCATACCTTAGCTAAGTTTCAAGAGGCCAGGCACAGCCAGGTGGTTAGGACGCTCGACTTGCAACCCACGGGTGGCTGGTTCGAATGCCCGTCTGACCAAAGCTGCTTGCCCTTACAGTTGTGTGGGCGTTGTAATATTACGATCAATCCTACTATTCGTCAGTAAAAGAGTATAGTCCAAGAGCTGACGGTGTATAGTGATGATTAATTGCCTTCCTTCTAGTCTTTCACTCCTAAATTATGAACGACAAGCGCAAATAGCCTTCGTGTAGCTTTGCAAAGAATTTAAAACGAATCAAACCAAACACTCTGGGTCAGCTGGATAGATTAGCACCAATACAATTGTGCTGGCAGGTGGTAAGAAATACTATTCTCCAGTGGTCGCTTATTACAGAGACACCAACTATTTCAAATGACTGAATGTAATGATTGCAGACATAGCCCTTTATCATTTGCGGCTACTAGGCCTGACCAATGTCTCTAAGCTGTTTATTATTATATTATTATTATAACTATTATTATTTATTACTGCTATAGATTGCTCATTTATGACTGTGTTTTGTGTATTTAATAAATAAATTTAAAAAAAATATTTTAAAATTATGTCTTTTATTTAGTTCAGAGTAACAAACAAACTGGTAAAACAACATTGAACAAACAGTAAGCAGAAAAAGCCTTTGTGTAAGGACTAGTTTATATCATGTTTATGACACCTATTGCAATAGTTTTGCAATAGTGTTGCTTTCATGAGAATGTCTCTGGATGGTTGAGAGTTATAACAACATTGTCTATTTAACTGCATACACATCTTGTGTGTTATAATACAGCTCGTTTGGTCTGAACTTGCTTTTGTTTTTACTCACTAAACTAAATATCCTTTCACTGTCAGCATTAGAATGGAAGATTGTAAGAATTCCAAGCATAACCCTACACAGAATGTCATACTTCTGGTTGCCATTTCCATCCTTAACTGTAGACAGCTGAACTCAAAACTTGTCAACATTCAACTGAAGGACAGTTTCTGAGAAAGTATCAATTTGATAGTTCAAATGTTGCCCTTCCAACTTGTCAATAGTGTCGTGCTCATGTGTATTGACAAGGACAGGATACCTGTCTGTGAAGAAGCGTAAAGAAGATAAATCTTTGCTGACTTTCAGTTTTGGATCAGCAACCTCTGTGTGAATCAGAAGTTCATCATCTAGAGGGAAATGTTTCATCTTGTAATTTGTAGCTGCAATATAGTATTTCTTGACATTGGTGTAGAAGCTGATCAGGTCCAGGTCCTTTTCATATTTAACAATGTATTCCTTGGCAGCATTTCCAATAGCAACTGCCTCATCAGATTTGTGTAAGGATTCATTGTTGTAGTCAAGTTAATGATGTTGCCTTCAAGATATTCTGGCTTGATGTATCTGACAAGTATATTTTTAACTTGTGTAATCAGAGTTCTATGCATAATGTGTATGCAAGGTTCTTCTCTTTGCAATATCAAATTGGCTTGTTCAAATAGAGAAACTGCAGACTGAAGAAAAAGACAAAATAACAAGTTCATTTTGTTGTCCAAGAAAATTATTAACTTATCTAACTTGCTCTGCGCATAACTTTTCTTGGTTACTTCCTTGCTAGTTTTAGTTTTCTTCTCTTTTTTCATTGATTGTCTCTTCTTTAGTTCAAGGTCAGACTGTCTAAATATATATTGAGTTATATCAAATGTTTCTGTCTGCTTTTGGATACGGTTGTCTTGTGTTCCTGTGTGGCTGAGAAGATATCTTGACTGTGTCCCTGTATGGCTGAGAGGATATCCTGACTGTTAAAGTCTTGCTGCCTGACTGAGCTGCACGTTTAGATCCTTTTGAATCTAGTTTTTTTTTTTCCTTTTCACAGTGAAAATACTTCTTCAATGGCTTCCACATGTCCAATATTCTGTTGAGGCACACAGAATGATAGCCATCTTGTGTCAGCAAGTTGTAGAATTGTTCTTGTTTCTTTGTCATACAATCCTTGAAACTCTTTGAAATGTTGTTTTCTGCTAGCACGTTTGTCCAGAAAATAGTATATATCTATCAATATATCAGAAACTGGGCAGGGCAGTTCTCTGGAAGCTTTCTGAGTAGCAATATTCATGACGTTACAGGCACAGCCCATGAAGTAAATGCTAGGCTGTCGTCTTGAGATGTGTCCCATCACACTTTTACCTATACCAGACATAACTGAGGCATTGTCTGAAGAAAAACTAAGACAGTTTTCCCACAGAATTTTCCTCTTTGTCAGTTCGTGGTCCAAAAGCTTGAAAATATTCTCTTCCGTTGAAGCTTCTTTCCATTCCACCATTGTCAAAAGAGAACAAACAATTTTTCCAAGCAAAGGGTCAAGATATTGTACAACCACTGGATACAGTTTTGAGTCATCCATGTCTGTGGATCCACCTGTGGCTAAACTGTAAACACTGCTGGTAAGTATGCTTGAAATCATTTTGTCATCTTCACAATCCAACATTTGTACAATGGCTGTAGTTTTGGTTCTAGCACAGCCATATTGTTTCGCTATATCAGAGTCTGGGAACATTTTTCTAAATAGATGTCCTGCATGATCGGCTACAGCTAGGGGTAAATTATGAGCAATGACGAATTGCGTGCTTCTGCATTTATGGTTTCATATTCTGAATTCTTACTCATAAATGTCGTTATCTGCATCGTTTTCGTCTTCGCCTCAGCCTTTTGTTGGTGAAATGCCGATTTTGTACGTCTGGAACAATCGTTTATCCCGCCATGCGCCACAGAAAAATCGATGTGACAAACTGTACAAAACGCATGACTATTACTGACTTTTGATGCAATGACTGAATATTTTGCACTGTACTCCTTCCTAAATTTTTGATTCACAGTTTTAGTCCTTTTAGATTTGCCAGAAACAAGACAATCTGGTGAACGAGGCCTCTTTTTTATCCATCTTGTGAACGATCGTATTGGGGTTTCTTTGACGCTTAGAAAACGAGTAATTGCCATCTACGCGAGCGCTGATTGGCTGACAAGCATTGATGACGTAGCCATGGATTCCCGTACGTACCGAGTATGGAGAAGCACCGCACTCAAACTATCTGTCATCACCACCCACCGCCAACTCTTGGGCTACTCTTTTATCAACGAATAGTGGGATTGACCGACACATTATAACGCCCCCACGGCTGGGAGGGCGAGCATGTTTGGCGCGACTCGGGCGCGAACCCGCGACCCTCAGATTACGAGCGCATGCCTTAACGCGCACGGCCATGCCGGGCCGTAGGCCTATATAATGTATAATAATTTGAGAGTTGCAACAAGTCGTAATATTTGTCTGTATGAGCTTATAGTCGTAATGTATACACCAAAATCGTAATGATTACGCTCAAATCGTAATGGTTGGCATCTCTGTTATCAGTGGTAATAATAAAAATGGAATTACGTAAACTACAGATATTTATTTCTAAATTAATTTTAATTTGACCATGGTAAATATATATGTTAGATCTATTGGCTTCCAATGTTCCGCTAGCTTTCGGAGTTTAAACTGTAACTTTTCAATAATAAAATACTTTTTTCAGCATATAGTAGCCATCAGCAGTGGAGTACTGAAGATGTTATTGATTCAGGTGTTGCTCGTAGGCTAAATGTAACTTTTTCGCCTAAATACAGCATCTTTGAATGTTTATAAAACATTTTAAAGTAACAACACTATTAATTTGAATTAAATTCCGTATGGCTATTCCAAAATAAAACACGACACAGAATATTTATATATAAAGTAGGCTAAATAAATACTTATTACCATTTAATATATGAAATAATTAATTATGATAGAGTAACGGTTAATTACGTTATTGCTAGTAGTAATCTCGACGCTACTAGTGAAAATATCTAGCAACCACTTTTTGAGCCTTCAAAAAATTAAAGTCGAAGCCTAAACAGAGTAGAGTTTGTTTGTTTGTTTTTGGAATTTCGCACAAAGCTACTCGAGGGCTATCTGTCCCTAATTTAGCAGTGTAAGACTAGAGGGAAGGCAGCTAGTCATCACCACCCACCGCCAACTCTTGGGCTACTCTTTTACCAACGAATAGTGGGATTGACCGTCACATTATAATGCCCCCACGGCTGGGAGGGCTAGCATGTTTGGCGCGACTCGGGCGCTAACCCGCGACCCTCAGATTACGAAGCGCACGCCTTAACGCGCTAGGCCATGTCGGGCCCCGACACAGAGTAGAGAGAATGCAATTAACCAACTTTTGGACTTCTCTTGTCTGCCTGAATGGTGCAATTTAACCTTCAAATGATCTCAAAGTACGAAGTGTGTAGTGTAATGTTCATAATATGTGCTCACTTACCACTAGAACACGCCTGGATATTTAAGTTTTCCGTTTTAGGCGAACATTTTCCAGTTATGTAACTAATGTTTGTTTGACGTCGCCTTTATTTTAGGTTATAGTCTTGTATGAGCCTATTTAAAGCTAGTCTCTTCTCGTAAACTTTGACATTCAGTAACTTTCAGAATTATCAAGTATAAAAAAGGAGAAAAGAAATCTATATTTTCCCAGTCGGTCGTAGATTAATATTATAAGTTTATTTACTGATATTACAGAATTAAGTACGGAAAAGTTTATCCCTAACTAAAGTAAAAACGTGCATATGTTACAGTGTGAATTTATCACTTTATCAAATATAGGCCGTACTTGATGAAGGCTTACACGTAACTAATGTTAGGCTTAAGGAAAATGGACATACGTATTATAATTATTTTGTATTATTCTAGAAATCCTGTTTATAAAGAAGTACTGTTGGAATAGTTACAAATTTAACCGCTAGTATTCCATAATATAGTTTTTAACATGTTTTTTATATACTTAATTCCTGCTATTGTTTTAATATGGATAACAATTAGAATAACATACGTCGATGTTTCTCTCTGTATATAAACGATTAATATTCTGTAGAGTATGCCACCTAACTATTAAATTGAAAACTGGTTGTTTTTTTCTGTCTATTGTACAATATTTCGTGGTGCTTTATACGTAGCACATTATTTTGCTATTGTGGTATCTGTGCATCTAATTACAATGTTCGGCTGATTTTGATAAAATCAGGTACGTAATGAGGTGGGCCTGGCATGGCCTAGCGCGTTAAGGCGTGCGCTTCGTAATCTGAGGGTTGCGGGTTCGCGCTCGAGTCGCGCCAAACATGCTCGCCCTCCCAGCCGTGGGGGGCGTTATAATGTGACGGTCAATCCCACTTTTCGTTGGTAAAAAAGTAGCCCAAGAGTTGGCGGTGGGTGGTGATGACTAGCTGCCTTCCCTCTAGTCTTACACTGCTAAATTAGGGACGGCTAGCACAGATAGCCCTCGAGTAGCTTTGTGCGAAATTCCAAAACAAACAAACAAACGTAATGAGGTATGTTCAAATCCTAAAATGAAATTGTCATTTAGTTGCAAGAGACACCAGAATATCTCGAGAGAACTCATCGATATGGCCATCAAATTACAATAATCTTGCGGTTAATTAGGCTTCTAGTTAGTTTTGCTGATAACAACCCACTGACACCGATGATACATATGTTTTACCTTTGAATGTGACAAAATACTTTTGAATATTTCCTTTGATACTGTGTTATATAAACTCGTTTCAGGTATTTGGCGGTAACATGGACAAAAATACTGAAAGGCGACACTACTTCAACCAAATTTTCGTTGCTCGTTATGTCCGAATACATCCTACAGCTTGGAATAAACGATCAAGCATGAGAGTTGGTCTTATCGGATGTCCTCATAAAGGTATGACATGACGTCTTTCTTGTTAATAACTCTTCATATCTATTTCGTACTAGTCTCGAAGAGTAATGACGTGCGTTATTTAAAAAAAAAACTTTTCACTCAACTTAATAAGCTACACAGAATATTCGGTTGTTTTTCCTTACTCCTAAAGCCTTCCAGTAGCTGAGTGATAGGCCTAAAGGCTTATAACACTAAAAAGTGGGCTTCGATAACCGTTTTGAGCACAGATAGACTACTGTGTGGCTTTGGGCCTAATTAAATAAAAAACAAAGCTTACCCTAAAAGGCCCGGCATGGCCAGATGGTTAAGGCACTCGAGTCATAATCTGAGGGTCGCAGGACGTTATAATGTTACGGTTAAGCCCACTCACTATTCGTTGGTAAAATAAAAGAGTAGCTCAAAAGTTGGCGGTAAATGGTGATGACGAGCTACCTTCCCTCTTGTCTTATACTGCTAAATTAGAGACAGCTAGCGCAGATAGCCCTCGTGTAGCTTTGCGCGATATTCAAAAACAAGCAAACCTAACTAGTGGATCCGTAACTGTGTTGGCTACTGGGCCTTTAATAGTACATTAGTCATTCAAATAAGAAGGAATCCTCAATACTTGAAATTATTTGAAGCATAATTAAGAGTAAATTAACCTATGAGACATTTTATTCCTTTCTATTGGCTATATTTTTGTTCGTCAGCATTACCATGAGGGGTCGCGCGTATTCTCGATTTGATTTTACTACTCATCAGGATCTTCACCAGCAGCCCCCGCTAGTACAGCGGTATGTCGACGGACTTACAACCCTAAAATCAGGGGTTCAATTCCCCTGTGTGGGCTTCATAGAGATCCCACACATTTTACCAGCATATCGTTAAATTAAAATTATTTTAGGCAGAATTAGAGTAAATTAATATGTTATGCCTAGGGTGTGGACAAACAATCAGTCGAAGGGGTTTAACCTCTTAAATCGAATACTGTAATTAGATCTCAAGTCGGTCAAGAAATAACGGAGCTTTAAGCTAACTGTTTGTAAGTGGGAAAAAAACAAAACAAACTCGGAGCCGTTCTTGGAGGTGACATGTTTAAAGAACATACAAACTCAGAGCTGTTCTATGAGCTGCTATGCTGCACATAAAAATGTAAACAAAAATGCCACTGATATTGTAATAAATTCGTTTGATTACTGCTGTAATGGATTGCCAATAGATGAAAGGAATTAATCTTCTGTTTCTTCAACTTGCAGGTGACTGTGGGCAAGGATTTTTCCGCGTATATGAAGATTCAGAATGTGGTAATGATGCTTAGTACTTGTTTTTTTTTTATAAATAAAAAGCATCTGTGTGTGTGACAAAAAATAAGAATATTATTTGCTCATTGGATTTTTATTATAGTGCATGAATCAATTCTATATAGTTTTTGTTGTATTGATCTCACTTTAGCACGTGTGTGAATTCATCTCAGATGAATCAAATAGTCAAAACATTTCTTTACTACCAAGGTCGGTTAGCGTGCCCCAGATTGTGAATCCAAGGATTCATGGCTCGCGAACTGTACCTAGAAAAATATACTTCAAGCTTTGGGGCCATGAGTGATTTCAAATCCTACTATTTGGCAATTTGAGAGTTTGCAGTGAGCGCTGTTGGCTGTCTTTTCTCTGGTTTGTTAGTTCAAAATTAGGAAAGCAAAGCGACTTGTTCAAATAACCCATGTTTACTCAAAAAGATAAAATTTATAACACTGAATCAATAAACTCAAAATATTCTTCCTTGTGCAAATAAAATTTTGTAGCTCCTAAAACTAAAAGCTACTGTGGGTCTAGTCGGTTATTGAAATAGAAAGAACCTAAAGGGTATAAACAACTCGATTTACCAGTTATATTACTAACGAATTTATCATTTTTGTTTTCTGTTATCTGTTTATTAATATTTGTTATAACCAAAAACGAATTAATTGTTCCACAGTGGAAAACCTGGCTTATAAAAGGAAGACGTGGATAAATGATAAGCGTCAAAGCTGGGCGGAGTGGAAATATGGTCACTCATCATTGGCTGTGGATGGTGACCTCGATACGCAACTTGAGAAATGTGCAATTTTGGACAATTACTACGTCGACAAGCCAGTGTGGATGGTGGACCTAGGAAACAAAAGGATGGTCAGAGGTGTGATAGTGGTCACTTGGCAAGGCAAAGGTCAAGGTATTACTAAAGTCAGGAAATGTGTAATTCAAATATTTTTGAAAATAGCAAATAACCAGATCGTGAAGATGAGACTATCATGACAAACATATATATGTAGTTTTGAAATGTTTTTAAAATAGTAGTATTTGTGTTACCACATTTGACATATAGGTAATTACTGAAAGAAAATGAGTGTTGAAGTTACCATTAAAAACGTGGTAATTCAAATCAAATAACATGTAGCTTAAGTTAATGTTAAAAAGGTGGTAATTCAAGTCAAATAATATGTAGCTTCAGTTAATGTTAAAAAGGTGGTAATGCAAGTAAAATAATATGTAGCTCAAGTTACTGTTGAAAATATAATAATGGAAGTAAAATAATATATGGCTTAAGTTACTGTTCAAAGGGTGGTAATTCAAATCAAGTAACATGTAGCTTAAGGTAATGTTAAAAATGTGGTTATTCAAGTAAAATAATACGTAGCTTAAGTAACTGTTGAAAATATGATAATTGAAGTAAAATAATATGTAGCTTAAGTTATCGTTAAAAGTATGATAATCAAATTAGGAATGTGTGACGTTTAATATTTGCAAACATTTGATAACAAAGTTGAAAAAGTGGAGTTTAAATTACATTTTTGAGGTTTGAAGTTTAAGAAATAACTTATTTCTGTAATCGAGTTAGAAGTTGTGTAGTATCGTTAGATACATAAAAATCATGTTTGAAGTCCTGAAGTCTAACTAATTTTGAAAGATGTGGTAAACAAATAAGTAGATATTTGAGAACATGCTTAAATTGTGTTATAGGAGATATGTTGTATGTCAATATTTTTTAAAATGTCATAATCAGATTGAAATATATGAAATTTAAATAATTGTTTACAATACACATAATTTAGTCAGATTCAGAAACTCGTACTTTAAACATCTTGAAATACAATTATTATAGAAATAGATGCAAAAAGTAAAATAAAAAAAGTTGAAGAAAGAACCAAATGCCCAAAAGGGAAATAGAAAGGTGAGGATGAAACTTCTGAGATTAATTTTCAACTTGAGATTAAGAACTTTAAGGAGGAGTCAAAGGTTAAAATAACCTTAACATGTAGATCACATCAAAAGATGTTGACTCCAGAATGCTGTTGAAAAAACAATGGTCATGACACAGAAAATGTTTGGCGTACTAAGTTATGTTGAAACCATTTCAGAAAATTCACATATCAAGATTTAAAATGACAAGATACAGATTATAAAAGCAATACTACTATGTAAAGCAAATCGATATCGTGACAAACAAGTTGGACATGATTCCTGAGTAGATAGAATGATATTCTAAAGAATATCGTGGTATCTACACGGAACCTTAGAAGCAAAATGGATTGCAATGTAGCTCATCAATAGTACACAGGTATTTTTCAACGTTTGTCATAACTGTCACCTATTCTGGTACCAAAGAAACCGCAAGATTTCTTTGGCGTTCTCAACTTTTAGAAAATCTAAGAGGGAAGCCAATTTAGTTACAATTAAACCAATTTTTTTGTTTGCCGTGTAGTTTACTTCATCCATTCTGACTTCACAGTTATCTAATTAATTTGTTAGTAATTCTAGATATCCATTAGAGAGGTTTATAATTCTACACTAATTAATCTGATAACCTTAACATTTATAGATGGTGCTTTTAGCTGTTTATTTGCGACTTTATTTGATTCAAGTTCTATCACTATCAATACATCTTCTCTTAAAGATGCACACTTATTTTGCTTTAGACTAATTCAGATATCCTTATCAGCTATGATCATCCATGAGTTGCCAATGAGATTTACCAATAAATCCATCATTTTACATGAAGCATCAGAATAAGATAATTTAACAAGCTTTCCCACATCCTCAATAAGTTCGGCTGAAGTCTTGCACTTCTATCTTACTCTGCTTCTAAACTTTCTTCTGGTGTAACATTCCAAATCTGTTTTATAAGACAGCAACTAATGCCTGATGTTACTCTTTCATCTGGATGAAGACTTGACCTCGTTAAGGTAAAAAAATGAAAATATTGCCTTTTTATGCTCCATCCATTCATCTTGAGAACATGCTATGTCTTTCTTGGTATATTTTCATCACAGTCTGTTGGATTGTCGATGGTGTTATTGGCTATTTAAATTTCGTAATTTGACAAGATAATGGTATATGTGTAGTATTATTGATTATTCAGCATTATTGTTAATAGATGTCGAATAAATGGATTATTCTATTTAATATTGTATAGTTAAGTACGTGTTTGAAGTTGGAATTCTTGAGCAGATATTGGTTTGATCCTTGTATTTGCTAGTTAAACTACCAAGTGCTTTATCCTGGTGTTGATGTTCTTATAATCCTTCTGCATGTTTCTCACGGGTTCTTTAATCATGTCCCCAGGTGGCGCATCAGTATGTCTGTGGACTTACAACGCTAGAAACAGGGTTTCGATACCCGTGATGGGATAACACAGAAAGCCCCTTGTGTAGATTTGTGTTTAATTTCGAACATACAATCTTTGATCATATCGTTATTATCTATTTTGTACATTTCCTATGGCTTGTTATTATAAAACATTTGTACTTCATAGACTTTTTAGTACTTCTTCTTTAACTTGTTAAACTCCAATCAGTATGTTTTACATGGCTCTTTAGACTTTGTTTTAGATTAGATTTATATTTGTTCATAAGTTTCTTGTTAATTTTATGGTTTGTTCCTGTAATTCCTCCCTTAACTTCCCGTCTCTTTATTTTTTATTTATTTTTCAGGACATCTCTTTCTTCTAGAACTTTTAAATTTATGTTACTTTCTTCTTGGTCTCATTTTAATTTTCTGTTTTTTATTTGTTTATTTACTCCCAAAATAACCTTTCTTCTAGAAGTAGTGCTGTAATAGTTTATGTTGTTGAGAAACTCCCAGTGGATCAATGGTAAGACTTAGAGCTTATAATACGCAAAATATAGTTTAAACATGACACAATATACCGCTCACACGAGAGGACGAGCATGTTCAATGAAGGGGTTCGTTTTCTTGTTTCTTTTTTGAATTTCACGCAAAGCTACACGAAGGCTATCTGCGCTAGTCATCCCTGATTTAGCAGCGTAAAACTAGAGGGAAGGCAGCTAGTCATCACCACTCACCGCCAACTCTTGGGCTACTCGTTTACCAACGAATAGTGGCATTGACCATAACTTTATAACGCCCCTACGGCTGAAAGAGTGAGCATATTTGGTGCAACGGGGATTCGAACCCGCGACCGTCAGATTACGAGTCTAACGCCTTAACCCACGTGGCCATGCCAGACCGAAGCGGTTCGATTCTACAACCTATAAATTGCAAGTTGAATGCTCTAACCACCAGACTATGCCAGGCCTTCATATTCTGAATAAATAGAAATACATCCTGATAGGTTTGGTGATGTATGGAATTATAAATATATTAGTTTATTTTTGTTCTTGTTTTCCTAACAAAGTTCGATAGTATTGTATCATTCTATGATTTCATTTGTTTGTTCGAATATTTGTTATTACCGAACTTGAACACTTAAGCCAACAGAAGTTTTCTGGAATGTCAAGAATTTTTATTGACCATAAAAATACTCGAAAATATTTGACTAAAAAATTGAAACAAAAAGAACAACAACAGTGTAGTGGAATTTCAAAGATTTTAAACTGCATAAACCTTTGAAGATGTTTTTTTAAAAAAATTATGTAATGTTTAAGTTATCGTTGGACTTTTACCTAACCAGTGAGAAAACTATTCCTACAGTTTGTAGTTAAGCATAAAGTTATGCAATGGACTCTCTGTGATGTATCAACCAAGGGTATCGAAACCTGATTTTTAGAATTATAAGTTTATAAATTTGTTGCTGAGCCACGGGGGAGCTATTAATACAGACTTAGAGGGAAGGTATTACATATTAGGCTTAACTTTATATCTTTATTTCATTAATACACAAGGTTAGTTTTTAAAGTACTTTGTACGGACCCCGCTGGGACAGTGGTAAGTCTACAGATTTACAGAAGGTGTGATTTCCTTCAGTGGACACAGCAGACAGCTCGATGTGGCTTTTCATTAAGAAAACACACACGCGCGCGCGCTTTGTAGGAGATGCCTGTTTAAATAATAAAAAATATGCTTGGGTTTCAAATAATAATTCTAGTTTGTTCGAGATATTTATATTGTTTACATTGTTGAAAATTCTAAATCATATGCTAAATTCGCATCTAAGAAAAATAGATTTATAATAATGGAAGATAACGATGTACTGTGGCTGAAATAAATGTAGCCTTTTTGTCTTGATTTCTTAAGTGATTCCTAATAAAAACCTAACATTTGTGGTAATGCAACTGGACCCAAACAGTACATGCTATGGAGCTTACAATATCTATTATCATCGTTATTAAATAAGCAGGGACCAATTGAAATTAAAATTCACTAATGTGACTCTAATGTTTCTTTTCTTTTTTTCGTAGACCGTGCCAATTTGTACCGTAAGTATGTCTACAATCTGGAGAATATGACCATTTACGTGCAGGATAAACCTCGCGTTGACGATGCAGGTACGAACAGCAGCTGTGCTTCTGTGTCAAGACAAAACAACGCCATCTTTCAACAGAGACTGCACTTCGAATGTTCGCAGCTTCAAGATGGTCGTTATATCTATGTCCACGCATCTGGCATTGCAAATACGTGGAATAGACTATTTTCTGCTGTTCTATGTGAGGTCATGGTGTATTGACCAATCGACGACATTGTAACTTCATAAACTATTGAAGCACGGTAATATTTGGGATAACTTCTCACCTTAGTTCATCACTGCACCTGCACAACGAATGTTTTAAAAGGCCGAGTGAACTATATCGTTAAATAACACCATTATCATGGCGGGCTTTATAATTTAAAACCTATTGTGAAACGCGAAGCGCGAGTCAGTTAAATGTCACTTTGTTTATTTCGGGCGAAAACGCGTGTCAATAAAATCTCAATAGTACGATCATCTTTGCGAATGAACACACACAGATAAACATTACGCCATATACAGTTCATTATTATAGAGTAATAGTGAAGTAATTCTTGAGGTTATGGTTATACCGTGTTTTAAGTTGGAATTTAAATTATTTAATCAGTCAAAGAGTGAAATTAACCAAGATATTCTGGATGGAAAAATTATAATTTTAATTGGTGAATTATACACGCTGAGAGAGGAAAAAAAAGACAAGCACGAGATGAGCAGCCCATAAATTATCAGAATTTTTGTGTCGTTTACAAATAAGCTTTTCAGCACGAGTGAGGGCAGGCATACATCAGCCGTGAAGAGAAAGATGTTTCTACTTGCCGTCGAAAAGAGGAAAAGTAGGCCCGGAATGACCAGGAAGTTAGAGCACTCGACTCGTAATCTTAGGGTTGCGGGTTCTAATCTCCGTCACATCAAACATGCTCGCCCTTTCAGCGATGGAGGCGTTATAACGTGACGGTCAATCCCACTATTCGTTGGTAAAAGAGTAGTCCAAGAGTTGGTGGTGGGTGATGATGACTAGCTGCCTTCCCTCTAGTCTTGCACTACTAAATTAGGGACGGCTAGCGCAGATAGCCTTCGTGTAGCTGCGCGAAATTCAAAACAAACAAACATAAAAACAAGTTAACTTGTTAATATTTCTTTTGAGATTATGTCGACTAAAAATCTTAACTGTCACTCGACAAAACGAACATTAATGGGAGTTTCTGTATGTATTTAATTTGTAACGAAAGAAATCGAAAAGATACAAAGAAAGCCACGGATAATGAAATAAGTGTGTCTGTAGTAGAATATGAAAGTGGAAATAGCTGCAAATGTAAGCTTATCTTCTTAACCAACATTCACTGTCTATAACCAAATAAGTGAAAATATTAGCACCTAACAGACCAAACAAGAGAAATTAAATGTTAAAATACGATTAACCGGCAAAGGCTAACAAGAACAGAGCTAAAGACAATTTCCCTTCAGTTTAACATGCTCCCTCCCAGTGGCACAACGGAATGTCTGCGGACTTACAACGCTAGAATCCCGGTTTCGATACAAGTGGTGGGCAGCGCACAGATACCCATTGTGTAGCTTTGTGCTTAACCGGAAACACGCGTCTCAGAGCGGCAATTGTGGGTATTAACACTTTTATTGATAAAGAGAGAACAACGTTTTGACCTTCCTAGGTTACCTTTTTTAACCTGAAGATGACCTAAGAAGGTCAAAACGTTGTTCTCTCCTTATCAATAAAAATGTTAATACCCATACCAGCCGTTCTGAGATACATTTTTATTTCAAGTAGGTTTCTCGTCATCAAGAAACAAATAGTTTACCATTTCGACCCCTAAAATGATACAAATAATTTGTATGTTTTAAGAGCAATAACAAGTCCTAGACTATAAGAAATAAGGTAGAATTTAATTCCTTTAATGTTTAAGGATAAGCGGTAAGTTAACGGACTTACAACGTTGAAATCCAGAGTTCGATTCCCCACAATGGACATGGTAGATAGTCCGTTTCGTAGTTCTGCATGTAAAACAGAATAACAAAAAGTATAACGAAATATATCGCCTAGCACTTTGTTTTAAATAATCCCATTTTCATATATGATCTTCTTTCCAATTATTAAAGAGGAATTCTTCTCAGAACTGATATTTACATTGTTGGAATATAACACAAACCTCCTTCTGTTATTTAGTTCACTTTTTGTACGTATGAGGGCCACGAATAAATTTTGTTTGTTTGTTTGCTTTAGAATTTCGCACACAGCTACACGAGGGCTATATGTGCTAACCGTCTTTAATTTAGCAGTGTAAAACTAGTGGGAAAGCAGCTAGTCGTCCCACCGCCAACTCTTGGGCTACTTTTTTTACCAACGAATAGTGAGATTGATTATGACGTTATAACGCCCCCACGGCTGAAGGAGTGAGCATGTTCAGTATAACGGGAATTCGAACCCGTGACCCTCAGATTACAAGTCGAACGCCCTAACCACCTGGCCATGCCGGGCGTAGTGAATAGATAGATGTTCAATGCCCAAATTGCTTGGATCTTATACTTTCGTCGAAATCTCTACAATTACGATACGTTGTGAAAAAAAAAACTGTAATTGATTTTATTAAAAGTATTAAAAACGTGTGGATCTTTTCACAGTTGCTAATATTCTATAAATACAAATTTCTTAAAATATAGAGATGTTATAGCGATAAAGATTTTTTATTTTTATATTTTATCCTTAGCTTATCAAATGTTTTTACTTGCATTTAAACAATATAACTCTAAAAGTACGTGTACGTATGATTTACTTCGTTTATTTCTTTTTGTTAAATTCAAATTCTTGAATGTTTTATGTATGTTAAAAGTAACTCTTATGGATGGTTTAAGTGCGCCATGTTAAAATGATTTGCGATATGCGAATCAACAAATCACATGACAAGAACAGATGATATAAAGACGCAGTAGAACTTCTTATAATCAGAACTTCATCTCGATTCGTCATTGTTTGGCGTAGGTAGTGTTATGTTAGCGAAATTTAAGAAAGGTATGTGATAACGCTTTGACGCAAAATATCCATACTCAGATCATAAAGATGCGTTCGCATCAGAAATTCAGAATTTCCAAAAGATTTTTGTACCTAATGGCATTAAAAAACAAAGGAATATGCATCAGTTTAAGGCACCAGAACTATCCAGAGAGAGTCTTGCAACAAGTCATAAAAAAATTATGATAAGCCAAAACGCGCTGTCACATAACCAGTCAGAATGTATAAACACACGTGTGAGTGTCGAAAACAATGTATGTGTTCTTAACAGTTATCTCTGTCTGGGAGAGTGGCGTCAGTTGAATATTTATTCTACAAATATATAGCGATCAAGTCATAAAACTGTTAAAACTGTCGTCTTCGGACAGACTATGGCTTATAGAATACAGACAAAGAAGAATGGTGTGTCTTAGGCGTGAAATCTTACAGAGGAGACTTTTTCAATGGAAATTATGTTGCATGACTATTTAAGAATGCAAAGTCGTCGTCTTAGTCACAGTTATGACGTGGTGAGATTTCGAAATCATTTTAATATGATGTAGTTACTTATTCAAAGTTATTGATTTTAAATAAGGAAAATTCTCATATTCAGCAACCGTATATTGTCCCTTTTAAAAATGGGAGCTATGCTCATATGAATGTAATTCACTATCAGAATACACGAGTATTTGTTTGTAAGAAAAAAGTATTAGTCAACTGCTTTAAGATCAGGCTACGTAAATAACTAAATTAACACGAGTTGAACTGTAACTATAGTCTCGCGAAACTAGGAAGCCTGTGGTTCGACTATAATAGGAAAAAAAAATTTAACGTGCCTTGGTGGGTAAAATCGATTTTGAACTTTATTTTACCTGTTTTAACTTGTCATCAAACATACATTTCTGTACTTTGTTTTGTCCCGGAAATTGTAATTATGTTTTAAGTTCGTGAAAATAAGTTCTTTTCTTCAATTTCTGAGGATCCCTGGTCCGTTTTAAAAACACTATGGGAAATTTTGTTGTGTCTGAAACTAACAACAGGAGATTCTTGGAAGATCATTTCAGACGAAGCATGAGAAATACCCCACTTTTCGGTCAGTAGTAAAACTATTTCAAAGTCGCATTAGTTTTGTTTAATATAAAGATTGTGTACATTCCAATAGTGACATAATCACAAACTATTACTTTCAATGAAAAAGATTTGTTTAATGTTACACACACCTAATTGAAATAGTTTTTTCTTTAAAATAATTCGCATCTGTAATTGATAAAATAGGTTTAACAAGCGCGCACATATTCTTGAAATGGACCGGTTAAAATTTCCGAAAGACTAGTTAGAAGTTTTGGGAATTTTGAGCCCTGATACATACATACATATATTAAAGATTTAGTACCAAAGAACTTGATTTAAGAAATATTCTTTGCGCCACCAAAGCTATTCAGCAGTACATGCTAAAACAATCTATAAATTAAAGCTGGTTTGTTTTGTTTGTTTTTGAATGTCGCGCAAAACTACAGGAAGGCTATCCACGCTAGTCGTCCCTAATTTATCAGTGTAAGACGTGGGGGCGTTATAACGTGACGGTCAGTCCCACCATTCGTTGGTAAGAGTAGCCTGGTGATGTAGCTGCCTTCCATCTAGTTTTACACTGCCAAATTAGGGACGGCTAACGCAGATAGTCATCACCACCCACCGCCAACCCGTGGGCTACTCCTTTAGTTAAAATTACTATACAACTGAAAATGTGCAAAATATTGCATCAGGATATATAACCCCATAAATAATCTTTGTTCCACTTTTCACCTATATTTACTTCTTGTCACAAAATGTTAATTACGCATATAAACAAGTTCCACGATGGAGCAGCGATAATTTTGCGAATTTACAATGCAATGTATTTTTATATTGCACTGATTTCTGATTTGAGTGGCAATGAAGATATGGTGAATAATGGGAATTTTTAATTTTATATTATTGGATTAAGTGAGAAATAGAAACCAGTATAAATAAAGAAAGCCAGCAAAATCGTAATAAACAAATTTTATCATGAACAACAGCAGTGTTTCATAAAATGGATCACAACAAAACCGTATAGAATGTGACGACGAAAAACATCTTAAATAGTAAATATTCATTTCAGTTCAAACACTTTAAACCCTTTGTTGTTTATTACTAAGACTATACCTATATAAAAATTTGTAAAAAAGAAAAGCAGTACAAAATGACTCATTTAAAAATGTTAAATATAAGGTGAAAGAAGAATTATCAGCCCATAACAGATAAATATATTTATATGACCGTAGCATGTAAATATTAAATGCTTTCTACATTATACACTTGGTCACCTCTAGTGGCACAGCGGTGCATCTACTAACTTATAACGCTAGAAACAGAGTTTCGATACCCATAGAGCCCATGTAATTTTGTGCTTAATTCCAAACAAACAGTCGGTGTTTTTAAGAAGCCAGCCCCTATATTATACATGAAGAGAAGTAGTAAATAAATCAATACACATGATATCAACTTTTATTTCAGACATCGTAGAATAATTACTTTAAAAGACAAGAAATATTTACAGTGACATTTTAGTTTTATTTGAAAGACTGCTATTGTACTTGTAAAATGTTATACTCGCATGGTGTAGGTTGTGTATATAGTTTTCCTTTACTATACATACACAAAGATAATGTCGTTACATGGCAGCTATTAATGCTCACTATATTCTCAAACAAATCTCCATCTGCAGTTTGACATTTTATATTTCAAACAAATGCGATCAAATAGTCAATAGTGTAGTAAATAATCACGAACCGTATCAACTAGGTATTAGTTATGTTTATTATTATTACAATGTATAAAATTTGCTACCTTACCCAGTAATCCTTTGCCCATAATCCAGTATACAAAATAAGTCAAAACTGAGAATTTAAAAATCTGCAAATAGACGCCATTAGGAAAGAAATTTCATTTTGAAAACACCAAATATAATTAAAGGTAAAAGCATGGAACCAAAATAAAGGTTTCTAGTTTCAGTAAATAATGTTTACAGCATCTCAATCCGGTTTCCTTGTTTTGTTTACAATCAATATTTGCATATTTTTAAATTCCCATTTTCATATTTATTTTTTCTTAACAAGTACAGCAAAAAATATAGTTTATTTGCCACAAAAGACAGTCGTTTTTACTGGAGAGTTTTGTTTGAAGTTCTTGTGAGTGTTTGAGAGAAAATCACCAGTAAGATGGCTGTATTGAGATACTCTTCAGATTCAGTTTGTTAGTATTGTGTTCCAAACAGTTTGTTTGTTTGTTTTGGAATTTCGCACAAAGCTACTCGAGGGCTATCTGTGCTAGCCGTCTCTAATTTTGCAGTGTAAGACTAGAGGGAAGGCAGCTAGTCATCATCACCCACCGCCAACTCTTGGACTACTCTTTTACCAACGAATAGTGGGATTGACCGTTACATTATACGCCCCCACGGCTGAGAGGGCGAGCATGTTTAGCGCGACGCGGGCGCGAACCCGCGACCCTCGGATTACGAGTCGCACGTCTTACGCGCTTGGCCATGCCGGGCCCTGTTCCAGACAGTAAATATCACGTTGCTCAGTCTCCTTGATAATGTAAAATTTGTCCAGAATGACTATCATTACGTATATTTTTATTTATTTGTGGATGTTCAGCCGTCCGTAATTTTGAAGTTACTACACTACAAATGAGGCAGCTTGTTAATATCATCCTCCGTGAACTCTTGGACAACTCTTTACCATGGAATATAAAGATGAAAAGTCACAATATAATGTTTAGGGACAACAAGGGACTTGTGCAAAGCACTAAATAAATATAAATTAAACTCTCCTTAAAAAGTAGCTTTTGTAAGATAAATATTTGTATATATACACTTTTTGTAAATGTAACCAAGGGAACCGGAACTACATCGTTCTTGTTCATTTCAGTCAGAATTAATTATATCAATTTCCAATAATAATGTTGACATTACAGATAAAAATCAAGGTTGAGATGGACAAAGTGAATTATAAAGAAAACCAGCAACTCTGAGTGAGGAAATAACCATTGTTGGTACTTGAGGAAGACAGAAAAACAAAGAGGTTTTTTTCTAGACTGACTCAAGTTAATCGCTATTAAAGAGTTTGAATATTGACCTTGTGACTGGTATAGTGGAGGACGTTGTTTGACTGACATTAGAAAGTGAACAACCGTCAGACAATTATCCTTTCACAAATCACTGAAAAAAACCCAACGGAAATGTGGTTTCCTCCATGGGAAGAAGTCAAAACATCAGAGAAATTCCCTGCAAGAATATTCTTTTGAAACGTGAATATGGCCAGGTGGCTGGGGCGGTCGACTCGTAATCTGAGGGTTGCGGGTTCGAGTCGAACCAAACATGGTTGTCCTTTCATCCAGCGTTATAATGTGATGGTCAATCCCACTATTTGTTGGTAAAAGAGTAGCTGAATAGTTGGCGGTGGGTGGTGATGACTAGCTGCCTTCCCTGTAGTTTTACACTGCTAAATTAGGAACAGCTTGCGTAGATAGCCCTCATGTAACTTTGCGCGAAATTCAAAACAACCCAAACCACGTCAATTTAACAGTAACATGCACTATGCCTGCAACTGTATTTTTTCCATATTCAGATATGAAGAAACGAAAGAACAACTTCAACAATGTTTTAACATTTAAAGCGTTAAACGAAAACAACAACTAATTGACATAATTTTTATTTAAGAAAAAATTTTATTTCACTTTCCCTTACTAGCTTCACACACTACTGGGAACTAAAGAATAACTTCAGGCTCTTTGCATGAGAGCGTATGTGTGTGTTTTCTTACAGCAAAGCCACATCGAGCTATCTGCTGAGCCCACCGAGAGGAATCGAGCCCCTGATTGCATGAGGGAAATTTACATAATTTCAATGTACAATATTGTTGTAGATTATTGGTTTATATTGATTTGAGTTATAGAAACACATGTGAAACATATTCTAATTTATTGTGGTTTCAAAGAAAAAATATTATATTTGGTTAAGTAAAGCGTAATAAAAACTGAATCGTGTTCCGTTAAGAACTTGTTATCATTCATGTGGAAGTGCTGTTAAAGCTAAAACATTCTTATTGTTAGGAACTTGTTATCATTCATGTGGAAGTGTTGTTACAGCTAAAACATTCTTCTTTAATAGACGATATTCCAATTTATGGTTGTTTAGAACCAAATTCTAATTGGTTAACGTTGACAATGTTTTAATATCTTAATAAAACATATTTAGCATTCTTTCAAATTGTATACGAAATATTT
This sequence comes from Tachypleus tridentatus, assembly GCF_004210375.1. Lineage (NCBI taxonomy): Eukaryota > Metazoa > Arthropoda > Merostomata > Xiphosura > Limulidae > Tachypleus > Tachypleus tridentatus. Next base: position 43,666,379 of record NC_134826.1, on the reverse strand, counting down.
CTGTAAAACCATCTAACAAATATTATATAAAACCTAATCATATGCCACATAGGACAAAGAAACTTCCTTCTGTCAAGAACAAACAAACAAAAAAATGAAAAAGGTCACAATGATTTGTGGAGGAAACTGGAAGAGATGTTTCATTTTACAATATTTCATTTAAAGGTGAGGACAGAAGTTTAGTTAAAATAATTTATTTGCTATTCATTGAATTTGAATGTTATTTAAGCAAAATAAATGGCTTTTTAGGGTTTTGCAAAAGGGATTTATTTACACGTAACATTTGAAATTAAAATATATTAATAAGTTTTACCTTTCGCAAAATTGTAAAAATTAGATTTAAAAGTTTGAAATAACGACAACTCTCTTAAACATGGACTTCATTTTAAAATAAATTGCATTAGTAGGTATTTAATTCGTTGTTTTAGGCCAATCTATCTTTTCTATTGCTAGAGATCTTGTACTTTCCCCAAAATGAGGTTTTCTTCAATTGTAAAATAAAAGTTTATTTAGTACTTGTAGAAGAAAGTTCGTTAATTCTAAACTAGTTTTGTTGATACATATAAAATAATATTACACTGTCTTAACAAAAGGTATAGCACATAAGTGAAGAAAGATAAGGCTGATTATTTTATTCCTATAAGTGAACACTACACTCTTTGTTACTCGGTGGTTTAACTAAAAGTTTACGGACCTACATTATCAAATTACACTGCTAAATTAGGGGCGGCTAGTGCAGATAGCCCTCATGTAACTTTGCGCGAAATTCAAAACAAACAATTACAGTGAAATATATCGAAACAGTTTGTTTATTCGCTAACAGAGGGAGTTGTTAATACATAAAGAGAACTCGATAAAACAAACATCGGAAATCCTCAGGATATCGTCTGCAGTTTATGATTTGGTTTTATTTATCTCTCCCGTTTTTACTTCTCTTTTATATTTGGCTCGATTTATACAAAGTTTCGTCTAAAGTATGATGTTATAGTTTGCGTTTAGTGGTGTGAATCCGTAGACATACCGCTGTACCGCTAGGGTCTCACTGACTGGTTAATACATCAGAAATCTTTTGACGTATTAACTATATTGCTAGTGTTTGACGAGAGGCCTCTTCAACGCCTGAGATGACATATGTAATGTGACTAACATATAACATATTCTCCTTTGCTTTCAATTATGCGTTCTTATAATTACCATAACATGAAAAGTATCTAAATGTTAATATACTAACTGGAAATAACCAGTCTCAGGATATAAGAAATTATATGAACTGACTTCCCAGTTTTGTTAAACTGAAATAAGTTTTCCAGAATTTAAAATTCATTTTTTAACTTGCTATTTTTATTTTTCATATAAAAGTTTGCTCTATTGTTACTATGTCCACTACTATATAAACATTGATGTCTAGATATAAAGGTTGTCAAACAGCTTGCTAACAAGTGTTTGTGTTTATTACATATTTGTGCATCAGTTCCAAGAAAAACACTATTTTAGCTTCACAAAAGTTAACATTTTACAAAACTATTATAAATGTCTGCCATTTTTAAAACAAAATGTATAAGCTATTAAACTTTCTATATAAAACCTTATATTTTTATAAATATTTTAACACCACTAAACGTTTATTTCGTCGTGTTTTCAACCTTAAGGTAACAGGGTATCTGTTCCCATAAAGATGATACAAGTTGAAGTATTCTGCAGTAACATAAAATTAATTACTAAACCACTCGCGGTTCTCAACTGCCTGTGATTTGTATGATTAGTCAGTAACAATAAGGTTATACAACCAATGTATTTTATTGCCTGATTCACTAAAATCCTATTTATCATAAACAACTAAGATGGTAACTGTAAGATTCCCTACGTAGACAAAACTTCCCATCACTTATTAATACATACCTTGAAACACATGAAAGTTTCTAACAGAACTGTAGTTAATATTCTAACTACACTTAACTTTCCTATATATTCTACAATGAAACGTCATCATCATATCCCATTTCTTAAGAAATGTTTTAGTACTAACTTATGGATGTAATGATAACAAACTGATAATAAAAGAAAGTATATATATTATAAATGAAAGTTGAAACCTCAGTAGATATTCAAACCCACTCCCACATACATTTGTTTCTTTGTAAATTGAAAGTTTTATAACTTCCTAAACACTATATGTTTATATTAATATTTATAACACTTTTTATTGTATTATTATATTAATATTTATACTAAATATTGTTTAATTAATTAATTTTATTGATTTTTGTTGAAGATGAAATATGTGTAGTTCAAAACATTCATTACAAATGTTTACACATATTGCTAAGGTTCTACTATTCCTTGTCAGTTTTGTTTCTATGTTCTGATTGCTGGCAAAAAGTATTTCCATATAAGATTAAAATAAGCAAAAATGACACACATATCACAGTGTTAAGTAACAATGAAAACTTCCTTATTATTTAAACCAACAAGTTCCATTTTATATACTAAGGACAAATTCTCAGCTCATACTAACCCAGAACAGATGATAATCAGATGGTGCAAGGACTGGAAAATAAGGAGGATGTGGAAGTTTCTCCCAGTCTATCTCTTCAATCTTTACAAATGTGATCCTTGCTGTATGGGGCCATGCATTATCCTGGTGTAACATAATACATATACGATTGACCAAAGCAGGCCTCTTTCTTTTCAGTGCAATATTCAAATGCTCTAACTGTTGACAATAGAAGTCTGATGTAATCTTTACATTGAGTGGCAGCAACTCAGAGTGGATCACACCAACGATATCTTACCAAGTGCTTAACAGGGCTTTCCTAAGGTGGAGGTCCATTATGGGCTGTGCTGTAGCCAGTTTACCTACACTGTGTCTGAGACACTTAACATTTTTATAATATATCCATTTTTCATCTCCAGTTACTAACCTGTCCAAAAAAAAAGCAAGTTATGTTCATGGAGAGAAGTGCAAATGTCCACTCTTGCTCCAAGGTTGGCTACTGTCAAATCATGGGGAACCTATTTTCCAAGTTTTGACACTGTTCCAAGCTGTTGCAGATGATGATGAACTGTCAAATGGGTTGAATTAAGCTTCTATGCTAGTTCTTCAACTGTTACAGCTCAATCTTCATCAGTTGCTGCCAGCAGCAAGTCACCATTAAACTCAACACGATGACTTGAACGTGGACTATCACTTAAGTCACCTGATATGAACTTTTGAAACCACCTTCAACATTTTCTTTCATTGAGAGACTTCACACCATAAACACCTTGAATGTTTCCATGTAGTTTCTGCTGCACTATTGATTTTTTAAACTCATAAAGTATTATATGCCTAATGTGCTCCTCAGACAGATCCATCTTCATAAAGGTTTATTTGATTTATGCTCTGAAAAAGTGGAATTGGATTAATTTCTTTTATTTGTCTTAAGATTTTTTATACACATCCTACTACATATCTTAGTCATTAAAGCATTCTACAGAGACAGAAATGATGATGCACTTTCTGCATTAAATTTTCAAGCAGTACTTATGAGATGACCTGATACAAATGCAGTTAAAAAGAACCTTAATAACAAACTGTGTGATAAGTAAATTTTTTATTGTTGAGTTATAAAAACTGACATGACTATCATGATACCTGTATCAGTCAGTAGACATGTGGGATCTGAAGATGTAATTTCAACACTTTATTGTTTTAAACTTCCTTTTTTAACTACTGTTTTATTTTATCAAACAATATTTAAATCAACATAAATCATTGACGTTTACAAAACAAATTACATGTCAATGTGACAAATCTCATTACCCAATTATTTGCAAGGATATACAGTCTGAATAAAACAAGGCCAAACTAAGAATGAACAATAAAAGTAGCAATCAGCTTTTTTATAAATAATATAAAAATGATATGTATACTAAATAATTGCTTTTTTAAATTATTAAGTGATAGTAGACTCCCAAGTTAATTTGTAACATTATGTTTGTTTATATACATTTTGAACAATGATCTAGTGCTTGTTCATTCTAGCAGACAATATTACAGTCATTTATTTGCTCAAAAAAGTTTCTGTATATCTCACAAAACTAACAATATTTATACAAAGGATATCACATCACCTCAAACAAACAGGAAAGTATAATCAGAAGTACAGCATATAAAAACCTTTTATACACTTACTATTATTCTAGTCTAACCTTCTCCATAAATAATCCAGAGTGAGACACAGTTATCTGAACTCCTCTTCTTAGATGAAACCAGCCTGAAAGGCTCAATTACTTTCTGGTATATTTTGTGTTATAAACTGTATACGATACATCATTTGTTAACATACATGAGTCTTTCATAAATAAAGTGTACAGTTTTAGGCATTATATATGCAAAAACGGCTTGTTTGGGTTGTAAAAATATCTTACGTAGAAGTTCGAAATGTTGTTCGCTCTTCTACATAAAATATTTTCTCAACCAAAATGAGCCATTTTTGCATATATATTTCTCTACAAGTGGGTTTTCTCAACATCGCTGAGTTTTAAGCATTATAGGAACTAACTCAGCTTGTTTTAATCAATACTAGCAACACTTAACTCTGTCATACAATTAAAGGTAAACCACAAAAAAGTAAAGATTACCAGAGCATTAAGTTATCAAATATGAAGACAAAATGAGTGATGCATTTCCAGGGGGATGTAATACATTAAAAACATTCCAAGATACACTGTATTCTGACACATATAAAACATATGATGTTATTATCCATAGAAAATTATATAAGGCACATTTTTTAATTTTTTGTTGCATTTTACAACATTTATTCTACTTTTTCATGTAAAAGTTATTAGCTTATAACTTATATATATACATTACTGACATTTGACCTTACGATAAGGGTGTTTCCACTGTTCTAAGCCTTGAATATAGTTGATCCACAAGATGACAGACCACAGACAGTTTCAGATAACTTGTTCATGAGTAGAGAAAGAAATGGAAGGGATTTTCAACTGGGTGTCCTACAGAAAAACAAGAAAGAAAGAGAAATTTCAATATGGTTAAGTATTATCTTTTTACAAGAAGCTATAGTTAACTCAGTCATCCATGGGCAGATTATCCAGTTTATCTTTTAAAAGAATCCTGAGAATCTCACAAGTTGTTATACAAAACTTCAGAACTAGTTTTTACATTCTGTGTTCTACCATTCAAAAACTCAAATAAAACAAAAGGAGAATTTAAATGAATATTGTGAAATCTGTCAGGCTAAATATCAGGTCAAACTACATTTCTAGTACTTTCATCTTGCTAAGAAATACACAGATATATAAGTTTTCTCTGTTTTGTATTATCCAGGATCCCTTTTACCCTCCATTACCACAGATAAGATATATACAACAGAGAATTTTAATTACAAAATTTTAAATGTTTATCATTAACTGTTATTGTTTATATAAATCACCTTACTAGTACTAAGAACAGTCTTTGAAATCACTTGATCATAACTCATATGATCTACTCGTAAGAATTCTATAGCCTATTTAATTCATTTTGTTATTAAAGTTACTGGCAGTGTAGTTACAGGTAAATTAAACAATGAAAGTAATATAACACAAAATGTTGAGTAGTTTAACTGATTATAAGTTTCAACTAAGTTAAACATCCAAAGTGTTGACTACAGTACAATAATTTTTAATACACAAATCAGTGCATATTATACAACCACAGCTGATATAAAATAGTATATAACTGACCTTTAATAAGTGCAACTATTTTTCTTGTGTTCTAGAGGACCAGTATTTTATATATAATACAGTCAGATTCAATTCTAATACATTACACATGTATATATATTATTACTATTTACAAATAAATCTTTAAGTTTCAGATACTTTTCTTAAAACACAGAACAGTTACAATGATTTATGAGAATATTATGTTATAGTTTTACTGTAATTACTTGTACTATCTATTTTTTAATTTTTCCTGTACACTAAATTATGTAATCAGTGTTAACTGAAAATAAGTAACAAGTGTGTTGAATTGATAAATCTAAAATGTATTGCTGAATAAATTTAATAAAGTTATTTATTGATATATTTTTATGATGTATTCAGTGTATTTTACACTATGTTTGATTAACAGGCACATAAAACTGTCTTACTTTCATATCTGTATAGTAACAATGGAATAAAACCTAATCATTTAAAAAACCCTGATTACAGTTTTCACAAAAATGTTACTCATTATTCATATCACATTACAATTAATAGTTAGTATAAATATCCACTGACAATACTGTTCACAAAAAGTTATCATTTGACAGCCCTACAGATACAACTATGGTATAGAGATATTGGGATGTTTGAATACTTGTTTAAATAATTGTTAATGTTACATAATAAATTACTTTTCATTTTCTAATGTAAATAAGACTATACACACACGTGGGTTCATTGCATAACTATAAAGCTTACCTAAAAATAAAAATTAGAATGAATAATTTCAAATATGAAAAAAAACTAAAGAATGATACAACTGTAATTATACAAACATAAAACTGTTTATAAGAACATAATTACAACTCAGAAATTAACACTGTCAGAAGTCAACATATTCTGCAAAGTTGTGTGTAGAATTCATAATTAATTATTACACATCTCAACTGGCAAGAAGTTATGGCAATGTTAACCCAATGTGATCTTGTTTTTCTTACCATCCTGGACAGCTTTATAGCATTTAAGCACGCAATAATGGGTGTAATAAACTCTTTATAATACTAGATCTTTTGTGTACAAAATTTATACACTTACTTGTAGAGTACCAAGAAAGGTATCATCAAACTCCCCTGTACACTTCCCAGATGATATCACCTTGGGTAACATAGAGGCCTGACTGCCTATTGAAAAGCATCTCAAACATTTTCTGTGCCATTTTTCACTTCCACATAACCACTGATGTACAGCTGATGACTAAAAAATAAAAAAATAACTTATACAGTTACAAATACAACAACTTATTTTGAAGATTGCCTCATTAATATTTAAACTACTTAAAATGTATCCTCCATTACGGTTAACACAATTATTATATCTGCGTCTTACTCTTGAACGAAATAAAACATGACGTTATACACTTGTATGATGTCACATAGCTCATTGGTACCAAGCTTATCTTATTAAACTACAACAAATCTAACCTAACCTAACAATTACCAATTGTTACGAATATAATTATACTTCATATAAACATACATTGAAATTGAAACAACTGGTACTGCATCTAATTGCATCACAAAGTTTCAAATTTGGAACAGTTTCAGCTATGACGTCATGCTTCATTTTGTTTCATTTTCTTCGAGATTTAGCCGCTTATCCAGATCTGGCTTTTAAAAGACACTTGTCATCACTACCCAGGGTTGACCGATGGTTCATACGAAAATTACCAGGCTATCTATACGATCTTGAGAAGGTGCTATATCTACAAACAACCAATGACACCAATGTTGATATTAATTGAGATTGTATTAACACTTTCACCCCAAGAACTTCCCCCTGAGCTAAATAAAATCGTCTGGCGTTAGGCAGAATAAAATACTAAAAGGCCCATTACGCTTGTTATATTAAAGATATATTTTAATTTTTGTACAGCGTAACCTGATTCAATTTTATAGTTTTAGGGAAAAATAACAGCATTCTAAAATTTCCTCGCGGATCCTCAGATGACTGTGGTGGATCCCAAGGGCATGAGGGAGCATCACAATCTTATAATGTGTTTTTATCACTGTTAGTTAGCTGTGTATCCCTTTCAACTTTAAATGTTTGTTTCTTAGTAGCATGTATTGGGTTGAGGAATAATTCGTGAGCGTTTTGTCAAGTTAAAAAATATATTCATAAATGAAATGCTTTCGCAAAATATTTCATGTCATTTGGTAGATAATTTTTTGCTCTAATAGATGGTGTGTTTGATTTTCATATGTCTTTAATTTTTGCTTTCATTTTCAGCTAATTAAATGGACTGTCAAGTGGACAAAATCGAGCATTTTCGACACCATCTGCTTTTCGCATTTAATTTCTTGCAATTTCGTTTAAAACAATGCATACTATATACCTAGGTATTACATGAAATAAAGTATCATAATAAATGTTTTGGGTGTAATGTGTTCATGCATTGAAGTATTGTATAGTCTTGCATGTAATGCTTGAATGAAATTATTTAAAAACGCTCACGAATTATTCCTCAACCTAATATTTGTGTACTTTGATCGAATCATAAACCATTTGTGATTCTCTCTATTTTTATATTTAATATAACACATACATACAGTCTATATGTAAAAGGTTAAAGTTGTATGTATATAATAAATCTACAGACGACAAATAAACGTTGTCACATCAAAAAACTTGTTGCTCTGAGATCTACACCAACAAATCGTCATTCCTGTGGTCGCGAGAAACAAACCTTTATTTATATTCTATATACAACTTGTTAACTAGATTTAAAGAATAAATTTTCGTTTTCATAACTCAACTAAGAATATCTTCTGACTTTTCCCGCTGTTATCCCTCACTTATCAGTTTCATTTTTCTGTTATCTTCCTTTTCGTTTGCTTACGTCATTTCATTACTTTGTTTGTTTGTTTTGGAATTTCGCACAAAACTACTCAAGGGTTATCTGTGCTAGCCGTCCCTAATTTAGCAGTGTAAGACCAGAGGGAAGGCAGCTAGTCATCACCACCCACCGCCAACTCTTGGGCTACTCTTTTACCAACGAAAAGTGGGATTGACCGTAACTTTATAACGCCCCCACGGCTGAGAGGGCGAGCTTGTTTGTCGCGACGGGGATGCGAACCCGCGACCCTCAAATTACGAGTCGCACGCCTTAACACGCTTGCCCATGCCGGGCCTCATTTTATTACAACAATTTAGTCAAGAGTATTTTTACCCTTCCAACCAATGTGAAGAAAGACAACAATAAAATGGAACCACAATATTACTGAATATTTGTACGTAGTAACTATAGAGACGTAACATTAAATTAAGCGGCCGAACTTTGGGAAGAAAGAACAAAATGTGACAGCAAATAATTACTCACCTTGCATTCCACGGGTATTTCGACGAGTCCAATTTGTAGGTATAAAGTTTTGTTTAAATATTTTAATTGTATATTCACATAAGGTCATTTTATAAAAATGAATTAAGTTCTTGAAATGAGAAAAAAAAAAAGTCAGACAACTAGTAAGAAATATTCACTTTACTCTGCAACCTGTGAGAGGCCAGGCAGTTACTGTAAACTAACACTTTACTGTTTTAAAAAGCGTCGTACTAAAAAAATAGGAAAAGGCACTATTTTCTAAGAGAAACTTTTTTTTTTACGGTAATTAATGGAGAGGAAAACTGTTCTAATAGTGATAACACAAATACTATTTTGATCTATTAAGTATGGTACCGTTTATTTAAAAATCAACAGATTCTTTAACTGCATTCCTTAAAAGTATATTTATAAATTACATCAATAAAGATATAATCAAACGTTCAGATTTAGTACCAGTGAAAGTCGAGTTCTTGCAACAAGGACAGTACTTCAAAATTCTCTTCTTTGATAAACAAATGCTTGTCGTACGTATCGTAGTTATTTTTATAATTATCTGAATTTAGAATACCAAAGTGGGAAGTTTTTATAGATTTTTGTTTGTGCCAATAAATAGGAAGTGACACAATGTATTTATTATTTCGGACACATAGATACAGATATGCACTCCATGTCCTTAAAATAATAGTAAGATCAGAAAATATCACCAAATTAATTCTTGATATTGGATTTACCAAAAATATACATCTTCAACATTACACTGCTGGCAGAAATCTTAAAACCAATGAACATAAAAACAAAATATGCATTTTGTGTCGCAAAACTCAACCACTGATTTGAGTAGAGCTCAAATATGCAAAATATGCAAAAAAAGGGGAAAAAATTAAAAACTTTTTTAACATTTAATAGAGAAAATGTGAACACAATGAAATTAGCCCAAATGCTAGCTGGTCAAAAGTTTAAGACCATACCAAAAACAAGTCCTAAACAAAGTAGGAAATGCCAAACAAAAGGTAACAATAGTGAGTTGCATGGTCGTCTTTGCGAATAACTTCAAACATTTGCTTTTAATACCTAGTGGTTGAATTAATTAAATATAGAAGGAGTCACCAAAAGTTATTTTAGTGATTAAAACATGACTATTTAACTCTATAGACAAGGGTAAACTGCTTTGTGCAGTACCACGCATGCACGCGTCATAAACCACGAGAAGGTCTTTTTCCCAATTTTAGCTAACCGATATCAAAAGAAAAAGCCGAAATTTCACCCTGAACTGCCCTCGAGGCAAAATGTAATTTTGACTTGGGTTACTTAACTGTGCTTTCAGACTTTGGGAATTCATTGTTTCTGCTTTTTACACAAGAGTGGACATTTCACAGCTAAAATTAGCTTGATCGATGTTGACAGATGTCCTAGACACACGCTATCAAAACTGTAGCTTTAATATATTTCTGTTCTTTTACCATTGATAATTTCTTTTGTTACTCAAGAGTGTAACATGCAAAGTAAAAGTTGCTTTGCAGGTATAAGTTTTTATCACAGAAATTAAGACAACAGGTACTACAAAATGCTCATCTTCCTTTGTTCAATTTAACTGTCAGCACAAATACTTATAACGTATACTGAGAGTTTACAAAATGCCAGAGACAAACAAAAGACCTATGGATTTAGTCCTCTCGATATCTTCATGGTAAGAAGTTTAACCTCAATTTTTTATGAACCTTCTTTTAATACCTAATGGTTAAATAAATTAAATACAGAAGTCTTCACGATAATTTTTTTTAATAACTGAGAAAATAAAACATGACTATTTAACATTATTAACAAGAAACAACTGCTTTGTGCAGTACCATGTATGGAAGCGTCAAAAACCACGAGAAGGTCTTCTTCCCAATTTCAGCTAACCTATATCACAAGAAAGGCCGAACGTACACCCTCAACTGCCGTCGATGCAAAATGTAATTTTGAATTCGGGCACTTAACTGTGCGATTAGGCATCGGGAATTCATTGTTTCTACTTTCTACACAAGAGTGGACATTTCATAGCTAAAATTAGCTTGTTCGATGTTCACAAACGTCCTAGAAACAGGCTTTCAAAACTATAGCTTTAATATATTTCTGCTATTTTACTATTACAATTTCTTTTGTTACTGCAAAGTGTTACATCCAAAATAAAAGATGCTTTTCAGGTACAATTTTATATCACAGAAATGAAGACAACAGGTACTACACAATGCTCAAATTCCTTTGTTCAATTTAACCGTCAGCACTAATACTTATAACGTATATTGAGAGTTTACAAAATGCCAGAGACAAACAAAAGACCTATGGATTTAGTCCTCTCGATATCTTCATGGTAAGAAGTTTAACGTTAATTTTTTATCAACCCTCTTTAAATTCCTAGTGGTTAAATTAAATAAACACAGAAGTAGTCACGATAACTTTTTTAAAGATTGAGAAAACAAACATCACTATTTAACTCCATCAACAAGGGAAAACTGCTTTGAGCAGTACCATGTATGCAAGCGTCATAAACCACGAGAAGGTCTTGTTCCCAATTTTGGCTAACCTGTATCAAAATAAAAGGCCGAATTTACAACCCGAACTGCACTCGAGACAAAATGTAATTTTGACTTGGGGTACTTAACTGTGCATTTAGCCATCGAGAATTCATTGTTTCTGCTTTCTACACAAGAGTGGATATTTCATAGCTGAAATTAGCTTGATCGATGTTGACAGATGTCCTAGACACACGCTATTTAAACTATAGCTTTAATATATTTCTGCTCATTTACCATTGTAATTTCTTTTGTTACTCAAGAGTGTTACATGCAAAGTAAAAGGTACTTTGCAGGTGTAAGTTTTTATCACAGAATTGAAGAGTACAGGTACTACATAATGCTCATCTTTCTTTGTTCAATTTAATTGTTAGCACTTATAACGTATTCTGAGAATTTTCAAGATGCTAGAGACATACACAAGACCTATCGATACAGTCTTGGTGAAGTTGTGCTTCCCGTGGTTTCTAAGACAAAATTTTTGGGGCTCCTCTTTGACCGTAAGCTGACTTTTATACTACACATCAAGTAGTTACGAGCAAAATGTACAAGAGCACTGAGAATCCCCTGCATCCTCCTTCCACCATTTGGGGAGCAGATAGATGTTCTGTGCTTAAGATACATTGTGCTCTTATTCGATAGAACCTAAACTTTGGGTCTCTGCTCTGTGATTCTGACAGAACCTTGGCATTAGAGATGCTGTGCCTCGTTTATTCTCAGGGACTTCAGCTCTTCCCCAGTCCAGAACTTATACATAGAGTCTCATGAACCTTCTCTATACCTCCGCCGTACATACAGTAACATGTTCGTATTTTGGTTGAGACAATTAATTTCTTAATTGGGATTACCAGTATATTCATTAACTAAAAAGAATGTGTTAGAATTTATCAATGTTTTTATTAGAAATTTTACGTGTTCTTTTTATTTTGAAAGGAAAATAGGCTTACGTACGACAGAACCAACAGTGCCCATTATCAGAATCTGTCATATACACGAGTTTTTATTTTTAGTGGAGGATGAATATGTTGTTATGTGTAGTGTTGTTTGCCAATTAAAAACATCAGTAAAGAGGCCACAATGATATTGTATAACTAAACGGATAATGTTCTTCATTAGTTCTTTATTTTTCAGAGATCAATCTATTCAAAACTTGCTTCAGTTACGATGGTGACACAAATGTATGTTTTCGAACGAGTTCGATACAGGATTTGAACCTATACTTCATGTCATAATATGAGATCATGTGAGGGTTTGTTGGTCTTGGTCTTCGACGTGCAGTTATGTAATACAGGAACGTAACAAAACAAAGCCCACTTTTTAAAGTTACATTCGACCAAATTAAGAGTAGGTCTAAAAATATATAACCTTTGGGAATGGCGTCTCTACGAATATTCAAGGAAACTGTGGGTAATGTCTTCTTGGTTTAACTCCTAAACAAACGATTTTGTAGCTAATATTTGCTTCTGTCTTTATTAAAGTAATTTTTCAAATTAAAGTATTTGACTTTTATGGTTTAAAGATTGAAATCCAAATATATTTTTAATTCTTCCTACTTATGTTACAAGTGAAAAATGTAAAAATAAGACAGTAAATGACACGTGTGATATTTTTCCCTTTAATATTAATTATAAGGTAAATATAGCAGTAAGCAGTATGTTTCCTCATTGAACTATACAACATTACCTAATCCAGTTACCATCAGTTATAGCTGCTATTGTAGTAGGCCCGGCATAGCCAGGTGGGTTAAGGCGTGCGACTCGTTATCTGACGGTAGCGGGTTCGCATCCTCGTCGCACCAAACATGCTCGCCTTTTCAGCCGTGGGGGGCGTTATAAGTGACGGTCAATCCCACTATGCGTTTGTACAAGAGTAGCCTAAGAGTCGGCGGTGGGGGGTGATGACTAGCTGCCTTCCTTCTAGTCTCACACTGCTAAATTAGGGACGGCTAGCGCAAATGACCGTAGAGGAGCTTTGCGCAAAATTAAAAAAACAGACAAACAATCGAAACATCGTACAAAATAAAGTATAGAAAGTTTTGATTGAGAGGTATCAATTCATTCTTTATTATCATTTATCTGAGTTTTTCTTCTCACGTCTCATTTAACAAAATTCATTTAAAAATTATAATAGCTTAATGACGTCAAATGGAACTGTGCGAGTATTGGTACCTGGCTTTTTTAAACTGTGACAATGTATTTTACTAAACATTGTTTAACGATACGTTCCAAGTGAGAATTTCAAAGTTGTTCTATCTCAGCAACGTTAATGTAAGAACGAGTTTTCGGAAAGATAGTCAAGTATATTACACAGTCTACTAAACTTATCAAATCATACATTATAGAGAGCGAATTAATTTTGAATAGTTGGCGTATGTTGAAGAATTTTATTTACTTTAATTATTGGTGAGTAATTTCATTCGAATTCTTAGCTTTTACTTAGAAAATTTTCATCAACAGAATATTTTATTAACGAGAATGTAGGGTTAACGCCACTTTAAATGGCTTGGCGTGACCAGATCATTTGGGTGCAGGACTCGTAATACAGTGAAACGTGTCTATAGTGGAATCAAAATTATTCAAAATATACATAAGTACACAAAATCTTAATCAAATTTATCTGAAGAAAGTGTCCAATTTCAATTGTTTAGTTTTTTTAATGCGCTTTCTCATGCGGTTAAAAGAGAATGCTAATATTATGACTTTTTCATGAAGTTCATTTCACCCTTCACTTTTGCATACAATTCGATAGCGTTAATATAACTAAACACTTGTGATGAAGTAGGAACTTCTATTTACTCACAAACTTTTCCAGGCCTGGCATGGCCAAGCGTGTTAAGGCTTGTAATCTGAAGGTCGCGGGTTCGCATCCCCGTCGCGCCAAACATGCTCACCCTTTCAGCCGTGGAGGCGTTATAATGTGACGGTCGATCCCACTCTTCGTTGGTAAAAGAGTAGCCCAACAGTTGGCGGTGGGTGATGATGACTAGCTGCCTTCCTTCTAGTCTTACACTGCTAACTTAGGAACGGCTAGTACAGATAACCCTCGTGTAGTTTTGCGGAAAATTAAAAAACAGACAAACAATCGAAACATCGTACAAAATAAAGTATGGAAAGTTTTGATTAAGAGGTATCAATTCATTCTTTATTATCATTTATCTGAGTTTTTCTTCTCACGTCTCATTTAACAAAATTCATTTAAAAATTATAATAGCTTAATGACGTCAAATGGAACTGTGCGAGTATTGGTACCTGGCTTTTAAACTGTGACAATGTATTTTACTAAACATTGTTTAACGATACGTTCCAAGTGAGAATTTCAAAGTTGTTCTATCTCAGCAACGTTAATGTAAGAACGAGTTTTCGGAAAGATAGTCAAGTATATTACACAGTCTACTAAACTTATCAAATCATATATTATAGAGAGCGAATTAATTTTGAATAGTTGGCGTATGTTGAAGAATTTTATTTACTTTAATTATTGGTGAGTAATTTCATTCGAATTCTTAGCTTTTACTTAGAAAATTTTCATCAACAGAATATTTTATTAACGAGAATGTAGGGTTAACGCCACTTTAAATGGCTCGGCGTGACCAGATCATTTGGGTGCAGGACTCATAATACAGTGAAACGTGTCTATAGTGGAATCAAAATTATTCAAAATATACATAAGTACACAAAATCTTAATCAAATTTATCTGAAGAAAGTGTCCAATTTCAATTGTTTAGTTTTTTAATGCGCTTTCTCATGCGGTTAAAAGAGAATGCTAATATTATGACTTTTTTCAAGTTCATTTCACCCTTCACTTTTGCATACAATTCGATAGCGTTAATATAACCAAACACTTGTGATGAAGTAGGAACTTCTATTTACTCACAAACTTTTCCAGGCCGGGCATGGCCAAGCGTGTTAAGGCTTGTAATCTGAAGGTCGCGGGTTCGCATCCCCGTCGCGCCAAACATGCTCACCCTTTCAGCCGTGGAGGCGTTATAATGTGACGGTCGATCCCACTCTTCGTTGGTAAAAGAGTAGCCCAACAGTTGGCGGTGGGTGATGATGACTAGCTTCCTTCCTTCTAGTCTTACACTGCTAACTTAGGAACGGCTAGTACAGATAACCCTCGTGTAGTTTTGCGGAAAATTAAAAAACAGACAAACAATCGAAACATCGTACAAAATAAAGTATGGAAAGTTTTGATTGAGAGGTATCAATTCATTCTTTATTATTATTTATCTGAGTTTTTCTTCTCACGTCTCATTTAACAAAATTCATTTAAAAATTATAATAGCTTAATGACGTCAAATGGAACTGTGCGAGTATTGGTACCTGGCTTTTTAAACTGTGACAATGTATTTTACTAAACATTGTTTAACGATACGTTCCAAGTGAGAATTTCAAAGTTGTTCTATCTCAGCAACGTTAATGTAAGAACGAGTTTTCGGAAAGATAGTCAAGTATATTACACAGTCTACTAAACTTATCAAATCATATATTATAGAGAGCGAATTAATTTTGAATAGTTGGCGTATGTTGAAGAATTTTATTTACTTTAATTATTGGTGAGTAATTTCATTCGAATTCTTAGCTTTTACTTAGAAAATTTTCATCAACAGAATATTTTATTAACGAGAATGTAGGGTTAACGCCACTTTAAATGGCTTGGCGTGACCAGATCATTTGGGTGCAGGACTCGTAATACAGTGAAACGTGTCTATAGTGGAATCAAAATTATTCAAAATATACATAAGTACACAAAATCTTAATCAAATTTATCTGAAGAAAGTGTCCAATTTCAATTGTTTAGTTTTTTTTAATGCGCTTTCATGCGGTTAAAAGAGAATGCTAATATTATGACTTTTTCATGAAGTTCATTTCACCCTTCACTTTTGCATACAATTCGATAGCGTTAATATAACTAAACACTTGTGATGAAGTAGGAACTTCTATTTACTCACAAACTTTTCCAGGCCTGGCATGGCCAAGCGTGTTAAGGCTTGTAATCTGAAGGTCGCGGGTTCGCATCCCCGTCGCGCCAAACATGCTCACCCTTTCAGCCGTGGAGGCGTTATAATGTGACGGTCGATCCCACTCTTCGTTGGTAAAAGAGTAGCCCAACAGTTGGCGGTGGGTGATGATGACTAGCTGCCTTCCTTCTAGTCTTACACTGCTAACTTAGGAACGGCTAGTACAGATAACCCTCGTGTAGTTTTGCGGAAAATTAAAAAACAGACAAACAATCGAAACATCGTACAAAATAAAGTATGGAAAGTTTTGATTAAGAGGTATCAATTCATTCTTTATTATCATTTATCTTAGTTTTTCTTCTCACGTCTCATTTAACAAAATTCATTTAAAAATTATAATAGCTTAATGACGTCAAATGGAACTGTGCGAGTATTGGTACCTGGCTTTTTAAACTGTGACAATGTATTTTACTAAACATTGTTTAACGATACGTTCCAAGTGAGAATTTCAAAGTTGTTCTATCTCAGCAACGTTAATGTAAGAACGAGTTTTCGGAAAGATAGTCAAGTATATTACACAGTCTACTAAACTTATCAAATCATATATTATAGAGAGCGAATTAATTTTGAATAGTTGGCGTATGTTGAAGAATTTTATTTACTTTAATTATTGGTGAGTAATTTCATTCGAATTCTTAGCTTTTACTTAGAAAATTTTCATCAACAGAATATTTTATTAACGAGAATGTAGGGTTAACGCCACTTTAAATGGCTCGGCGTGACCAGATCATTTGGGTGCAGGACTCATAATACAGTGAAACGTGTCTATAGTGGAATCAAAATTATTCAAAATATACCTAAGTACACAAAATCTTAATCAAATTTATCTGAAGAAAGTGTCCAATTTCAATTGTTTAGTTTTTTTAATGCGCTTTCTCATGCGGTTAAAAGAGAATGCTAATATTATGACTTTTTCATGAAGTTCATTTCACCCTTCACTTTTGCATACAATTCGATAGCGTTAATATAACCAAACACTTGTGATGAAGTAGGAACTTCTATTTACTCACAAACTTTTCCAGGCCGGGCATGGCCAAGCGTGTTAAGGCTTGTAATCTGAAGGTCGCGGGTTCGCATCCCCGTCGCGCCAAACATGCTCACCCTTTCAGCCGTGGAGGCGTTATAATGTGACGGTCGATCCCACTCTTCGTTGGTAAAAGAGTAGCCCAACAGTTGGCGGTGGGTGATGATGACTAGCTTCCTTCCTTCTAGTCTTACACTGCTAACTTAGGAACGGCTAGTACAGATAACCCTCGTGTAGTTTTGCGGAAAATTAAAAAACAGACAAACAATCAAAACATCGTACAAAATAAAGTATGGAAAGTTTTGATTGAGAGGTATCAATTCATTCTTTATTATTATTTATCTGAGTTTTTCTTCTCACGTCTCATTTAACAAAATTCATTTAAAAATTATAATAGCTTAATGACGTCAAATGGAACTGTGCGAGTATTGGTACCTGGCTTTTTAAACTGTGACAATGTATTTTACTAAACATTGTTTAACGATACGTTCCAAGTGAGAATTTCAAAGTTGTTCTATCTCAGCAACGTTAATGTAAGAACGAGTTTTCGGAAAGATAGTCAAGTATATTACACAGTCTACTAAACTTATCAAATCATATATTATAGAGAGCGAATTAATTTTGAATAGTTGGCGTATGTTGAAGAATTTTATTTACTTTAATTATTGGTGAGTAATTTCATTCGAATTCATAGCTTTCACTCAGAAAATTTTCATCAACAGAATATTTTATTAACGAGAATTTAGGGTTAACGCCACTTTAAATGGCTCGGCATTACCAGATCATTAGCCCTCGTGCGAAAATTCAAAATCAAACAAACACTATCTTTTCCATTTTGTTCATCTTCTGGATCTCTCAAACTGTTACCATCTTGTGATTCTATTGCAGATTTTAAATCAATTTCATCAGTTTCTGTTAAAACATTCTTGTCAACATTCACAAAACTTTCCGTGTTCACAGAATCATCTGCATCAATTTTCTCAATCAGAGTTTGGAGTTTACTAGAATCGTCATAACAAACAACTTCTCCACAACCTCCGCCGTTATTAAAAATAAATCTACAGTTTCGAAAGCAGTTTATTACACATTTGATTGAATGACTTAAAAATGCAATTGCATCTAACTCGTCAATTATCATGGTCATTTCAGATGCACTCTTACAGTCAGTCGTCTATGTTTACAATAATATGTTGAAGCATCAATTTTATGAAATTCAATTTTTCTATACTGTATAATTCCATTATCTCGTGGCTGTAGAACTGATGTACATGGAGGTAGAAAGACTAAACGAACATTTGAAAATTGAACTTTTTGGTGACAAGTTGTATTATCTAGGAAAAGTAGAATATTCCTGTTTTCTTGTTCCATTCTTTTGTTTAATTTAACTACAAAAATAATGATGGCAGAAAAAAGAACAAATATATTTAACCAATACTTACGGTAACAAAATGTCCGAGAATTTATTAATATTTAAATAAATTATTAATTTAACAATAATTTTTAATATTTAAATAAATTATTAATCAAATAATAAGTTAATATTAAATCAAAACATTTTTTTCCGCCTAACTCAAGTTCTAATCCTTCTTGTTGATAGTTGAGGTAGGTGAAAAATAGTTTTCCGTCCGCATAACGCAGGTTTCGCCATGTAGAGGGCGTTTTATAAGATTTTCTTTGGAATTTCGCACAAAGCTACTCGAGAGCTATCTGTGCTAGCCATCCCTAATTTAGCAGTGTAAGACTAGAGGAAAGGCAGCTAGTCATCACCACCCACCGCTAACTCTTGGGCTACTCTTTTACCAACGAAAAGTGGGATTGACCGTCACATTATACAAAATTTTCCTAACCCTTCTGGAATGTCTCCGAATAGATTTATACTGATATTTTCAATTGAAATTACTTACTGGATTTATCTACATTTTGGCT
This sequence comes from Tachypleus tridentatus, assembly GCF_004210375.1. Taxonomy (NCBI): domain Eukaryota; kingdom Metazoa; phylum Arthropoda; class Merostomata; order Xiphosura; family Limulidae; genus Tachypleus; species Tachypleus tridentatus. The sequence continues at coordinate 43,646,780 of NC_134826.1, read as the reverse complement.
CAAATTTTAGACACTAAGAGACACTTGTTTTATAACCATGCGGTGTTTTTATGTTTTTTACCAACATCCGTGTGGCATGACACTAATTGGATACTTTAACTTTTAATCCATGTTAATATAAAAGAAAACCAACAATCTGTACTTTAACTACAACTGTTTTCTCCCCACGTGACGTATCAAACCCCACTCTACACCGGAGGATACTAATCACATAATATCAATTCTCAACCGCTCTCCGAATACACAGCGGCTCCTTTTTATTATTATTGCGGTGTAAGAGAGCCTTTGGTGATCTTCTGTTTTAACCATTTGCACTGTTATACTGTAGGGTGTTATCTGTCTGTCTCTCAGTCAGTCAACACTAAAATGATGCCATATAAGGGGTACTTAACGTTGTAATTTGTACTGTCGTGACGTTAGTGTAACGTGCACATGCTATAACTCACGAAAAGAATTATAAACTGTACGATACAACACAACATGACGTATGAACTTGAAAAAATATTTTTATTATTCTTCATTTTGTTTTTATCCGCTGTTGAAAGAAAACACGTTAGAGGTCGTTTCACCAAATATCTAGTTTATTAATATATTTCGTAGGTTCGAATTTAACGAAAGATAAAAGGATTATGTATTCAACTTATTATTTTGTAGTTAATTCATTACAGGGAAAACAAAACTAACCTGGCAAGTATCATGGTATAATATCTCAGAAAGTAAGGTAAGAGATAATTTCAAAATACAATAACAACTATTTCTAACTGATGATTATGCCTTACCAAAGGTCGAAAGGATGAAATTATTAAAAGTCAAAATTTACCTTATGTAAAATTTACTGTTATTGTATTTTAATATTAATTATTCAAATTAGCAGGTTCCTTACGAGATATCAGTGGCCCGACATAGCCAGATGGTTAGGACACTTGACTCGTAATCTGAAGGTTGCCGGTTCGAATCCCTGTCTTACCAAACGTTCTTGCCCTTTTAGCTGTGGGGCATTATAATGTGATGGTCAATCCCACTATTTGTTAGTAGAATAGGAGGCCAAGAGTTGTCAGTGGGTGGTGATAACTAGCTGTCTTTGCTCTAGTCTTATACTGCTAAATTAGGCACGGCTAGCGCAGATAACCCTCGAGTAACTTTGCCCGAAATTCAAAAACAAAACAGAAATCAAGACAAAGCTAGTTTAGACGCTATTTAATCTTGTACCAATCGGCATTTTCTTTTATTTCAAACTTAAGTAAAAGTTACTTGAATCATTAATTGGTTTTCAAATCAGAGACGGGTTAAGCGTTTTACATCGTGTTTGAAAAGATTTTATCTTAACGTTTTTAAATTTCTCTTTATTAGTTTTACTTTTTGAGCTAAAAAATAAAGTTTGTAGAATAGCTATTGTGGGCCTGTCGCAGATACCCCCTTGTTAAGATTAAACCCACACACAAACATATTTTATTTAGTGAATAAAACCCACCATCAATTCTTGAACCTCCCTTTAAGGACAGTTCATTTAGTGGCAAAAAAGAGAAAAAGATTCAGTGCATTGTTATTATTTTTTATACCAAAAACACTTGAACAACATTCAATATAACCATTATGATTCATTTGTAAGAATTATGAATTGTCAGTTTGGGAAATCCTTACTTATAGAAAATGATAAAGAGTACTGGGACAAAACATCAGTTTTATCATTTGTAACTGTCGAATCATTAACGAGAACAAGATAATTTGATGTAGAGAGATTTTAATTGGTTAACGCGATCTATATTTTCAAGCATTTTGTTTCTGTGTAGGGATACTATTTTTTCAGGCTATTTCATATTCGTGTTTAACTTTACTTACATAGGCGAACAAGGCTAGTTAGATATTCTTGGATGAAGTTTATTTGGGTAGAGAGAACGCTGTAACAATGATAAATCCTACAACGATTCATGTATATATATATATATATATATATATATATATTGTCTTGATGGTTTGAGGAGTGGTCATAACCCAGATGAGAGATTATGAAACATTGAATTTGCTCAATAGGTTGTTTCTTTTACGCAGGTGACGAAAGTTCAGCGCATTACAGAACAAAATATGCATGACCGTCGGTCATTGTTGACCCGCTAATTATTGAAGATTTGGACTTCTGTTACCATTTTTATTAATAATCGTATTGTATATGTATTTGTTGTTATTGTTGTTTTGAATTAAGCACAAAGCTACACAATGGGCTATCTGTGCTCTGCCCACCACGGGTATCGAAACCCGGTTTTTAGCGTTGTAAGTCCACAGGCATACCGCTGAGCCACTATTCGTTGGTAAAAGAGTAGCCCAAGAGTTGGCAGTGGGTGGTGATGACTAGTCGCCTTCCCTCTAGTCTTACACTGTTAAATTAGTGACGGCTTGCGCAGATAGCCCTTGAGTAGCTTTGCACAAAATTCAAAACAAACCTTACCATTTAATTAAATTATCCTTAAAGACAATAATATCATAGAATAAGTAAAATTAAAAGTATATGTCAGTATTACGTTCCTAAATAAAACCCACACATTACATCTAATGAAACATGAACACAAAACTGTTACACTGATCTAAAACCACTGTATTTATACTTAAGGCCTGAAAATAAATACTAAGTATCAAATACCACTGATCTATTGTTAACACTGTTGCTACAAATACAAATGTTTAAAAACCAATTATTAAAGATGTATTTATATGAAAACGTTTCACAACAAAATCATTAACAACTATACTATTATTATCTCTGTAGTTTTTTGTTTTGCCATCCAAGTAAGTCTGACAGAAATGAGGTAAGTAATATGATATTTATTCAATCTGGAACCCTATCCCAGCATATTTGGAGTTGGATAGAAGATCATCACAGTACGTTAGAGATAACAACTTTCCTGTTGTTCTGCTGACAACTGACCTGTCTCTTGAATAGGTTCAGAAATTAATCAGTATCTTATCCAATGCACTTTCTGATTTTACTACCTTTTTGGAAGGTTTTACTCCGAAATTTAATATACATCTCATTGAACATATTATCCAGCAGTTAACAGAACTGACAAAAATAGAAACTGAAAAATGTTTGTTGTTTGACAGTCATCATCAGATTGAAAATACTCGAAAGAAGAGACCAGATATTTCACTGTTAGCTTTTATCGGTTTGAAACATCTTTGTCAGTCTCTGCATGGAGATGTTGAGCTGTTGGATCTCACTGTTATGAAATACCTTCTACCAAACATCCTGATGTTGACAGTTACGGGAAGTCAATCTATCCCTCAAGCCCAGCAAATAGTTAAAGATAACGCTATTAATTTTATTTGTTACCTTGTGAAGAAGAACCAAGAAGCTTCATTGAAGGGTGTAAGAGTTCTTTTCAAACACTTGTGTACCAAAGTTGTTGATATATCAGACTTTAGATGTAAAGTAGCCAAAGCTTGTATAGAGACTCTGAAATGTTTTCCTACTGGATCATTTGCTGAAATGGTTGAATGGCTGCATAGGTTTATACGACATGCTAAGGTTAATTATAGAGTTTTTCGCTTGGAAATATTTTCATTGCTGGTCAATGAACCAGAAAGAAACCAGAAGTAAAAAAAATAATGTCAGCAGACAAACAACTTCCCAACAAGATTGAATTCGATCTTCGTTGCTTTGAACAACAGAAGAGGAAAAAACAAGAAAAAAGGAACATTGAAAACGCTTTAAGGCAGAGCAACTCGAAGAGAGCATCTGAGAAAGATAACACACCTCAGCCAGTCATTAATCCTGCCGAGCTAGCCACCCCGTACACTGTTACCAGAATTCACACACCAAAAAGTAACTTAATGAATTTGGTTAAGAAAGCTGTGGAAGCAGCAGAGCTAGTTTCTTCCCAAAGACGGTTATCAAGAGCAAAATGTTGAAGAAACACATGTGATGAAAACGATTCTCCAAATCTATGTGGTAGACAAGAAAATGCACTAAACAGAGTAAAGCTGGCTAGTTTTCCAGTTGTTTTATTAGACAGAATGGATGTTCAGACAGCTCAAACGAAACTACAAGAAATTAGTGTGCATTGCTGTGAAGAAAGGAATAGGAGCAGAATTGAAGAACACTCTCAAACTTCAAACCATCATACTCCAAAGAAAAGTTTTATTTTTTCAGTTTTGAAGAGGGCAATTAGCACACCTTCTGCTGTGATTAGCAATAAAACCTTTCAAAATCCTCTTGATGTCAGTGATATTTCCTTTGTTGAACCAAACTGTGAGAAAACAAAAGACAGATAAAGGAGATGACAGTTAAACTCCTTTGATTCTTCTCCACCTACAGTCTCTAGAAGTTCTTTGTGAGCCTTGAGTGTGGCACTTGAAAACGTGAACTTAAAATGACAAACAAGGAACCTTGGTTTTGATTTTATTGTGCATGTACATATTTCATGTGAATAGTGTTTAGAATGGGGACACCTTAAAGATGTCTCACTTATTAGGGTTTAAATGTTTTTTAAAATTCATGCTGATATTGGAAGAACAGGAACTGTCAGAAAACAAAAGATAGATAAGGGAGAAGACAGTTCAACTCCTTTGATCCTACTCCACCTACAGTCTCCAGAAGTTCTTTGTATCCTTGAGTGTGGCACTTGAAAACGTGAACTTAATATGAGAAACAAGGAACCTTGGTTTTGATTTTATTGTGTATGTACATATTTCACGTGAATAGTGTTTAGAATGGGGACACCTTAAAGATGTCTTACTTATTAGGGTTTAAATGTTTTTTTAAAATTCATGCTGATATTGGTAGAAGAGGTTGTATATTTTTAGAGTGTAATATTTAAATGGTTTTTAAAATTCATGCTGATATTGGAAGAGCAGATTGGGTATTTTTAGAGTGTAATATTTAAATGGTTTTTAAAATTTATGCTGATATTGGTAGAACAGATTATGTATTTTTAGAGTGTAATATTTAAATGGTTTTTAAAATTCATGCTGATATTGGTAGAACAGATTGTGTATTTTTAAAGTGTAATATTTGACTTTATAAAAGTGTAGAGTGAGGGAGTTTCTCAGTTTTTAAATAAAATTACTTTGAAAAATTGGTTCTCGGCCAGACCTGGAATTTATGTGCATTAGTGTGATGTAAGGAATAGGAGCAGAATTGAAGAACAGTCTCAAACTTCTAACCATCATACTCCAAAGAAAATTGTTATTTCTTGAGTTTTGAAGAGGGCAATTTGCACAACTTCTTGTTTGATTAGCAACAAAACCTTTCAAAATCCTCTTGATGTCAGTGATATTCCCTTTGTTGAACCAAACTGTGAGAAAACCAAAGACAGATAAGGGAGAAGACAGTTCAAACCCTTTGATCCTACTCCACCTACAGTCTCCAGAAGTTCTTTGTATCCATGAGTGTGGCACTTGAAAACGTGAACTTAATATGAGAAACAAGGAACCTTGGTTTTCATTTTATTGTGTATGTACATATTTCACGTGAATAGTGTTTAGAATGGGGACAACTTAAAGATGTCTTACTTATTAGGGTTTAAATGTTTTTTAAAATTCATGCTGATATTGGTAGAACAGGTTATATATATTTTTAGAGTGTAATATTTAAATGTTTTTTAAAATTCATGCTGATATTGGTAGAACAGATTGTGCATTTTTAAAGTGTAATATTTGACTTTATAAAAATGTAGAGTGAGGGAGTTTCAGTTTTTAAATAAAATTATTTTGAAAAATTGGTTCTCGGCCAGACCTGGAATTTATGTGCATTAGTGTGATGTAAGGAATAGGAGCAGAATTGAAGAACACTCTTGAACTTTAAACCATCATACTCCAAAGAAAAGTGTTATTTCTTGAGTTTTGAAGAGGGCAATTTGCACAACTTTTTGTTTGATTAGCAACAAAACCTTTCAAAATCCTCTTGATGTCAGTGATATTCCCTTTCTTGAACCAAACTGTGAGAAAACAAAAGACAGATAAGGGAGAAGACAGATCAACTCCTTTGATCATACTCCACCTACAGTCTCCAGAAGGTCTTTGTATCCTTGAGTGTGGCACTTGAAAACGTGAACTTAATATGAGAAACAAGGAACCTTGGTTTTGATTTTATTGTGTATGTACATATTTCACGTGAATAGTGTTTAGAATGGGGACAACTTAAAGATGTCTTACTTATTAGGGTTTAAATGTTTTTAAAATTCATGCTGATATTGGTAGAACAGGAACTGTGAGAAAACAAAAGACAGATAAGGGAGAAGACAGTTCAACTCCTTTGATCCTACTCCACCTACAGTCTCCAGAAGTTCTTTGTATCCTTGAGTGTGGCACTTGAAAACGTGAACTTAATATGAGAAACAAGTAACCTTGGTTTTGATTTTATTGTGTATGTACATATTTCACGTGAATAGTGTTTAGAATGGGGACACCTTAAAGATGTCTTACTTATTAGGGTTTAAATGTTTTTTAAAATTCATGCTGATATTGGTAGAAGAGGTTGTATATTTTTAGAGTGTAATATTTAAATGGTTTTTAAAATTCATGCTGATATTGGAAGAGGAGATGGTGTATTTTTAGAGTGTAATATTTAAATGGTTTTTAAAATTTATGCTGATATTGGTAGAACAGATTGTGTATTTTTAAAGTGTAATATTTGACTTTATAAAAGTGTAGAGTGAGGGAGTTTCTCAGTTTTTAAATAAAATTACTTTGAAAAATTGGTTGTCGGCCAGACCTGGAATTTATGTGCATTAGTGTGATGTAAGGAATAGGAGCAGAATTGAAGAACACTCTCAAACTTCAAACCATCATACTCCAAAGAAAAGTGTTATTTCTTGAGTTTTGAAGAGGGCAATTTGCACAACTTCTTGTGTGATTAGCAACAAAACCTTTCAAAATCCTCTTGATGTCAGTGATATTCCCTTTGTTGAACCAAACTGTGAGAAAAGAAAAGAGAGATAAGGGAGAAGACAGTTCACCTCCTTTGATCCTACTCCACCTACAGTCTCCAGAAGTTCTTTGTATCCTTGAGTGTGGCACTTGAAAACGTGAACTTAATATGAGAAACAAGGAACCTTGGTTTTGATTTTATTGTGTATGTACATATTTGACGTGAATAGTGTTTAGAATGGAGGACAACTTAAAGATGTCTTACTTATTAGGGTTTATATGTTTCTAAAATTCATGCTGATATTAGTAGAACAGGAACTGTGAGAAAACAAAAGACAGATAAGGGAGAAGACAGTTCAACTTCTTTGATCCTACTCCACCTACAGTCTCCAGAAGTTCTTTGTATCCTTGAGTGTGGCACTTGAAAACGTGAACTTAATATGAGAAACAAGTAACCTTGGTTTTGATTTTATTGTGTATGTACATATTTCACGTGAATAGTGTTTAGAATGGGGACACCTTAAAGATGTCTTACTTATTAGGGTTTAAATGTTTTTTTAAAATTCATGCTGATATTGGTAGAAGAGGTTGTATATTTTTAGAGTGTAATATTTAAATGGTTTTAAAATTTATGCTGATATTGGAAGAGCAGATTGTGTATTTTTAGAGTGTAATATTTAAATGGTTTTTAAAATTTATGCTGATATTGGTAGAACAGATTTTAGAGTGTAATATTTAAATGTGTATTCATGCTGATATTGGTAGAACAGATTGTGCATTTTTAAAGTGTAATATTTGATTTACAAAAGTGTAGAGTGAGGGAGTTTCTCAGTTTTTAAATAAAATTACTTTGAAAAATTGGTTCTCGGCCAGACCTGGAATTTATGTGCATTAGTGTGATGTAAGGAATAGGAGCAGAATTGAAGAACACTCTCAAACTTCTAACCATCATACTCCAAAGAAAAGTGTTATTTCTTGAGTTTTGAAGAGGGCAATTTGCACAACTTCTTGTTTGATTAGCAACAAAACCTTTCAAAATCCTCTTGATGTCAGTGATATTCCCTTTGTTGAACCAAACTGTGAGAAAACAAAAGACAGATAAGGGAGAAGACAGTTCAACTCCTTTGATCATACTCCACCTACAGTCTCCAGAAGTTCTTTGTATCCTTGAGTGTGGCACTTGAAAACGTGAACTTAATATGAGAAACAAGGAACCTTGGTTTTGATTTTATTGTGTATGTACATATTTCACGTGAATAGTGTTTAGAATGGGGACAACTTAAAGATGTCTTACTTATTAGGGTTTAAATGTTTTTTTAAAATTCATGCTGATATTGGTAGAACAGGAACTGTGAGAAAACAAAAGACAGATAAGGGAGAAGACAGTTCAACTCCTTTGATCCTACTCCACCTACAGTCTCCAGAAGTTCTTTGTATCCTTGAGTGTGGCACTTGAAAACGTGAACTTAATATGAGAAACAAGTAACCTTGGTTTTGATTTTATTGTGTATGTACATATTTCACGTGAATAGTGTTTAGAATGGGGACACCTTAAAGATGTCTTACTTATTAGGGTTTAAATGTTTTTTTAAAATTCATGCTGATATTGGTAGAACAGGTTGTATATTTTTAGGGTGTAATATTTAAATGGTGTAATATTTAAATGTAATTTTAAATGGTTTTAAAATTCATGCTGATATTGGTAGAACAGATTGTGCATTTTAAAGTGTAATATTTGACTTTATAAAAATGTAGAGTGAGGGAGTTTCTCAGTTTTTAAATAAAATTACTTTGAAAAATTGGTTCTCGGCCAGACCTGGAATTTATGTGCATTAGTGTGATGTAAGGAATAGGAGCAGAATTGAAGAACACTCTCAAACTTCTAACCATCATACTCCAAAGAAAAGTGTTATTTCTTGAGTTTTGAAGAGGGCAATTTGCACAACTTCTTGTTTGATTAGCAACAAAACCTTTCAAAATCCTCTTGATGTCAGTGATATTCCCTTTGTTGAACCAAACTGTGAGAAAACAAAAGACAGATAAGGGAGAAGACAGTTCAACTCCTTTGATCATACTCCACCTACAGTCTCCAGAAGTTCTTTGTATCCTTGAGTGTGGCACTTGAAAACGTGAACTTAATATGAGAAACAAGGAACCTTGGTTTTGATTTTATTGTGTATGTACATATTTCACGTGAATAGTGTTTAGAATGGGGACAACTTAAAGATGTCTTACTTATTAGGGTTTAAATGTTTTTTAAAATTCATGCTGATATTGGTAGAACAGGAACTGTGAGAAAACAAAAGACAGATAAGGGAGAAGACAGTTCAACTCCTTTGATCCTACTCCACCTACAGTCTCCAGAAGTTCTTTGTATCCTTGAGTGTGGCACTTAAAACGTGAACTTAATATGAGAAACAAGTAACCTTGGTTTTGATTTTATTGTGTATGTACATATTTCACGTGAATAGTGTTTAGAATGGGGACACCTTAAAGATGTCTTACTTATTAGGGTTTAAATGTTTTTTTAAAATTCATGCTGATATTGGTAGAAGAGGTTGTATATTTTTAGAGTGTAATATTTAAATGGTTTTTAAAATTCATGCTGATATTGGAAGAGCAGATTGTGTATTTTTAGAGTGTAATATTTAAATGGTTTTTAAAATTTATGCTGATATTGGTAGAACAGATTGTGTATTTTTAGAGTGTAATATTTAAATGTTTTTTAAAATTCATGCTGATATTGGTAGAACAGATTGTGCATTTTTAAAGTGTAATATTTGACTTTATAAAAGTGTAGAGTGAGGGAGTTTCTCAGTTTTTAAATAAAATTACTTTGAAAAATTGGTTTTCGGCCAGACCTGGAATTTATGTGCATTAGTGTGATGTAAGGAATAGGAGCAGAATTGAAGAACACTCTCAAACTTCTAACCATCATACTCCAAAGAAAAGTGTTATTTCTTGAGTTTTGAAGAGGGCAATTTGCACAACTTCTTGTTTGATTAGCAACAAAACCTTTCAAAATCCTCTTGATGTCAGTGATATTCCCTTTGTTGAACCAAACTGTGAGAAAACAAAAGACAGATAAGGGAGAAGACAGTTCAACTCCTTTGATCATACTCCACCTACAGTCTCCAGAAGTTCTTTGTATCCTTGAGTGTGGCACTTGAAAACGTGAACTTAATATGAGAAACAAGGAACCTTGGTTTTGATTTTATTGTGTATGTACATATTTCACGTGAATAGTGTTTAGAATGGGGACAACTTAAAGATGTCTTACTTATTAGGGTTTAAATGTTTTTTAAAATTCATGCTGATATTGGTAGAACAGGAACTGTGAGAAAACAAAAGACAGATAAGGGAGAAGACAGTTCAACTCCTTTGATCCTACTCCACCTACAGTCTCCAGAAGTTCTTTGTATCCTTGAGTGTGGCACTTGAAAACGTGAACTTAATATGAGAAACAAGTAACCTTGGTTTTGATTTTATTGTGTATGTACATATTTCACGTGAATAGTGTTTAGAATGGGGACACCTTAAAGATGTCTTACTTATTAGGGTTTAAATGTTTTTTTAAAATTCATGCTGATATTGGTAGAAGAGGTTGTATATTTTTAGAGTGTAATATTTAAATGGTTTTTAAAATTCATGCTGATATTGGAAGAGCAGATTGTGTATTTTTAGAGTGTAATATTTAAATGGTTTTTAAAATTTATGCTGATATTGGTAGAACAGATTGTGTATTTTTAGAGTGTAATATTTAAATGTTTTTAAAATTCATGCTGATATTGGTAGAACAGATTGTGCATTTTTAAAGTGTAATATTTGACTTTATAAAAGTGTAGAGTGAGGGAGTTTCTCAGTTTTTAAATAAAATTACTTTGAAAAATTGGTTCTCGGCCAGACCTGGAATTTATGTGCATTAGTGTGATGTAAGGAATAGGAGCAGAATTGAAGAACACTCTCAAACTTCTAACCATCATACTCCAAAGAAAAGTGTTATTTCTTGAGTTTTGAAGAGGGCAATTTGCACAACTTCTTGTTTGATTAGCAACAAAACCTTTCAAAATCCTCTTGATGTCAGTGATATTCCCTTTGTTGAACCAAACTGTGAGAAAACAAAAGACAGATAAGGGAGAAGACAGTTCAACTCCTTTGATCATACTCCACCTACAGTCTCCAGAAGTTCTTTGTATCCTTGAGTGTGGCACTTGAAAACGTGAACTTAATATGAGAAACAAGGAACCTTGGTTTTGATTTTATTGTGTATGTACATATTTCACGTGAATAGTGTTTAGAATGGGGACAACTTAAAGATGTCTTACTTATTAGGGTTTAAATGTTTTTTAAAATTCATGCTGATATTGGTAGAACAGGAACTGTGAGAAAACAAAAGACAGATAAGGGAGAAGACAGTTCAACTCCTTTGATCCTACTCCACCTACAGTCTCCAGAAGTTCTTTGTATCCTTGAGTGTGGCACTTGAAAACGTGAACTTAATATGAGAAACAAGTAACCTTGGTTTTGATTTTATTGTGTATGTACATATTTCACGTGAATAGTGTATAGAATGGGGACACCTTAAAGATGTCTCACTTATTAGGGTTTAAATGGTTTTTAAAGTTCATACTGATATTGGTACAACATATTGTGTATTTTTAAAGTATAATATTTAAATGGTTTTTAAAATTCATGCTGATATTGGTAGAACAGATTGTGTATTTTAAGAGTGTAATATTTAAATGGTTTTTAAAATTCATGCTGATATTGGTAGAACAGATTGTGTATTTTTAAAGTGTAATATTTGACTTTATAAAAGTGTAGAGTGAGGGAGTTTCTCAGTTTTAAATAAAATTACTTTGAAAAATTGGTTCTCGGCCAGACCTGGAATTTATGTGCATTAGTGTGATGTAAGGAATAGGAGCAGAATTGAAGAACACTCTCAAACTTCTAACCATCATACTCCAAAGAAAAGTGTTATTTCTTGAGTTTTGAAGAGGGCAATTTGCACAACTTCTTGTTTGATTAGCAACAAAACCTTTCAAAATCCTCTTGATGTCAGTGATATTCCCTTTGTTGAACCAAACTGTGAGAAAACAAAAGACAGATAAGGGAGAAGACAGTTCAACTCCTTTGATCATACTCCACCTACAGTCTCCAGAAGTTCTTTGTATCCTTGAGTGTGGCACTTGAAAACGTGAACTTAATATGAGAAACAAGGAACCTTGGTTTTGATTTTATTGTGTATGTACATATTTCACGTGAATAGTGTTTAGAATGGGGACAACTTAAAGATGTCTTACTTATTAGGGTTTAAATGTTTTTTTAAAATTCATGCTGATATTGGTAGAACAGGAACTGTGAGAAAACAAAAGACAGATAAGGGAGAAGACAGTTCAACTCCTTTGATCCTACTCCACCTACAGTCTCCAGAAGTTCTTTGTATCCTTGAGTGTGGCACTTAAAACGTGAACTTAATATGAGAAACAAGTAACCTTGGTTTTGATTTTATTGTGTATGTACATATTTCACGTGAATAGTGTTTAGAATGGGGACACCTTAAAGATGTCTTACTTATTAGGGTTTAAATGTTTTTTAAAATTCATGCTGATATTGGTAGAAGAGGTTGTATAAGAGTGTAATATTTAAATTTTTAAAATTCATGCTGATATTGGTAGAACAGATTGTATATTTTAGAGTGTAATATTTAAATGGTTTTAAAATTCATGCTGATATTGGTAGAACAGATTGTGTATTGTGTAATATTTATGTTTTTAAATGCTGATATTGTAATATTTGTAATATTTGACTTTATAAAAGTGTAGAGTGAGGGAGTTTCTCAGTTTTTAAATAAAATTACTTTGAAAAATTGGTTCTCGGCCAGACCTGGAATTTATGTGCATTAGTGTGATGTAAGGAATAGGAGCAGAATTGAAGAACACTCTCAAACTTCTAACCATCATACTCCAAAGAAAAGTGTTATTTCTTGAGTTTTGAAGAGGGCAATTTGCACAACTTCTTGTTTGATTAGCAACAAAACCTTTCAAAATCCTCTTGATGTCAGTGATATTCCCTTTGTTGAACCAAACTGTGAGAAAACAAAAGACAGATAAGGGAGAAGACAGTTCAACTCCTTTGATCATACTCCACCTACAGTCTCCAGAAGTTCTTTGTATCCTTGAGTGTGGCACTTGAAAACGTGAACTTAATATGAGAAACAAGGAACCTTGGTTTTGATTTTATTGTGTATGTACATATTTCACGTGAATAGTGTTTAGAATGGGGACAACTTAAAGATGTCTTACTTATTAGGGTTTAAATGTTTTTTAAAATTCATGCTGATATTGGTAGAACAGGAACTGTGAGAAAACAAAAGACAGATAAGGGAGAAGACAGTTCAACTCCTTTGATCCTACTCCACCTACAGTCTCCAGAAGTTCTTTGTATCCTTGAGTGTGGCACTTGAAAACGTGAACTTAATATGAGAAACAAGTAACCTTGGTTTTGATTTTATTGTGTATGTACATATTTCACGTGAATAGTGTTTAGAATGGGGACACCTTAAAGATGTCTTACTTATTAGGGTTTAAATGTTTTTTAAAATTCATGCTGATATTGGTAGAAGAGGTTGTATATTTTTAGAGTGTAATATTTAAATGGTTTTTAAAATTCATGCTGATATTGGAAGAGCAGATTGTGTATTTTTAGAGTGTAATATTTAAATGGTTTTTAAAATTTATGCTGATATTGGTAGAACAGATTGTGTATTTTTAGAGTGTAATATTTAAATGTTTTTTAAAATTCATGCTGATATTGGTAGAACAGATTGTGCATTTTTAAAGTGTAATATTTGATTTATAAAAGTGTAGAGTGAGGGAGCTTCTCAGTTTTTAAATAAAATTACTTTGAAAAATTGGTTCTCGGCCAGACCTGGAATTTATGTGCATTAGTGTGATGTAAGGAATAGGAGCAGAATTGAAGAACACTCTCAAACTTCTAACCATCATACTCCAAAGAAAAGTGTTATTTCTTGAGTTTTGAAGAGGGCAATTTGCACAACTTCTTGTTTGATTAGCAACAAAACCTTTCAAAATCCTCTTGATGTCAGTGATATTCCCTTTGTTGAACCAAACTGTGAGAAAACAAAAGACAGATAAGGGAGAAGACAGTTCAACTCCTTTGATCATACTCCACCTACAGTCTCCAGAAGTTCTTTGTATCCTTGAGTGTGGCACTTGAAAACGTGAACTTAATATGAGAAACAAGGAACCTTGGTTTTGATTTTATTGTGTATGTACATATTTCACGTGAATAGTGTTTAGAATGGGGACAACTTAAAGATGTCTTACTTATTAGGGTTTAAATGTTTTTTTAAAATTCATGCTGATATTGGTAGAACAGGAACTGTGATGAAAACATAAGACAGATAAGGGAGAAGACAGTTCAACTCCTTTGATCCTACTCCACCTACAGTCTCCAGAAGTTCTTTGTATCCTTGAGTGTGGCACTTGAAAACGTGAACTTAATATGAGAAACAAGTAACCTTGGTTTTGATTTTATTGTGTATGTACATATTTCACGTGAATAGTGTTTAGAATGGGGACACCTTAAAGATGTCTTACTTATTAGGGTTTAAATGGTTTTTAAAGTTCATACTGATATTGGTACAACATATTGTGTATTTTTAAAGTGTATATTTTTGATATTGGTGTAATATTTTTTAAATGTAATATTTTGGTTTTAAAATTCATGCTGATATTGGTAGAACAGATTGTGCATTTTAAAGTGTAATATTTGACTTTATAAAAGTGTAGAGTGAGGGAGTTTCTCAGTTTTTAAATAAAATTACTTTGAAAAATTGGTTCTCGGCCAGACCTGGAATTTATGTGCATTAGTGTGATGTAAGGAATAGGAGCAGAATTGAAGAACACTCTCAAACTTCTAACCATCATACTCCAAAGAAAAGTGTTATTTCTTGAGTTTTGAAGAGGGCAATTTGCACAACTTCTTGTTTGATTAGCAACAAAACCTTTCAAAATCCTCTTGATGTCAGTGATATTCCCTTTGTTGAACCAAACTGTGAGAAAACAAAAGACAGATAAGGGAGAAGACAGTTCAACTCCTTTGATCCTACTCCACCTACAGTCTCCAGAAGTTCTTTGTATCCTTGAGTGTGGCACTTGAAAACGTGAACTTAATATGAGAAACAAGGAACCTTGGTTTTGATTTTATTGTGTATGTACATATTTCACGTGAATAGTGTTTAGAATGGGGACACCTTAAAGATGTCTTACTTATTAGGGTTTAAATGTTTTTTAAAATTCATGCTGATATTGGTAGAACAGG